>NC_086239.1:35497142-35803571 GCF_036321145.2 Pelmatolapia mariae | reverse complement strand
TTTTCACACTCGTCTTACCGACGTTGCTTCTCTCCTTCATCCAGCCACTCGACTCCGGACTTCCAGTAGGTAAGTATGCTGGCTTCCCTTCCTCTCAATTCTGAGTTTTTCCTCTCTTTCGTCCCTGCGTTTCTCGGATTAAGTAGCAGATGCCTCCACTCCTCTTGCTGAGATGAGAAAAACCCGGGAGCACCATGCACCTTCACCTCACTTCCTGGCTGACAGGGTCAATGCGGCCTGCGTAGGCTCTGATTGGTGAACTGAGAGGTGCATTCAATGGTCATAGGAAATATGACACTCTGTTGATTTTGACAGTTAAAATAAAGAGAATAAATACTCTCTTTCTTTATCATTGGTGTAAATGTGTTGTTTTCTCATCTGGGCTACACCGGCCTTAGTCAAAACAGAAACTAAACTGGTGATACTAGGAACGGAACACACAGGCGAGTATGAGGGTACGACGCGACAACAAGCAAGGGATGACAGATGGCTAAAAATACATGACGGAGTAATCAGGAAATGGGAAACACAGCTGGTACTAATTACACAGACGAGACGGGGAACAGAGGCTGAACATAGAGCAGGAGTGTCGAAATAAAACAGGAAGTACATGACAGACAGAGACCAAGACCAGACACTGAACAGAGGGAACACTGAGTACAGGGACCGGAGCAACATGAGACACGACTGACTGGGGAACGAGACCTACACTAAAGATGGGGGCACCAGAACAAAACCTAAGAACTAGAATTAACAGAGCAAAGAAGGACTAGAGCACTAGAAATACAAAACAGAACCCAAAACACTAGTAATCAAAAACCATGATGAATTCAGATTAATAATAATAAAACAAATCAAAACACTGGGTCATCGACCCAGGACCGTGACAGGGAGAGTAGAAAAGCGCTATGTAAGAATCAGCCCATTTACCATTTATCTTAGAGATGTCCTCTGATTCCTTTGCACATAACTGTTTCTGTACAGAAAACATGCTTTCCACCCTCTGAAAACGTGGGATTGCAGAGCCATGTAGAAGCATTATGAAAATTATGTCTAAAATGATAAGATAAGACCCCCACAACAACCACATTTGGACTATCAATAGCCCATACATTGAGGTCCTGCCGAGAACAACACTAGACCTTCAGTAGACGTCGAAAAAAGATGTTGCCTTGCATTACAAAACAACCCCTTCAGTAGACCAAACTTGGAGGTCCATGGACTGGAGAGTACTGGCTTGACCTGGGATACATGGAAAATGGGGCAAAGCCTTAGAGATTGTGTGTGTCTCATAGGGCCCAATGAACTGTGGTGCAAGTTTACGGGAGGTTGATTTGAGGGGAATGTCCTTAGCGGATAGCCGTACCTTCTGCCCAGGGGTGTACTGGGGTGCTGGTGTCCGAAGCCGGTCTGCATAGTGATGGTTGCAACAAAGGTTGCAACAGCAGTCAGCCTCCACCTTGGGAAACATGGGCAGCTGATAGCCCAGGGAGGCTTCAAATTGAGACAGACCGGTGGATGATGAGGTGTGTGCATTGTGCGCATAATCTACCCATGGGAGATGCGAGGTCAGGGTGGCCGGATTATGAGCAATAACACAGCGGAGAGTGGATTCCAACTCCTGATTCAGCCTGTCTGTCTGGCTGTTGGTCTGTGGGTGGTAACCAGAGCTGAGATTAACTTGGGCCCCTAGGGCAGAACAGAAAGATTTCCAAACCTGTAAGATGAACACAGTACAGTTCTGGAAAAGCGGAGCCAAACAGAGCAGACTGAGCCTGGAGAGGTTGTAAAGGAACTGTCCTGGATATAAGGAACGCAGCCAGCGGGGTGATGGATGGGTTGTGGGTGGAAGGCAAACCAGAATAGATTTCT
The DNA here is from genome assembly GCF_036321145.2 of Pelmatolapia mariae. Taxonomy (NCBI): domain Eukaryota; kingdom Metazoa; phylum Chordata; class Actinopteri; order Cichliformes; family Cichlidae; genus Pelmatolapia; species Pelmatolapia mariae. Next base: position 35,801,699 of record NC_086239.1, on the reverse strand, counting down.
TGCAAGGAGGCTAAGACGTTTTCTTGTGTATCGCTAATGGCTTTACATTGGGTGTCTAGAACCTGTAGGGCCTGCTCGGGGCTTTCTAAGACTGCCCCTTGTTTGGTGATAGCCACCCGCACTGGGACTGCTGAGCCCATCTTGTGCTTGGCCAGTTCGTACTGTTAAAGGGGCCTGGGGGCTCCTAAATACAGGAGTAAATTCAGCAAGGGACTAGTGGCTTGTTGACTAGATGTGGCAAGGGTTAACAGGGTGTGACTTGTGGTATGATGGTGTATTGCAGTAAACTGAACAGAGGAGAGGTGCATTAGAACTGGTACTTATCCAGAAGTGAATGAAGTTTAAGAGGCTAATGGGTTACGTTGCAGGAGGAGTCTGTGATGCTTTGAGGGGAGGTAGGTGAAGGTCCAGCAATCTGAGTATAGTGACGAGGGCTGAGCCTGAGTTCCAAGGGATCCTGTGTATGCACAATGTTTTTAGAAATGAGTGAATATGAATACAGAGTAAATACAGAGTTTGTAAGGACTATAAGGTCCATAAGTACTGAGGCAGTTACACAATTTTTGTAATCCTATAACAGCCACCACAAAACAACAAAAGAAAAACCCAGTCAATAGTCCAACCCCCCGGTCCCGTGGCAGCAAACAGTTCTGGCGGCCGACCCAGAGAGCGGCAAAACAAGTGGGACCTGCTGTGGGTTAGGCAGCGGTGGCAAACCAGTTCAGGCGGCCCACCTCTACCCCCTCGGTGAAAGCGCTGCAGTACAGGCGGGCGGCCACGGGTCCAGCAGCAGCAGCGAAACGGTTCTGGTGGCCTGCCCCGGGTCTGGTGGCGGCGGCGCTGCTCCTCCGGCGGCCTGCCCCGGGTCCGGTGGCGGCGGCACTGCTCCGGTGAGCAACAGCGAGGCGTGGCACATGGACTATGACGCGCTGGTCGTGGATGGCATGGAGGGCGCGCTAGACATGGAGGTTCCTCTGGCTCACTGACCGCCAGCTTCGGCTCGCTGAGGTCTTCCGCTGGCAGCACGGGCTCCTCCCGCTGGCCGAGCCCCTCTGCTGGCAACACCGGTCCCTCCGGCTCGTTGTGCTCCTCCGGCAGCGGCGCTGGCTCCTCCGGCTCGCTGAGCTCCTCAGCTGGTGGCTCGCTGAGCTGCTCCGGCTCGCTGAGCTCCGCAGCTGGCGGTGCGGGCTCCTCCCGCTCTCCGGGCTCTTGCTCAGGCTCGCAGGGCTCCGCAGCTGGCGGGGCGGGCTCCTCCCGCTCTCCGGGCTCCTGCTCGCTGAGCTCCGGCTCTGGCTTCTGCTCGCTGAGCTCCGGCTCCTGCTCGCTGAGCTCCGGCTCCGGCTCCTGCTCGCTGAGCTCCGGCTCCTGCTCGCTGAGCTCCGGCTCCGGCTCCTGCTCGCTGAGCTCCGGCTCCGGCTCCTGCTCGCTGAGCTCCGGCTCCTGCTCGCTGAGCTGCTCCTGCTCCTCGGCTGGCAGCGTGAGCTCCTCCGGCTCGCCGAGCTCCTGCTTGGGCAGCGCGAGCTCCTCCGGCTCGCCGAGCTCCTGCTCGGGCAGGGCAGGTCCGGGTGGCGACGTAGCAGCCGGTGAAGAAGATGGCAGAGGGGTGACTGCAGGCGGATGAGATGACGGCGGCGCTACAACTGCAGATGGTGAAGCAGCGAGTGGTGTGGAGACCTCTGACTGAGGCTATGTTGCTTGCGCTGTCGGATGGCTTACGGCAGCGTCATCGTCCACTGCAGACACACAAACAGATGGTGAGGGAAATGAAAATTTGTCCGTATTACTCACCACAGCCGGCTCTTGAGATGTCCGTGCATTAGGCTGCGGTGAGGAACGCCGGCGGCGCAAACGGCGTTTCCGTGTCAACGTCGGAGCCGGCGTGTCAGGCTGTGAAGTTACCAGCTGTCCGGGCTGGTGAGCAGCCTGAGTTGGAGAGTGGAGGTGGAGGGTTGAGAGCAGGAAGTCCAGGACTACTGAATTTAGGAGTCCACCAGCCAGGGGAATTTAAACAGCGTTTCCTGTAGCCGTCTCTCCACGGCGCGACGTAACGCTTCCCTGGGCTTCTCTCACCACAATTCACACAGTTTATAAACTCTGTCCATAACCTCCCTCCTGAGCCTCTCCTCAGAGACTGCTGGGTCCATGCCTGGCGGGATCATTCTGTCACTGTCCGTATGGTAGACCGTGGGGAAGTGGGGAAAGGAGGACCCAGTCGCGGTGCTCTATGTACAAGCAGTGTGTTTATTTACATTGATGGAACTGATACACAACAATAATACATTCCCGTGTGCTCCCGACTTCCACTCCGTGTCTTCTCCCTGTGTTTGTGCTCATGTGTCTGCTCCCTCGTGCCAGTGGACACTGTGTCGGCTGCCCTCTCGTCCAGCAACCCTTCCTGACACTAAATTTGTCTCAAATTTAGTGTCAGTAAACAGTCACAGGCCTCAGGTACTTTTTAATGTCCTTAACCGCTTTCTTAGTTAGTAACCTTAGATCATCACACTGCCCTTCTGATTGTCTCCCTCCAAGCTTGCTTAAAAGCACCTTTAATACCATTGGGCCTTTTATCCTGAGATTAATTAATATGTCTCTTGCTACAGGCTGCGTCCCATCATGCTTTAAACAAGCTATAGTTCAGCCTCTTCTTAAAAAACAAAACCTGGACCCAACTGTTCTGTCCAACTACAGGCCTATCTCAAAGCTTCCATTTCTATCTAAAGTCTTGGAGAAAGTGGTCTACCTACAGTTGCAGGCCCGCCTTGATTTTAATATGATTTCTGAAAAATTTCAATCTGGTTTTAAATCACTACATAGCACTGAGACGGCACTTTTAAGGATTTTTAATGATATTCTTTTAACTCTGGACTCTGGCAGCCCTGCTGCCCTTTTACTGTTGGACTTGTCAGCAGCTTTTGACACGGTCGACCATGACATCCTGTTATCACGGCTAGAATTTCATGCTGGTCTAAAAGGATCTACCCTACAGTGGTTTCGGTCCTATTTGTCAGAAAGGTCTTTTCATGTCAATATGGGCCCCCACAACTCCAAAACAGCCCCTCTTAAATACGGTGTACCTCAAGGCTCTATTTTGGGTCCTGCCCTGTTCGCACTCTATTTGTTGCCATTGGGCTCCATCTTCTCGCGGTACAGCATTTCATTTCACTGTTTTGCTGATGATTTGCAGATTTATCTACCTTTAAAAGCAGGGTCAGACCATCCCCAGCTCTTATTACGCTGCCTTGACGATGTCAAACAGTGGTTGTCATTAAATTTTTTAAAGCTAAATGAAAATAAAATTGAGGTTGTCATTTTTGGCAACTTTAATCATATCGACAGCACTCTGGGCGCCCTTTCCTCGTATTGTAAAACACATGTAAAAAACCTCGGTGTCTACATTGATGGTTCTTTTAAATTGAATAAGCAGGTGAGTGCAGTAGTTCAGTCCTGCTTTTTTCAGCTAAGACAGCTAGCCAAGGTAAAGCCATACCTCCCGGCTAACGTCTTTGAGCGTGTTATTCACCTTTTCCTTACTTGCAGATTAGACTACTGCAATTCATTGTATTATGGTCTAGATCAGGCCACCATCCATCGTCTTCAGATGGTTCAAAATGCAGCTGCTCGCCTGCTAACTGGTACCAAACGGAGAGAGCATATAACCCCAGTTTTAGCTTCTTTACACTGGCTTCCTGTCTCCTACAGGATCCAATTTAAAGTTTTACTTTTTGTTTTTAAGTCACTTAATGCCCGAGCCCCTCCTTACCTGTCTGAGCTCCTCTCTGCCTATGCTCCAGGAAAGACCATGAGGTCTAGCTCAAAATTAATGCTGTCCATCCCACGGACTTATCTCAAATCCCGTGGTGATAGATCCTTCTCTGTGGCAGGTCCCAGACTCTGGAATAGTCTCCCCTTAAATATTAGATCTGCACAAACACTTGAGCAATTTAAATCTTTACTAAAGACACATTTTTATGCCCTGGCTTTTAACACACTATGATCCAAGCATTTTGGTCTTATTTGAATCAGTTTTAGTTATTGTTTTAATTCTTTTATTGTCCTATTATTGTTTTTTATTGTTATTATTGTATTACATTGTTGCTTTTTAATGCCATTTTTATATTGTTAAGCACTTTATGCAGCATTGGCTGTTTGAAATGTGCTATATAAATAAATTTGACCTTGACCTTGACCTTGACCTGGGAAAATAGAGGCAGTAGTTAGCACCCTCAGTATACTTGGTAAGCTCACAATCACAAACAGACCAGCTGGAGAACTGATGGGAAGTCTCACGAAATGATCCCACGTCAGTGGGAGCTCCAAGACTCTCCTAAGTAGCTCCCCTGACGAGCCCTGATCAGCGGCAGGTGTGTAGCTTCGGGTGTGGTCAGTCCCCTAGCAGGGCCACACCCACCAGGCCAGAAGGTGCCTGTAAACCAGTGTTCAGACACACCTGTACCCATACACACACACACACACACACACACTCACATCTACAAGCATGGAGAAGAGGGGCAGCAACACCAAAAATACATATAATATCATAAGTCCATGACTGCCCAGGGATCCTGGGTCGCTCAGACCCAGAACCCTGACAGGTTGTTTTTTCTGCAGTTGTTGTGAAAGGTTTAACGGAGGGGTTTAAAAGAGAGTTATGTGGGTTTGTCGGTGGAGGTCTTTGTTCTGCATGTGCCTGCTTTGTAGTTTCATCATCAGGGGTTATTAAAGCTGCTGCTAATTGTTTTTTCTTTTCTCCTTTCTTTTTTTTGTTTTCAGTTCTCCTTTCAGCTTCAGTTTCCCATGCTTGGAAAAGTTTATACTCTTCTTTACGTTTTAATTTTTTCTTTGGGTCTTTTGTTAGTGTAATTTCTTGTTTCACGGCAGCTTTCAGCTGGGTAACAGCTGAGGGATTGCATTTCCCTTCCCAGCTGCAGTTTTTAGCTTTTTGTGGATTTCTCCACCTATTTGCACTTATTCTACCTGCTCCAGTTTGTTGTTTTTCTAACCATTCCTCGTCAGGTGTTAATTTTGCTTGTTTATTCCCCATTTTCAAAGATTTTGCTGGGCCTTCACTGGCACGCTTGACTTCAGAGTGGTTTACTGATACGGCCTTCGACTTCACCCTAGAGGTGAAGCGGTACCAGTTTTATGAGACGAAGCTCAACCGTTCTCCTCTTTCACCAGTACGTGAGCCTCAAGCAAACAACAAAATAAAATAGAAGTAGTTCAGCAGCGTATTGTGCTGTAAAATCAACTTACTTCCAGACGAAGGACCAAAATAAATGTCAAGAGATTTATTCTAAATGACACTTCTTCAGCTGAGAGTCTAAGAGTGAAGACACACACACACTGCAGTTTTTACTTGCAAGGGCGGGTCACAGAGCGCTCACATCAGAGTGGGGGCCCTGTGAAGTGCGCGCTCTGCTCTTGCACTTGCCTTTATTTATACACAAGAAAGATGAATACATTTGTTCAGTGACGTGAGCATGTGCGTATGTGTGTGTGTGTGTGTGTGTGTGTGAGGTCAGAACTGCTTGTTTGACTTCTTACTATCGCTGTGGGAAGATTCAGATACAAATATCAGAACACGTTTTATAAAGAATAATCAGTCCAAAACAATGAAAAGTACAATCAGTTCTAAGCTAGGAAATGATCATCATGCAGCATTCTATCAGAAGTAAACTTATATCATTAAAAGCTTATACTGACTAAAAAATACAATTTTCTATTGACAGTAACATATTCCGTTACGTTACTCAATCAGAGTAACGTATTCTGAATACTTTGGATTACTTAATATATTATCATGCTTTTTACAACTACATGAATGTACTATTGCTGTGTGAATTATTACTGAAGGTTACTCGCCATACCAATACCAACTAGATTTTTAAATCTTAATATAAAATGAGTAACAGTAGTGTGGACATTAGGTAAAGCTGCACTTTTTGCAGCGATCTTGTATAGAAAACTATTCCGCGCGTATATAAAACAGGTCCGCGGCTCCGAACCGTAGTAAAGGGCCCTCTGGCTAATACGTCGGGTTTGTGTCGGGCTCGTAGCCGAAAACTAGCTTTACTTTGTTGTCTGGGTCAACTTTGCTAGCGAGAGACAGAGAGAGGCGTTGAAAGGCTGCTCCAAAGGAACTTATTGTTTGGGAGGAAAACACGAACACAGTGTACAGTCGAGTCTTAATAGCTTACTTACAACTGGGCTACACTGCCCATGAGGCTACATTCTTTAGGGCTATGCCTGTAACACTCTGCCTGTTGCCTTAAATAATTTTTGAACAATAATTTTAAAAAATATTTCTTCACGTCATTATGCGGGCCGCAAGTAGGGGTGACATGGGCCGCGAGATTGAGACCCAGGCATTTGAGCCTCTTAATGCGTGTTTGTTTGTGTTTCCCCCAGCGTGGAATTACCAAAAATAGAGAGGGGGGCAGCCTAACATATGAAACAGGAAAATACCGCCGTGTAATCCATTTATTTCAACAAAGTAACTGTATTCTGAATACCACCTTTTTAAACAGTAACTGTAATGGAATACAGTTACTCATATTTTCTATTTTAAATACGTAACGCCGGTACATTCCGGTATTTCGTTACTCCCCAACACTGCACACTGCAAATGCGGTACACAAGATTTATTTTTCTTCAAAGCATACTACTGGCTGAAGACACTGTTCTGGCCTGCAATCCAAGGCCCAAAGTCACCACGGTCGGAATTGTTAGCCTGGTGACAAACAGCAAAAGGTGGTCATTTGGAAGAACAAGCAGCCAAACACATATCAATCTTGCATCTTCCTGAGAAAGGCTTTCCACCCACCTTATCAAGCCTTGTGTTGTTAGAATATGGGTTTCCACACCAGATCCTGGGACTTCCATGCTCAAGCTCTTCTCCAAATCTTGATCAATTTCCTCTCATTTGGTTACCTTCTCATTCCAGTCATTCATGGTCAGAGTTTACATCAAGTGTAGCAGAGATTTATATGAATTTTAGCTGATGATGCCGAGATCCACTCACTGAATTCTACCTTCATACCAACCTTATCCTGTCTACCATAGATTTCGTTTAGAGGATGGAAATCAGCCAGGACAACTCATTTTCCTCTTCAATGTAGGCAACAGAAAATAGAGATATAATTTCTTATGGTTCAAGCTGAGTATAATTAGAATGAAAGTTAGACTAAAGTTTCTATTCCCATCTTCTAAATTTATTTTATTATTATATTAATATAGCACAAAGCTCAGTTAGCTTTGCACAAACAGCTGGTAGAAACATCATCTAAATAGCTACTTGGAGTACATTTCAGATTATGTACTTTTTTTTTTACTTTTACTTAAGTATTTGGTGGAATCTGTACTTCAGCTTTTACTGGAGTATTTTTAACATTAGTATCTGCACTTCTACCTAAGTACAGAATGTCTGTACTTTTACCAACTCTGTTTGCAGCAAAGCAAGGGTTTGTATGAATTTAGAAACTTTAATACAAAGGCAGCTCTTTTACCACTTTGCTTCCTGTCCAGGTGTACAGAGTGGCAGTTTGATTCGTTGATGAGTTGGTGGACTGACTCTATGTGATTAAGAGACTAAAACATGTGCATGTTTCTTCTCTTATCTCCTTTGCTGCAAATTCTTCTACCTTACAGTTAGAGCCTTTGCCTGAGATTGAATAACTAAAGGCTCCACCAGAAATCTAAATCTGCCATTGTTCATACAGAATCATTCTGAATTAGACACTACAGGTCATCCAATCAGTAAGGTGTCTTTTGAAAGCCACAGTCATGCAAAGCCAAGTGCTTTCCATTGCGCACCTACAGGATTTCTGATGGAGAACATCAGCCTGTACTAAGGTCGTCTTTCTCCAGGACACTGGAAATAAAAACAAGTTGAGAAATCAGTCTGTGGTCTGAGCTGTTGGAACAAGGCCGTGTTTTTTTTGTTGTTGTTGTTGTTTTTTGAAGGCTCCACCAGGAACTATACACCGAGAGAGAAAACTGCTGTTAATAATAGTCAGAACACTCCCCGCCTGGTATCTTAGGGATACCACAACAGATATCTAAACATCACTAGATAACAGAAAAACCATTTCAGAAATGGGTCTATAATAAGTCTTAACATTCCCCTCAGAAGCAACTCTAACTTCGGCCTTTCTGATGTTTCCATCTTCACTCGCAACTGTCTTTTCGATTACGCCCATTGGCCACTCATTTCTTCTTGTTTGCTTGTCCTTGAGGAGAACGACATCTCCCTGTTAAATGTCAATGTTCTTGTGGTGCCACTTTTGATGAATTTGGAGGCTGTGCAAATATTCCTTGCGCCATCTGCTCCAGAAAGTGTCTGCAAGGAACTGAACCCACTTCCAATGGCTTCTGAGCATTTCTTTGGGTCCTACATCATCACAGATGGTGGGTACAACTCCAGTCTTTTGTGTCAGCAGCATCGCCGGTGAGAGAATGTGAGGATGTTCTGGGTCTGATGATACTGGCAACAACAGTCGTGCATTCAATATAGCTGTGACTTCCGCAAGAAATGTGGTCAAAATCTCATGAGTGAATTGAACACGACCAGTTTGCAGCAGCATGTTATCAAGTATTCGCTGTGCTAAACCAATCATCCGTTCCCATACTCCCCCCATGTGGGAAGAATGGGGAGGATTGAAAACCCAGGAACACTTCTGGTCCTGCAGAAAGTGTTGCACTTTGTCTTTCTCTGGTGCATTTGTGGCCATCTCTTTGTGAGCACCAATGAAATTAGTGCCGCAGTCCGAGCGCAGTTGTTTTGCGGGTCCTCGGAGGGCGAAGAAACGCCTCAGTGCGTTAATGACACTTGAAGAGCTCATCTCCTCCACTACTTCAATGTGGACAGCCCTTGTACACAGGCACGTGAATAATATTGCCCACCGTTTACTGTTTGCTTGTCCCCCTCTTGTTCGCCTTGTAGCTACTTCCCATGGGCCAAACATGTCCATGCCCACGTAAGAAAAGGGGGGCTCAACTTGGAGGCGCTCTACGGGCAAATTACTCATTAATTGCTCCTCAAACTTCCCTCTCAGCTTCTTGCATGTCACACATTTACTTATGACTCTGCTAATGCATCCTTTCCCTCCTACAATCCACAAGCCACTTTCTCGGACAGCGCCCTCTGTAAAATGCCTGCCTTGATGGCTTACTTTCTCATGGTGGTGGCGCACAAGGAGGGTAGTGATGTAGTGACTGCCTGGCAAGATAATAGGGTTGGTGTCTTTTACTCCCAGCCCCACGCGATTAATGCGACCACCAATTCTCAGCAGATTGTCACTTCCAATCACAGGGTTTAGTTTTACCAGCGGGCTGTTTTTAGAGAGGTTCTGTTTTTCAGAGATCCGCTTTATCTCATCTGCATATGTTTCAAACTGCACATTTTTAATGATCATTGTCTCTGCTCGATCTAACAGTTCTGGGGTGATGGCCGTTTTACAGATGTGCCATCCTGTACAGTTTGGCTCAACGTTTGATTGTGAAAAGCATTGTGCGATGTGAATCAAGTTTGACATGGTTTTCCGAAGGTGGAGAAACGCTCCCAACGTCCTGAGCCCAAAACTTCCTTTGTTATGTTAGTGCAAAGTGTCTTTACCTCTGGGCACACCTCTGCGTCGTTGTCTGGGTCCAGCAGTTTATAATCAGTCTGCTCTAGATGGATGTATGAAGGGCACTGGAGAAACGCTGGACCTGTGAACCATGTCGTGTGTTCTAACTCAGCAGCTGGAACTGATCGTGAGCCGTGGTCAGCAGGATTCTCGTCAGTCGTAACGAAATGCCATTGCTCTGCAGTAGTTGACTCTCTAATACGACACACACGATTGTTTACATAGACATAAAAACGTCTGTATTGGTTGTGAATATAACCAAGAACCACCTTGCTGTCTGTATAGAAACTAGTTTTGTCTATAGGGTGATCAATCTCTTCACATATGACCTCTGCCATTTCAACTGCCATTACTGCGGCGCAGAGCTCGAGCCTAGGTACAGTGAGCTCTGGCTGTGGAGCGAGTCGTGCCTTACCTAGGGCAAACCCAACCTCTGTCTTACCATCCCCAGTGGTGACCTTGAGGTATGAAACTGCACATATTGCCTTCATGGACGCATCTGAAAAGACACAAAGTTCTACACATTTAGCCTGTGACAGTGACATCTTAGTGTAAGTGCGTGGAACGTTGACTTTGCTGAGGCATTGGAGGGACTGTTGCCATTCTATCCATCTGCCTTTCAGATCCTCTGGGAGAGGTGAGTCCCACTCTGTTGTCTGTAGCGACAACTCTCTTAGAAGCAGACGTCCTCGAACGGTGACTGGGGCCAAAAACCCAAGTGGGTCAAACACACTGTTCACAGTTGAAAGGACTCCTCTTCGTGTGTATGGCTTTTCAGCTTGAGGAATGTGAAAAGTGGAATAGTCATCCATTATATTCCACTTTACTCCAAGACTGCGCTGATCTGGGAGTTCATCCTTGAACAGATCCAGATTTTGGAGATCCTTGGCTCGGTCTTGAGGTGAGAATGCGTCCATCACTTCAACCTTATTTGATGCTATTTTTAAGAGGCAAAGGTTTGAGTCTGCTAGCATGTCTTGTGTCCGTTTCAGGAGGTCGATAGCATCATGTTCGGTGGGGACAGACTTTAAAGCATCATCAACATAAAAATCACGCTCAATGGAATGGCGAACATCTGACCCATATTTGGCTTCTCCCTTTTGCGCGGCCCTCCTCAAACCATATGTGGTCACAGCAGGCGAGGGGCTGTTTCCAAATACATGCACGCACATTCTGTAATCCACGAGCTCTTTCTGTGGATCGTTGTCTTTGTGCCAGACAAACCTCAGTACATCTACAGTCCTCGCGCACCAGGAAGCAATAGAACATCTGCTGGATATCTGCGGTTACTGCGACTGGATGTTTTCTGAACCTCACTAGCACACCTAATAGACTGTTGTTCAGATTAGGTCCTGAAAACAGCACTGTGTTGAGCGACATACCTTCAAACTGTGCGCTGGAGTCAAATACCACTCTGATTTGTGATGGCTTTTGAGGATGGTACACTCCGAAATAGGGCAGATACCAACACTCTTTGTTCTCTTGTAATGGGGGTGCGAGCTCCGCGTGCCCATTGTCCAACATTTTCTGCATAAAGTCTATCAGGTGAACTTTCATTTCTGGGTTTTTGTCTAGAGTTCGTTCAAGTGACTTGAGGCGACTGAGTGCGTAGCGGCGATTGTTAGGCAGCAATGCTCTGGGCTGGCGGAACGACAGTGGAGCCACCCAGCTTTGTGACTCATCCTGGAAACACTCATTGTCCATGATATTCAGGAACTGCAGATCTTCCATGGAGGGTGCAAGCTTATTGTCATCCTTGGTCTGGCAGAAAACATTGCTTCCTATAGTTCTGTTTTGTGTTCTGTCCTTTACGTTTGAACCACCCAGTACTAAGTGTCGATTTAAGAGACTGGTGTCTGGCTTGACAGTAAAGTGGCTTTCGCTCGGGGAAAAATGAGTTGGCCTTCCATCCGATAGAACGTGAGTCTTAAAAGTAGAGACTTGGGAAGGCTTATGAGTATTGCCTAAGCACACATCTCCTATTATCACCCAGCCTAAGTCCAGTCTCTGTGCGTATGGTGCATTGTGCGGACCATTGATCTGACTGTGCACTTTATGAACTCTCAAAATGTCTCTTCCAAGCAACAGCAAAATGTCTGCACCACTGTCCAAGGGTGGTATTTTGTGTGCTATGCCTTTGAGGTGACTGTGTGCGTAAGCCGCGGAGGGAGTAGGAATTTCCTCTCTTTTGTTGGGAATCATGTTGCACTCGATTAACATGGGCAGCTGAATAGTGAGGGAGCTATTGATTGCCTCTATCATATACCCAGAGGCTCTTCTGCCAGAAGTGAGACCTATGCCACTGCATGTCTGGAGGGTGTATGGCTCTGCCTTACCATTAACCTCGAACATGTCAAAAAACTCAGAGCGTGCTAGTGAAACGTTACTCTGGTCATCTAGCATGACATACATTCTCTGGCATTTACTAGGATCATTGGCAGGATAAACGTTAACCAGGCATATTTTTGAGCAAGATTTCCCAGAAAATCCTTCCCCACATACCTCAGTGCAACTTGAAACAACTGCAGTCTCTTGTAGTTCTTGTTTCTCCCCGCCGTGACTTGCTGGGGGCTGAAGAGCTTTGGGAAAGCGAGGAACATCTGAATGCAGAGCTGTTGGGTGCTTATCACTGTTACATTCATAGCATTTGATTTCTGTTTGACAGTCGCGAGCTACATGTTTGTTAGAGGCGCAGAACTTGAAACAGATGTTGTGTTGCTTTAATATCGCCTTTCGTTCCTGCATTGGCTTTTCTCTGAAACTTCTGCACTGTTGTAAGGCGTGAGGTTTGTTGTGCACAGGACAACATCTGTCCGGTCCTTCCTCAGATATGGCCATAACGTTGGTTTTATGCACTGAAACTGACCTGCGGTTGTTGCTGTAACCATCTCCAAGCTTGTCCCTTTTAACTCCAGAGTTGCAGGTTGACAGCAGATTGAAGCTTGGATCGTTGCGTGCCTTTGCTTGTGTCTGTATGAACTGTAAGAAGAACGTGAATGGAGGGAAGGTCACCTTGTGCCGCTGCTTGTAGTGTGAGCCTTCCATCATCCATTTGTTTTGTATCCCATACGGCAGCTTCTCCACAATGGGAGCGACACCTCGCGCTGTATCGAGATAGGAGAATCCATGCAAGTACCCTTCTTGTTTTGCTGCATTTATCTCCTGCAACAGATCACTCAGCTCTCTTAGTTTTTGATTGTCTCTGGGCCCTATTTTAGGAAATTGATCAAGTTTGGTGAAAAGAGCACTTTCAATGGCTTCTGGCGACCCATAGATTTCTTCTAGCCTCTCCCAGATTAGCTCTAATGCCACAGCTGGGTTTGTTATGTTTACAGCTTTAATGCGATGTGCATGCTTGGTAGATTCTGGGCCAAGTGATTTCACAAGGCGGTCGATTTGTTCAGACGCCCTAAGCTCTAGAGTGTCAATGGCGTTGATGAAAGATGACTTCCAAGATTGTTAAGAGATTTTGTGATGTTTTTCCTTATAATGTTTCATTTACTCATATGCTTATGTTAAGAAAGGCCTGAAAAGCACATAGTGTTCACATATCTTTATGTTTTGTCTTTGCTTCTTCTCACACACATACACATGAGCCCTGCAGTAATCGCTGACTCCTGTAAAAGTATCTTGCAGACACCCTTGGAAACAGGACCCAACTGGCTTCTGTTTTCCTCGAGATAGACAATACACTCACACACACACACACACACACTGTGTCCTATACATGCCCAGATTGTCTGTTAAAGCCTGAAAAAACAGGGAATGTTGCGATGTATAAATAAAGCTGACTGCAAAGCCTCGGTGTGAGTATCACCCGATCACTCACCCGTGCGCACGTAGTTCTCTGAACAAAACTCTGACTGTTTCTGTATTCTTTCAATGTTTAAAAATGTCTTGCCACTGACATTTAATTGGTCCTTCGAGCCGGATTGTTTATTGATATTATTATATCATCTAACTATTCACAGACGGAGCCACCAGATCCTGACGTCGTGACTACCTGCACTGCAACCACCGTTTCTAGCGAAGCGAGGAAAAGCCCAGGGTCGTACATTCGCCTACTGGCCAGTGTCATATACAGGTACACGACGCCAGGTTCTCGGTGACGCCGGGAAAAAGAACACAGCGCAACATTGAAGGTGAATATAAAGCAGCCAGAAACACTTTGCGTTGAATAATCGATTTTAGGCTGACACTGCTCAAAGTAGAAGGGTCCTGTGTGGACCGAAAAGGCAAAGGACAGACGTGTTCTGTGTAAAGTAAATGCTCGCCCGTGTAAGACGAAACAACCTGCCCTGTGTGGGCCCGTTTCGCGACATAAGTAAGGGTTGGAAGCCAGTATATCTCACGCTCGCCTGTGTAAGACGGATTAACACGCCCTGAGAGGCTCAATCCGCAGCAAAAATAAAGGTTGGTAGCCAGAGAAACGAGAGTGTCAAATAAAAATAGGATTTTTTCTAAGCGCGCTGAATGTTTGTTGAGGAGTAAGTGCTTCATTGAATAGGAGCTCTAGGCTCCTGCACTACTCCTATTGTTTTCCTGTGAGTACTGGATGGTGAGAAAGAGAAAAGGTTGCGCGTCAACGCATAAAATTAAGTCCGCCCTGAATTTAGTTCAGGGTAGAAGGCTGACTTAATAACCCTCCTCTGACTCTAGTACCAGAACGTCTCACAGTGTGTGCTGGCAGTATAAATAAAATATAAAATATAAGTATTGCATCGATTAAACAAACTTAGAAATGGGCAACAAATCCAAAAGTAAACTAAATGTCCCACATGGGAGGAAAAAAAAATGTAGCCCCTCCACATTGACTAAATTAAAAGAAACCCTCCAAGCAGATATAAGTGAAAAAAGAGAGAGATGCATAAGGTATATTATGGCTGTGTCATTGTTCAGCCAAGGAAAGTGTGTCTCCAGCTTGGGTGGGGGTGAAACTGCAGATCACCCCCAGCCCTCGATGGATACATAATAAAATATATATATGAAATATTATAATAGACGATTGTATATTTGTAGTATAGTAGTATATTGTAATATACTATTGTTAAAAGTAGTCTGAATCAAGCTTAAGGTTTGCTCAAACTCAGTATAATGATATATGAGATGAAGAAAATAAGGAAAATACCAAATCTAATCAAGTGCATAGAGACGCTTGACCTGCTTGTAAACCTGTCATCTTAGATGAGTTTTTGTTGAGATGAAGAGCAAACCTATACTAACAACTAATAAGCCAAACCCTGTATACAACAGCTAAAGCTACAGGTTTGAGAAGTTGAATTAAATATATGGTCACTGCTAAGCTGATGAGTAGGTTACACATTTTTTAGAGCAGGGGCTGCATAAGAACACATCAGAGGGAGGGAAACAGAGCTATTAAAGCTCAAACATGAAGCTGTCTGTGGGCTCAGTTTTTTCCCCCATGCTTCTGATTTGTCTTTGGCAGCAGCCTTTTTGCATCCTGACTCGTGTGTAAAGCGTTCAAGCCATCAGTCATTGTTTTTGTTTTGTTTTGTTTTTTGTTTTGTTGGGTTGAAAAATGAATAAATCAGTGATCATACTTGTGGATCACAGTGGCACATAATGATTAGGCATATGATTTACTAATGCAGATGTAATAACTTTATTCTAAAAGTCAAGGAGAACAAACAAGAACAACATCTTCAGTTGTGTCTTGTTGTCGTTCTCTGTGTAGTGCGCTGAATTTTGTTTGTTGTTTCTTTTGTTTTTTGAAATGTTGCCTGAGTGATGAGTACTGTAACTTCTGAAGTAGCTCTCACCATGCGTCCTTGATGATGATAAGCCCAGAGCCAGCTGAGAGCTGGGTTGTCTGTTTTTTGTTTGAAATGTAATTTTGTGTTTCTCAGCAAGGAACAACTACAATTGCATTTTCTGTTTTTGAGAAAGGAGAATTTAAAATAATAATAATAATAATAAAACAAAGAGTGATGTTTTGTTTAAGTGGTGAAGACAGCTAATACTGCAAAATACCATTTAGTGCATGATCTGCGAGCAATAAATGAAATCATCTTATTTATTTTTAAATAAACTCCAATCATGGAGACCTGAAGTCACATGCTTAGGGCACACCCTCTCAGGTGAAGGCAGAAAGCTACTAAACAAAAGAAAAGAAGCCGTACATAATGCGCCACAGCCACAAAACTAAGCATTCACATTTTTTCTGACTCTTTGTGAGCCTGAGTTATGACCTTGGCTCCCTGTTTTTCTGCCTCCACCAAAGGTGGGGGTGACGCTCCCGTGGCATGTGCTCTGTTCTTTTTACTATCACAAAGGGAAAAAAGAAAGGAAAGAAAAAAGGGAGGCCCCTACTCTCTGAACACAATACTCTTTTCATAACTCAGCGTTATGAAATGTCATGAAACAGTGTAACTCACTCACAGTAAATCAGCAGTATAGGATAATACAAACCTATCTAATAGATCTGGTGATTTTCACATTCTTTCAATTGGGAGGTGTGATGCAAACTGAAACTAAATACTGATTAAACAAGAAGTATGATGTGGCCTACAGCAGTATCATGATTCACTCATTTTGTTTACAGGTATAATGTAATATAATCTCACAACTACTACAAGCACATTTGCCTTTCTTAGCACACGCGAGTGAAGGGCAACTGTTAGAGACATGCCTTGTTTGAGGAAAAGTTAAAATTAACCTGCCTACAAACGCAATGAAAAAACAGCTTACACTCATGAACACGTGAAGATTTTCCAGCAAGGTTAAAGCAGCAAAAAATTAATATACACCTGTTGTTAAATGATGAAGTTTATCTATTACTAACAAATAAACCCTCTGGGTTGCAGGACAACAATTAAACTTCAAAAAGAAAATAAAGAGACTGGTATGACCAACCAGTGATTAAACAACAATTTTAGTGGTTAAGAGTCAAATTGTGAGACGGAAGGAAAATTCCTTTTTGTGCTTTTAAACATGATCTTAAGAATTTAAATATCTACCTGTGTTGTCCTGTCAACTTGGTGGGTTATCAGTTGATTACATCGTGAGAGGAAAAAAAAAAGAAAAAAAAGGGGAAGGCTGACACAGGGCCTGCCCGGTGTTTCTCCCCTCTCTTTGTATCACAGCCAGCACAACATAATTTTCCTGTTCGTACACTTCTGTTTGTTTTTGTTTTGTTTTGTTTTTTCTTCTCTTTATGTTTAAATACAGGCTGCTTTGCTGGCCCTGAAAGCCGAGGCTGACCTGGACTCCTGCTCTCCCCTCTACCACCTTCGACGTGACCCTGACCAAATGCTGCAGCAGCTGGACTTACAAAAACAATTTCCTGAAAATGTCAACAGGGCTGCAGAAAAGCGATCTTATGCAGCGGAGACGGAGAGCGTTAAAACCAAGGCCCGTTTCACTACACGGGGGAAAATTCCCAGACAGCTTCAGCTGACAGAGCTGTGACGAGACGCCTGCCAAGCCGAATGACAAGTAAGGCCGAGCAAAAGAATGCTGACCTTAACATTTCTGCATTAACACTGTGCAGGACAGTGATGGACCAACACGGCAGCAAAGAGGGCGTGCCAGAGACAGGAGGAGCAACTGAGGTCGAATGGACAAAACACAGAAGAAGATGCAGTTTTCACCTGCGGTGAGCATGGACACTGGAGAAAAGGACTGTCCCAATTGAGGTCAGAACCAGGACAGACTGAACTTTGGACAGCAGCAATGGTGGCAAGCGGACTGAAAAGGAGGAGGGCAGGACCCCAGGGCACGCTTCAGGCTGTGGTTTACCCAGAACACCAGAACAGGAAAGTGATGAACACACACACATCTATATACACCGATTCAGAATGAAGTGAAACACACACATGCACACATGTGCACTCGTTGATAGAGGGAGAAATGGCACACACACACGCTTGTGCAATGAAGAATGCTTTGCTCGCAGATGCTTATGCTGATATGCAAAATGCTGCACACAAACATCCCAATACATAATTTTTATGAGAAGCAATTGATTACTTAAAATGTGTTTTATGTCACCCAGAGGATATTTATGTAGATTTAAGGAACAAGGTCTAAAATTGTCTGGTTATGAAAACAATGTCTGTGCGTGAGGTCTGTTTATGGCTCAAGGTCTTGATTGAATTGTCTATTGTGCTACACATTTTGTAAATGAGGTAATATCAAAAGTCTCTGAAGCACTGGGCTTCAGTATAAAACATCACTGTTCATACCATCCACAGAGTGCAGGGTTGGTAGAAAGAACAAACGGCACTATAAAACAAAGACTACGGAAATGCATGGCGGAAACTGGTCGCCCCTGGCCTGAATGTGTGGGTCTAGTCAAAATGTGGATGAGACTAACACAAGGCTCACAGGAGCTGACACCCTTTGAAATAGTACACGGGCGGCCCTTTCCTCTACCTATTACAAGTGAACCGATAGACAAATCCATAAGAGAAACAACGCTAGCAGAATGGATGACAAAACTGTTAGAAAACAAAGAAATAGTTTTGAACAATCAACTGCCAGATGATTCTCTTCCAGTCTCTTCCAGGTTGAAACCAGGGGATTGGATCCTGATAAAGGTGCTCCAGAGGAAAATGTGGAGTTCCCCGAGGTGGGAAGGACCTTACCAAGTCCTCCTGGCCACACCAACAGCCTGCAAAATTGCTGAACGACCTTCCTGGATTCACCAGAGCCACTGTAAAAAAGTGAGTGACAGTCCACACTAAGACGCCAGCACCCCTGCCTGTCAGTGACCTGGGAGGTGGAGAGAGGGCTGTTTGGGTAAATCCCGCCCTTGTTCTTCTCGCCCCTAGTCTACTCACTCACAGGACCAGGTGTGTTCGGTCATCATGAAGACCCTACTCGTTCTGGTGGCCAGTGTCACAATTCTGTTGGGACTGCTGTCGCTGATTTCAGAAGAAGAAGGACAAGATTGACACATGACACAATACATCCAGACGACATGACACAAGATCACAACCACCCATGGATGAACAATGCCTGGTACCGTTATGTGTACAACTCCACAAGAGACAGAAACTATTACATCTGTTCGCACATGCCTCTTAATGCAAAACACCTGATAATGTGCATTCCACCAACTTGTCTGACACACTGAACACGCTACGTCAGCTCAGACGAGTACAGCAGCAAGATTACACGCAAAACACAGAGGACTGGCTCACATGGCTGCTTAGCGGGTCATGGAAGTCATTACACACAAAAGGACTAACATTCGTTGGAATGCTCCTTATGTTACTTTGCTTATTTTCCACATGTGTACTGCCTTGTATTCGGAGTATGATAAGCAAAATGTTTACTGTAAGCTTATGTTGCATTATCTCAAAATGAACAAGCTCAAGAAGAGGTACAAGTTGAAGAAGATGATTTTTAAACACTAAACTGTGTGAACCCAATAAAGTCGATCATGTACGTTTTCACAAAATGATACTCTAGTTGAAAATGCTTCTGCAAGTAACTAGTAGTTGAAGTACATAAATATATATGAACAACAGCAGGGAATGTTAAGAGATTTTGTGATGTTTTTCCTTATAATGTTTCATTTACTCATATGCTTATGTTAAGAAAGGCCTGAAAAGCACATAGTGTTCACATATCTTTATGTTTTGTCTTTGCTTCTTCTCACACACATACACATGAGCCCTGCAGTAATCGCTGACTCCTGTAAAAGTATCTTGCAGACACCCTTGGAAACAGGACCCAACTGGCTTCTGTTTTCCTCGAGATAGACAATACACTCACACACACACACACACACACTGTGTCCTATACATGCCCAGATTGTCTGTTAAAGCCTGAAAAAACAGGGAATGTTGCGATGTATAAATAAAGCTGACTGCAAAGCCTCGGTGTGAGTATCACCCGATCACTCACCCGTGCGCACGTAGTTCTCTGAACAAAACTCTGACTGTTTCTGTATTCTTTCAATGTTTAAAAATGTCTTGCCACTGACAAAGATAAATAGTTCTCCGGCTTGTCATCAAACTTGGTGAGTTCAGAGGTTAACAACTGGCCTCTCATTAAATATTTGGCAATCTCATTAGAGTCCCTAGAGGAATTTGGATCTGGAGGGTAGTACTGAAAACGTCCAGCAGAGGGTGGTGTAAACCCTGGTGAGACATGGCTGAGGTGCTGCTGGTAGTTAACAGAGTATAACTGTTGTCCTTGCCTTTCAGGTGAATAATGTCTTCTATCAGGGGGTCTGTGGGAGCCATAGTCCTTTGGTGCTGAGGGCAGTTCATCCGGTGACATGTCCAGTGGCTTAGGTCGATTTGCATACTCGCCTTTTTCTATTTTGACGTCCTTTGATTTGACTGAATCACTGTGTGCCTGATGCATATAGACATAGTCTGTAGTTCGCTCACGAGAACTCTGTGTCTCCTTTGGTAAGCTCAGGTGCTCATCACTCATGTCAAAATTTGCAACAGCAGACTCCAAGACAGCTGCTTCAGCGGCTGCAGCCTCAGCTTCACTTTATTTTGCTAGAACATCAAGCTTTGCATCTAATTTGGCTCTTTCTATTTTAAATTTAACTTCCTTCTTTGCAAACTCAGCTCTTTTTTGGGCAGCTTCAGCTTTAGCACGGGCAGTAGCGGCGGCTAACATTACGCTTGCAGTGGAAGAGCGGCTAGATTTCTTTGACGTCGTGGATCTTACTTCATATCCTTCATTCTCCATCTTTAAGCTGATTGAATGTGCATTTATGCTGACTTGGTGTCACTGCATCTGTTGTGCTGGTCTGGATACAGCGTGTAACAATGCAGTCTTCATCGTCGTTGTAGTGTGTCCCTTTTCACTGTACTGGCCTCGTAGAAACACTTTCTACTATCCAGGAGTTAAACACCTCCACACAAAAGTCACTGATGCCAAAGTGGGTTTAGACTTTGGTTTATATGGCAGGTGTGAAACTGTAACAACAAAATACAGTGTATATGAGTGTCAAATTAAAATAATTACTTTAGGAGCTGCGTGACCAAGTGCTAATGCTAACACCAAACAACTGTCTACAACCATAAATTAGCACGCGTAATACAGCATCTAAGTAACTGCTATTAATCAACATAAAGTGCTAAACGATAATGCATACTCACAGGGAATGCCTTTTATCAGCCTTTCACAGCATTGATCACATTCAGTAGATTGTCTGAGTCTTTTTTACACTTCCCCTGTCCGCACACAGACCATGCCTTTCTCTTAAAGGGCCAGTGCACTAACCAAACAAACAAAAAGTACAAATTTGACAACAGTCAGAACACTCATCCTCACAGCGTCAAAAACATCCTGTAGTAACAGAGAAATGGACAGTTCCTCAGACTGACACAGCAAATGGTTTTTTTGTCCCATTTGGATGAAAATTGTCTTAAATTTTTAAGGACCTGAGGATCTGAACAATATTTTTATTCTCACCAGTTTCCAAATCCATGTTGCACTCTTTCAGAGAGCAACTCAACGTTTCATGAGCTCAGAAACCAAGTTAAAGGTGCAGCCTCAATTCAGTGATGTCATCTTCTTCCTTTTTACTTTTCAGAACATAAAAACAGGCATTTATTTCTTTAAGCGACTTTATGATTTTAGTGTTTATTCCCTTATTTTGACACTCGTCTTCAGGAGGCAACTCAGTCTCACCACTAGATGGCGGCATCTCCTCATTCTCCTCCTTGTTTAGGTGCTAAAAAAACACTGATGTGGATTATTAAATTTGGTTGTTTTTCCTCTTTATAAATTCACAACATTCAGCCCGATGAATTATATTCTGATATTTTTTATTTCAGAAATGATTCCTAATAAAAATGGAGAATATAAAAACACAATCAAAGCAGTAAAGTCCATATTATGAAGTGTTTGCTGTATCAGACAATCATGTTTCCAGTCTGCTGCATCACAACAATTTGAAATGCAAATATAAACTATTCACAACAATGAAAACAATATAGTGCAGATAAACATGGTGCTGTAATGAATCTGCTCTTAAACACAATAACAAAATACATTTTCCAAGAGAGATGATAATGATTCACATCAGAGTGAAGATCGAATACATTTACAACTGGTTTCTAACATTTATTATAGATCGAACTGATCACTGATAGAAACAGAAGAATATTCAAAATGATACATGAATGAGATATGGATAAAAATGAAATCGCATAAAACAAAAAAAGCACATAATCATTATAGGTGAAATAAAAAATGAGTACAAAAAAATAAGAATTAAGTCAAAAGATAAAAAAGGCAAAATGTTTTGAAATATATAATCACATAAGAGACTGAGCTGACCAGTCAGGTCACAGATTCATATCTACAACAATATTTTTGTTTGGATTTCATCAATTCTTTGTATTATGATTATCATTATCATTATCATTATAAATGATGATAAGCATATTAAGTGTGTGTCTGAGCTGAAAGCCGCTCTCCTCTCCTGGTTTTCTGTATCACACAGACCACAACAACACAAAGCATCACCTGCAGACCGCTGAGCAGTATCCACCTGACTCTGTAGAAGGTCGAGTAAACCCCAAAGGGCTCTCTGTGGATCAGAACTGTTTTTTCTGCTGATACACACGGACCATATGACTCTAAAACTGCACACCAATACTCTCCTGCATCATCCAGTGAGACATTAGAGATTAACAGGCTTTCATTGGAAAGAATGATTCTGATTTGATTTTCAAAAACCTCAGTAAATTCAATGATTTTACCTTCTCTTTTGATCGAATGCATAAACCACCAGGGCTTCAAACCCAGTTTTCTCTCAGCAGTACATGTGAGATTGACATCATCTCCCTCTGAGAACACCTCTACTGCAGGAGGTCCAAATTTGGGGCACACCAAAAGTTTATACCATTGTTTTATGGTTTGGCCTCCACAGGTGTACCAACCTGAATCATTTAACATTAACGATGGAAGCACCAGCGAGTAGTTTTGACCGACTTCTTCATAAGTCTTCGAGCCCATTTCCCACTTCCTCCAAACCAGGTGTGGGTCATGAATGAAGGGACACTGCAGCACAGCTGTGTCTCCCACTGAGCCATGGACTATCTTTGCTGCTTTGGTCAAACGTACTGAGTGAGTGCTCACACACTGATGTTGGTTCATCACCAGGCAGATGTACAATGTTTGTAATGTGTTGAAGACATGAAGAAGTGTTGTGTTTTTCACCTCCAGGAAACTTTCTTTTAAACTGTTCACCTTCAAAGCTGTGCCATCATCTAAAACTGTTAGCTGTAAGTCTTTGTCATACGTAAAGTCATGTTTGATCCACTTCACCGTCAGATCCTCACCTGCTCCCTCACATCGTACATCCACTATGGCTTTGTGTGTTACATTACGAGTCGTTTCCTTACTTACTGTCTTGCACACAGTCAGGCTGATGTTTCTCTCATATGTCACGTTGCCCTGAGTCCAGCACACATCTTGGTACAGTCCAGAGTCTGAGTGGGTCAGGCTGTTGAGAGTAAATGAAGGAGAACCACGAAATGTCTCAGGAACTGAGAGCCGTCCTGTCAGGTCTTCATGTACTGTGAAGTTTCTGTTCCAGGGGTCAGAGATGTTCCACAGGACAAGAGTATCTTCACCAACACGTCTGGAGGTGATGCAGGAGCTGTTTTGATCTGGGAGCTTGAATTCAAAAGACTCTCCTTCCTTGATTATGACCATGAGTTCTTCTGCATGAATGTTGCTGATGAGAGTGAACAGCAGGGAGAAGCAGAGCTGTGCGACTGCAGCCATCCTGCTCAGAGGTCTCCTGGTGAGTGTCGTACAAACACTGACGCTGCTCGCTTCATGAGCTTCGTGTTTGTGGTTGGAGGAGGAACGCCACTTCTTTATCACATCATCAAATTTATGCATGAAACATTTGACTGGTTATCCAGTGGTCTGTCTGCTTAATGTTCACTTCATTATATCTCTATTTTTTCATCATCTCTTTCTCATTATGTCTCTCTCCTCCTTCATCACTGCTCCTGCTCCTTCCTCATTTCCACCTCATCCAAAACACAAAAAATGCATAAACACTCTTATCAAGTTATTTATTAGATTGGACAAACGAACCTCTCGTCTCCCAAAAACTGACATGAGACACGAGACTAAACAACAACAGCTGGTTAAATGCTAATATTAAGCTAACATTTTTCCAGATACTTTTAGGTCTGAGTGTCCTAAAAATCACACTTTCCATCTGATAAACACTAATAAACACCACGTGCTTGTGTGTTGATTTATGTGTTTTATGCACAGTTTCTCATTTTCAGAGGCTCAAAACTAACTGAACACCTGACTGAGGATCAGTTTCCCTCATTTTGACAGATTCAAGTGGAAATTCTAAGTGTTGAAATCGTATTATTATTTGTATTTGAGGATCAGAGATGTAAATCAATACATTTTGAAGTTTGAAAAATGGACTCAGATGCCTCCGTGTGGTTTGATCCACTGCCTTCCATTACCTCCCTCATTTATGTTACTCAGAATGTAACGAGTATCTTATCAGCCAATCACATGGAAGCACTATATTATTTGCAATGGTCTGAAAAAAGTTGAGTGCCGACAAACTACGCTTCACATTTGATAAACATCGTCATGAATTCCCTCTGACTTTTGCTGCTTTGCTTCCACAACGATAAAAATCACACTTCATGCACAGCTCTCTCTCTCTCTCTCTCTCTCTCTGTGTGTGTACTTCAAGAACAGTTTTCCATCTCAAATCTCTGTTTTCTGCATTATTCATTCGATTATTACCCAACAGTCTACCGTCGTTTACAGCACTGTTGGCCGCTGGCTTTTTTTTTTTTTTACTTAAATGACCTCAGACAAGAAAGCCTAATTTCTGCTGTTCAATGCTGAAAAATGTAAACTTGCAAATTATGCAAAATTGCAGAATATTTTAAGGTTATCTGCTATAAAAACTCAGGCCAGGAAAATCTCCTTCATGTTCTGTGTTTTATTCTCAGTTACTTTCACACAAAGGCATCTGCTGTGATGTTCACAATTCTGATGAAGTCTCACATGTGTCAGTGCTGATAAATGATCAGAATTATAATATTTCTGCCTGTCTGAGGCTAAATTGAATCGAATCGAATTGCGACCTTGTGAATGGGAATTGAATGGATTATAGAAATCAGTGATGATACCCAGCCCTAGTCAGTAGCCAAGGCCCGACAGACGTGGATGTAGCTGTGGGTAATAAGAAAAGATGACATGAACTATTGATAACTTCTTTGTTAAGTTAAGGCCTGATCCGTCTGAAATTCATAGTCAGTGATCTGACACGGAGCCATCAATCTCTGAATGCTGAAAAAGCACAGTGTATCCAGAAAACACATGATATGCTGCGATAAATGCACTGCCCAAGTGTCCCCTCTCCCCACTGCCTTTCAGCAGCAGGCAGCAGCAAACAGGTCGTCAGAGGAGCCGAGATGATGATTAAGTTTAACATTGTCTACAATATTACCAAAGAGTGCCAAAGCACTTTAAGCACAAGCACAAGATTGTTAGTTAATCATTTACAAATCAATATTCTCTGCATTCTCTTAGCCTGAAATGTATTTTTTGGCTGGAGAAATTTGAGCTCCTGATGAAAACGTGTTACTGTGAGGTCACAGAGCTAACCACTGAGGAAAATAACACTTTGCCGTGAATTATTTACACATAGCATAAAAATAAGAGCAAAAAATGCAAATGATGAAAAGAGTTGTTAGTTTCTTGTTTGCAGGGTTTCAAAAAAGTACAAAGATTAGTGTGACAGTTTTAATCAGATTCTCAGATGAAAACACTTCCTTCTAAATTCTCAGTATTCACCTATCAGCATTTAACCAAACATTTTTTATCTCTGTGCCTAAAAAGACTCAAAGCTGACTTTCCACGGCAGCTGGTTAACCAGATACTGTAGAGATGTAATCTATTACTCTTCTGGGAAAGGTGTCTCTGAGATGTACTTACAGTGATCGTGTATCTAGCAATTATTTTTTTTAACAACTAGAATGAGACCATGATTATAGCTCCTCCCAAATCATATTCAAAAACAGCCAGGCGTTTAATTTTTTTATTTTTTTTAAACGAAGCAGAAGCGAGCTTGCACAGTTGGAGTTACGGTGAGACTACTGAGACAGCCTCACAAACCACCGCCTCCCAGCCTTTTCCTCACTAATCCCTCCTCAACTAAATGCAGTCATGGAGCAGCTGAAGTTCACATCTAACTAGCAGAGAAGTTGAACTACTTTTTTGCTTGTTGTCCTCAGAATTAAGAGTCACTATAAAGGCATCAGCCTCCTGCTTCAGTACAAACTGCTCTCCCTCCTGGCTGCAGCACAGTTCCTCCTCCTCTTGGAGGCTCTGGCTCCTCCTGGTCATCCAGACCCTCCTCTGGCATTAATGCACCATAGACATGGACAGTGGTTCCCCAGAGTGACCCAAGATATGGTTATTTTATCTTGTTTGAATGAAAATTATCTTACATTTTTAAGGAGGACCTGAACAATATTTTGTTCTCACCAGTTTCCAAATCAATGCTGCACTTTTTCAGAGAGCAACTTAAAGTCTCCAGAACTCAGAAACCAAATTAAAGATGCAGTCTCAATTTAATTACGCCATATTCTTCCTTTTTTACTTCTCTTAACATAAAAACAGGCATTTATTTTTTCTTTAAAAATTTGGTGTTTATTCCCTTATTTGGACTCTCAGTCCTCAAGAAGCGACTCATTCTCACCACTTGGAGGCGCCATCTCCCCATTCTCCTCCTCCTCCTTTAGTGGCTGAAAACAGCAGTGATGTTGTAGCTCTCTTCACGACAACACAGACACAGGTCGGTTCTTTGAAACGGGCGTTTATTACTTGGGCTTTCTCTCCTCAGCTTCACCATCACCAGTACGCCAATACGCCATGAGAACTGGTCACGAGTGAACAGTACAAACCAATTAGCAACTTTACATTGACATTTTAACACAAATTATATATATTCATGAAATTATGTAACTTATTATAAATCAGTCATCCACGTCATGAAATCTACACAGAACATTTTTAACAGCATTTACAGATGTGGATTATTTAACTCAGTGTGTTATTTTGCAAAAAGTAAAACCATAAAAAGTGTTTATTTCTGTATTTTGATTTCAGTTTTTTCTGTTTATATTTTTCTACAGTGTGAACATCAAGAGAGGAATAATAATATTAACAAAGAGTTTGATCGCAAAAGGTTGATTCTGTTCATCTGGAAGTAGCGTGTTCAGTGGGAGAAACGTTTCGTCACTCATCCAAGTGACTTCTTCAGTCTCAGCTGACTGCAGGTTTCCCCAACCTTATAAACAGTACATTTGCATAATGACTGAAACCAGCCCACTGAAGGAACAATGGGCTGTGAGGTCAGTTCCTTGATCATTTAAGGTTTGACTCTCATCATCCACTGGAGCACAAACTGGCTTTCATCAGGACGCTACAACACAGACCGAATAACATCCCCACAGACACAGCGGCCAGGGAAGCAGAAGAACATCGTATCAAGAAGGCCATGAATAAATGTGGTTATCACAGCTGCAACATCCAGTTTGTTTTTTCTCATCTTACATTAGACGTTTTTCTTGAACCAGGAGCGAAGTAATCAGATTAACAATTGCTTTAGAGTAACAATTTCTTTGGGGTCTTGGAAAGTTAGTTGTTAGTCTATTTTTAGACACAGCATGAACGTTCACCTGAATCCTGATAAGTGAATACTGAGAGTGTTGCAGGAAATGTTTTTAGTTTTCCTCCATTAGTGCTGTCACACTTATCTTTATTCTGTTTTTCACAGGTGTGCAGAGACATTCTTTGGGGCATGTGGTCAAGCCAAAAAAGGGCAAATAATTTTTTATAAATATTTCTAATAATATTTGGGTG
The DNA here is from genome assembly GCF_036321145.2 of Pelmatolapia mariae. Taxonomy (NCBI): domain Eukaryota; kingdom Metazoa; phylum Chordata; class Actinopteri; order Cichliformes; family Cichlidae; genus Pelmatolapia; species Pelmatolapia mariae. The sequence continues at coordinate 35,774,205 of NC_086239.1, read as the reverse complement.
GCATTCAGAGGCACTATCCATCCTCTTATCCTTGTCAGGATCACAGCTGGGCTGGAGTCTATCCCGGCTGTCATAGGGCCAGAAGCAAGATACACTCTGGACAGGTTCCTAGCCTGTTACAGGGCTAACACATAGAGACAGACAACAATTCACACTCACATTTACATCTATCGGCAATTTAGACTCATCAATTAACTTAACCCCACTAACCGCATGTCTCAGACTGTGGGAGGAAGCCGAAGTACCCAGAGAGAACCCATGCAAACACGGGGAGAACATGCAAACTCCACACAGAAAGACCCCGGCTGAGTGGTGGAGTTGAACTCAGGAACTTCACCTTAGAAAGAGACTGAAGTCCCCCCAGCTGCGCTTACATCACAGCTAAGAGAGGATAAAAGGTCTTAATAGCCAACCTTATGTGATTAAAAATGATCAAAGTGCTAAAACAGAGCTTTTCTCTAATGCCTATTAATAAATTAAGAAATTAGAATGACACTGATTCTAATAACAAGCATCACTGAGAGCCTGTACAGGGTCTGATCTTGGTTTTTAAATGTGTGGTGCAGGATGGAGCTGGGCTACTCATCGTCAGTTCGTTCAGTCACCCACTGGGGTAACTAGGCCCTGTCTGTGCTCCACTCTTCCTTCGTGTTAAGCCGTGTGATTAACTCTGTTTCTTTATCCTCCGGTCCGCATTCACTGCTCACTTTCACCATTGCTATTCCTCATTAATAATCCTCTATCAGTCGCTTCGTCTGCCTTAGTGAGGACTAAAGGAATCATACCCCCCCCAATTGATCATTAATCAGTGATCGATGGTTTTTGATAAATGGGATTTGATCAGTGGTTTTTGATTAATAGTCATGACAATTTGCATATTAATGATCAAGGAACTGACCTCACAGCCCATTGTTCCTTCAGTGGTGCTAGTTTCAGTCATTATGCAAATGTACTACTTATAAGGTTGAGGAAACCTGCAGTCAGCTGAGACTGAAGAAGTCACTTGGATGAGTGAAGAAAGTTTCTCCCACTGAAAATGCTACATCCAGATGCACAGAATCAGTTTTTGGGGATATCAGATTTCAGTTTAAAAAGGGAAACTATATGCTTAATTTAACTAAAAACACTAGTTTTGCAAGAAAACCTGATGAGATGGAATTTTTAAATTATTTTTCCCAGTTTCACTGAGTCAAAATCTATAAGAAACAGTAAAAAAAAAAAATCCTATGCAGTTTTTATGGTTACAGACCTGTGTAATTCACATCAATGTTGTTTTCAGCGATTAACTCTGGTTGTGTGCACCCCCACCCCCTCACTTTAGTGTTCTGGTCACAATTGACCAGTCTGTTTTAGCAGCTCTTAAATTAACATAAGAAATATTTTTCCCCACCAATTTCAGTTCAGTGGGCATTCAGTGGGCCATTCAGGGGGTCTGAGGGTGGGTGCTGGGTGGATTCCCATTCATTTCCTATGGCGGTCACTTTTGACCGGGAACACCACAGTTTTAACAACATTGATTAAAACACTCAAAATTCAAAGAAAAGGGTGCCCATCACTTTTATATGTTCAAGTGCATAGTGCGAAGGATGTCATAACGTCTTGAGGCAATCGGGTGTAAAACACAATATTTATGAGTTTTTCATTTGTAAATCAGTCAGATTTCACCCGAACACGACAGGAAGAAGGAGAATGAGCAGATGGCGCCATCTAGTGGTGAGAGTGAGTGGGCTGGTGAAGACTGTGGGTAAAATAAACGTTATTATATTGCAACCATTAAAGGAGGAAATGGGATGTCAAAGTTCCACCACAGCAGACCCTGTCATGAACTTTAGATTTAGAAACACAGAGCTGAAAGCAGACAGGAAAACAAGACCTTACCTTATATGATGTTGTAATCATCACTCTGTGTGAGTCTTATTTGTGTGATCAGTGTTTTCTGTTGTTGATACAGATACTAAACTGCAGCGAGCAAAACAACGGCAAAAAGAAATGAAACCAGAAACACACATCTCATCTTTTACCCATAAAGAAAGCACTCCACTATTGGTACATCTCTGAAACGCCTTCTTTCACGTGAAGTCACAATGAGAATTTTTACTTAAAAAATAAATTCTGCAAAATTATCACCTCACACAGAGATTGTTTCTTTTGCATTCACTATTTTTCCATAGGCTGTTTGAGGTCAGATATGAATAAACAGTGTTGAACATGATAATCAAAACCAACCACAGTGGGATGCAAAAGTTTGGGTAACCTTGTTAATAGTCACTATTTTCCTGTATAAATTGTTGGTTATTATAATAAAAAATGTCAGTTAAATGTAACCCGGTTTAAAAAGATCAAAGTTCATGTAAAATGATTAAAAACCTGTTTGCATTGTTAAAATAAGTTATCTTTCTTTTATTGTGAATTGTTTGTGAGAACTGTAATCTCCTATGGGGATATCGTCTGTGAAGGTAACAGAGGGTGGAGAAGGAAAAGGAGAGCGCGAGGAGAGAGGGTGGTGGTGCGGGAGTTACACGGAGCAACTGGAGAAGTTAGCTTGTTTTATGCAGTACGGTGCTAGTAAGTGTGTTTTGACTTTTCGAAAAGATAAGTCACAGTGTCGGTAAGCTAGTGACATGACACGTAAAGTTTCGGCGTGAAGCTGCTGGACTGTGTGTTTTGTTTACTGCGGCCGTGCACGCCTTGAGTTAAAGTGAGGCTAACCCAGCCGTGCGCTAATAAGGACTACTGTGAACTGCCGTTTCGCTAAAGTTGTGGGACATAAAAAGCTGCAGAGGATCGTTACCGAACTGGATAGCGACAGACGGACCCCAGATAGTCACTCTGAGTGCCCGCGTCACTCTGAGTACCTCTGGCAACGTGGGAAGCTAAAACAGGTAGCTTGTGGAGCACGTGGAGATCACGGACCTCATCTCGTCATCTACTGCAGTCAGAGCGGAGTGTTTCTGAAGGAGCTGGAGACAACTTGTTGCTTGGATTAACCTGATGGGAATCGCAAGTTTCACAAGGTACTGAGTTTATTTATTTATGTTGCTCGTTGAGTGAAGAACTTCCGGTTTGGAGATCGTTTTGGATTTATACTGGAGCAATACAGGCCTGCAACGTAGGTTGTATTTCTGCCGGCTTTAGGTTTAGTTTGGGACTATAATTGTTTTACCACTGTATATGTGGAGATTCTGTGAACAGCTGGTAAATTGTTGTGTGTGTTTTACTTTGCCTTAATACTGAAACCTGCCATTTTATTATTTTATTATTTTCATTATTTTAGTCAATTAAAGGAGGGTTACATTGGTTTACCTTTACATGGTGTATGATATGATTTACTGCACTGTAGACACTAGTGTTCATTTTCGCGTGTAGTGCCACTGTTAAGGAATAACTTCACTGATCCCAAAAACAAAAGAGAAGTTAATTTAATAATATCGTACGAGAGTACACTAGGAAAAGAACCCAAAGCCCATTTATTTAATGGTATTGAGTAAATGAGGGCTACATAAAATGGAGGCACCGCTGGGATGTTTTTGGGTCTCATAGAAGTATTAAAGGGGCAACACACTAAAAAGAAAAAGTTAAAAGTTAACCTACAGTAGCTAGTTTACATTTTTTTTAGTATTTTTGGCTACAATGAGTATGGCAGACCACAGCCAACCTGCTGCAGAGCTGAAGAGGTGGTGTCGGGGTGAAGGTTTGGAGGAAGCTAAAGCACTCTTGGTTCTGGTTCCAGAAGAAGTAGAAATAGCCCAGATAGAAGAAACCTTGGAGACTATTAAGTGTCTCGGGCGAGTCCGGGTTAGAGGGAGCTTGTTCCACACCCCCTTGAGCTGCCTAATGGTTCTCTGCGAGTGCAAACAAAGTATACCTAAAGATAATGTGCCCAAGGAAGTGCTGGACCAGCCCAGTGGTGAGAAATGGCCGATAGTGACTCTTAATGAATGTGCAGCTCCTGACGATTTTGCTGTGAAGTTGAAGAGTCTCTTAGACACTGAGGGTAGGACTATTGAAGACATAAAAAGCTTATTTCTCAGCCCTGCTCCTCCGCAGCCCAGCTCTGATCCTTCCATAAACTCCACTGAGTCTGTCTTGCAAGCGGTTGGTGATTTTTTGGAGAAGGCACGTAAACCACAAGCTGAAGGTGGTTATCGGCGTTTGAGGCTGTTCTCAGGGAATTTGCCAGTTCCCCCTAGTGAAGACCCCTTTGACCATTGGCTTGAGCAGGCATGGCTCATGGTAGAGGAAAGTGACTGCACAGACAAGGAGAAAAGGCGCAGGTTGATGGAAAGTTTAAAGGGGCCAGCATTGGAGATTGCCAAATCGGTCCGTGAGTCAGACCCTGAGGCAGGCCCTGTTGAATACCTGGAGGCTTTGGAAAGTGCATTTGGCAGTGCTGAGTCTGGGGATGATCTCTATTTTGCTTTCCGCTTAATGCAGCAGCAACCAAGAGAAAAACTGTCTGATTTTCTGAGGCGTCTGGAGAGGGCCCTCAGTAAAGTTGTTCAGAGAGGAGGATTTCCAGCTTCTAGCAAAGACAAGGCTCGCCTAGAACAACTTCTGAGAGGGGCTGTTGCTTCCGATCTCATGCTAATTAATCTGCGCCTGAGAGAGAGAAAGTCCAAACCCCCAACTTTCCTCCAACTCTTAAGTGAGATTCGCACAGAGGAAGAGTATGAGGCATCAAGGAGAAAACTAAATACCTCAGTCCAGCATGTACAAACAAAACCTTCAGGGACTGACAATACAGAAATACAAAGTCTCAAAGCTGAAGTTAAAGAGCTTAAGGCCAAGTTAGCCACCTGCATGACTAAGGCCCCTGATGTCCTAGCTAAAGATTTGTCCTCAGTGCAGTCAAGCGAGCACAGTGACAGCAAAGAACTGGCTGCTTTGAAGACACAAGTGAAAAGACTGCAGCAGAAAGTAGCCCAAAGAGGTACTGCTCCAGGCTCCTCTTTAAAACTGGCTACCGTGGCAGCAGTAGAGGCTAACTCAAAGACAAGGACCCCTTATCAGAACAGAACGCCTTTGGGTGAGCAGTTCTGTTACCGTTGTGGGGAAAATGGACATTTTGTTGCAAAGTGTCAAAATCCTGAAAATCAGAGCAAAGTTATACGAAAGCTCATCCAAACTGTCAAGACACTGAAAGAAAGTGCAGGTACTTCAACAAGTAATGCCACGGACACTGACTGCCATGTCAAGCAGGGTCTTCTGACTTCTCCCACCCCAGCTGGAATTCCAGAAGGACTGATTGGGCCCCCAAGTATTGTGCCACTTAAAGTGAATGGACAGCCCTGTGATGCCTTATTTGACAGTGGATCACAGGTCACCATAATATTCGAGTCCTGGTACAAAGCCCATCTGCCTTCCATCCCAGTGCATCCGGTCACTGGTCTCAACATTTGGGGTTTAAGTGAGTCCAATGTCAGTTACCCCTACCTTGGCTATGTTGTGGTAGATGTTGAGTATCCGGCTGAAGTGACTGGCACCAAACACACAGTACCAGTCCTTGCCTTGATCTGTCCAAGCCCAAAAGAAGAGCAGATTCCTGTCATTGTTGGCACTAACACCAGCCATGTCCGCAATTTGGTACAGGAATGCAGAAAAGAGGGGCGTGACATAACCAAGAGCCTGGGCATCCAAATTCACAGGGAGTCGCTACCCACATTCACAGACTCCATCACCCTAGGCTCTCAGGATGACCAGGTTGGCTGTGTGATTTGGCAAGGTTCAGATCCCTTGTCCTTACCACCTGGAAAAGACTTGCAAATAACCTGCAAAGTTCATTTTCAGCAGACAGTTGGCAAAGAGATCTTGATGTTTGACTCTTCTCCCATAGCTCCTCTGCCGGGTGATGTCCTGCTACAACCCATGGTTGTGCCTGCCAATGCGGTACAAGTTAACAGCTTCAGGATCCTGGTGCAGAACCAGTCCGCCAGGGAAACCATTATCCCTGTTGGAACCGTCATGGGTCACCTTTATCGCACCGAAAGTGTCATCTCCATGCCAAGCAAAAAACCAGAGACGACAGCATTTGACAGCAGCCAGATCGACTTTGGTGACTCTCCGGTGCCTGAAGAGTGGAAGAACCGGCTTAAACAGAAACTAGCGGAACGCTCCCACGTCTTCTCAGTCCATGAATGGGACGTTGGCCTTGCAAAAGAGGTGGAGCACACCATCCGCCTGGCTGACACAAGACCTTTTCGGCAAAGATCACGTCGACTGGCACCTGCAGACATAGAGGATGTAAGAAAACATCTGCAAGAGTTACTCTGTGCCGGCATCATTAAAGAGTCCCGTAGCCCCTATGCCTCACCGATTGTAATAGTTAGAAAGAAAAATGGAACCATACGGATGTGCATAGACTACAGGCTCCTTAACAGCCGGACCGTGCCAGACCAGTACACGACCCCCTGCATTGACGAAGCACTGGATTCTTTGTCTGGGAGCAAATGGTTCACAGTGCTGGATCTGCGTAGTGGATACTACCAGATTCCAATGGCAGAGGAAGATAAAGAGAAGACTGCGTTCATCTGCCCCCTAGGCTTCTTCCAATTTGAGAGAATGCCGCAGGGAATAACAGGAGCGCCTGCGACTTTCCAGCGTCTAATGGAAAAAACAGTCGGAGACATGAACCTCCTCCAAGTCCTGGTTTACTTGGACGACCTGATTGTCTTCGGAAAGTCGCTGGAGGAACACGAAGAGCGGCTCATCAAAGTCCTAGATCGTCTTGGAGAGGCAGGACTAAAGATCTCCCTGGACAAATGCCAATTTTGTCAGCCACAGGTGAAGTACCTCGGGCATATTGTGTCTGCCCAAGGTGTCTCTCCCGATCCGCAGAAGATTGAGGCTGTTACCACCTGGCCTCAGCCCCACGACCTAAAGTCTCTGAGATCGTTCTTAGGTTTCTGCGGGTACTACAGGCGATTCATTGCTAACTATGCTGCCATTGTGAGACCTCTCACTGAACTGACCAAAGGCTATGCTCCGACACAAAAGAGCAAGAAAAAGAGTCTAGACCTCAACAAGTCCTACTTGAAAGAGTCAGAACCTTTTGGAGATCGGTGGGATGACTCCTGCAGTAAAGCCTTTCAGCAGATCATCCACTGTCTAACCCATGCACCAGTATTAGCCTTCGCTGATCCTACCAAGCCCTATGAGCTCCACGTGGACGCAAGCTTCAAAGGACTGGGGGCTGTCCTATACCAGCTACAAGAAGGGGACCTACGGCCGGTTGCATTTGCCAGCAGGAAGTTAAGTCAGGCTGAGAAGAGGTACCCCATACATCAGCTGGAGTTTCTGTCATTAAAGTGGGCTGTGGTGGATCGCTTTCATGACTATCTGTATGGGGCGCGCTTTACAGTGCGTACAGATAATAACCCCTTGACTTATGTTCTGTCTACGGCAAAGCTCAATGCCGTGGGACACAGATGGTTAGCTGCTTTGTCCACATATGACTTCGATGTCCATTACAGACCAGGCAAGCATAACATAGATGCAGACATCCTCTCCAGAAACTTTGACACTGACACTGAATGGGAGACTATACCGGAGGCAGCTGTTAAATCCATCTGCAAAAGAATACGAGTGTCAGAAAGCCCAGAGTGTCCCACCAGATGTGTCGACCAAACTGGGGCTTCCCCGGAATGCATCCCTGACATCTATGCATTTCCTCTTACAATGGAGTTACAGTCACTGGAACACGTCTCAAAAGCTGATCTCGCTAAGGCACAGAAAGAGGACCCAGTCATTGGTCCAGCGGTCAAAGCTGTCCAACAGAATTTATGGACAGGCAACAGTCCGGAGCTGTCGCTCCTAAAAAGAGAGAAGGATAAGCTGACTCTGCTGAGTGACGGTCTGCTCTACCGCATCACCAGACGTCACTCAGGGGAGGAGGTTCATCAGCTAGTCCTGCCAAAGGTGTATCATGACGTTGTGTTGAGATCAGTACACAATGACTCAGGGCACCTCGGTATAGAGAGAACTCTGGATTTACTCCGTCAGAGATTCTACTGGCCAAGAATGTTGCAAGACACTGAGCAACATATCAAAAGTTGTGGTGAATGCATAACACGCAAGACTCCTGCCCAGAGAGCCGCACCGCTTCACCAGATCTCCAGCAGTGGACCTATGGATCTGGTGTGCATTGACTTTCTCTCAATGGAGACTGATTCCAAGGGCATGAGAAATGTTTTAGTGGTCACCGATCACTTCACACGCTACGCCCAGGCATTCCCGACCAAGAATCAGACATCTCAAACAGTGGCCAAAACCTTAGTGGATAAGTTTTTCGCCCACTATGGTCTTCCGGCTCGTATCCATTCAGACCAGGGGCGAGACTTTGAGAGTCGTCTGATCAAAGACTTGTTGAAGAACATGGGGATACGGAAGTCGCGCACTACTCCGTATCATCCGCAAGGAGACCCTCAGCCAGAGCGGTTCAATCGAACGCTGCTTTCAATGTTGGGTACTCTAAGCACAGAAAAGAAACGTCAGTGGAGCCAGCATGTCCCTTATTTGGTCCATGCTTATAACAGTACAAAATGTGATGCAACTGGTTTTTCACCATACTTCCTAATGTTTGGTCGTGAAGCCAGACTGCCAGTGGACTTGTGCTTTGGGACCACAATTGACAAAGCTGAGGAAAGTCACTCACGCTATGTGTCCAAGCTTAAAGAAGATCTTCGTGAAGCCTACAAGCTAGCATCCGAGATGGCAGACAAAGTCCATCAGAAGAACAAAAAGGGCTATGACAAGAGAGTTTGTTTCCAGTCTCTAGAAATAGGAGACAGAGTCCTACTGAAGAACTGGGGTCTCAAAGGGAAGCACAAGTTGCAAACAAGATGGAGTCCAATACCTTACCAAGTTGTTGGAAAAATGCCGAACCTTCCTGTTTACCAACTAAAGAAAGAGAATGGAAGTGGTCGTCTAAAAACAATCCACAGAGATCACATCCTTCCTATTGGCCAACATGTGAAGTTGCCAAACCCTGAAGAAGGCAATAACTGTTGTGGCAGACAAAAACCAAAGGGCAAGAAACCGAAGCAGGCCACAGTTGTGTCTGACCCTCAGCTGTCACAGGATTCTGATTCGTCCTCAGAGAGTGAATACTATGAGCCTCCGAGATACTGTTACACTCAGGAAAGAGTGAGAGAAGCATTAAGACAGGCTCTTAGATCTCAAGCAGTGCCACAAGAGGATTGTGCAAGTGACCAGGATGACGTCAGTGATGAAACTGACTCTGATCAGCGCAGTGAAAATGAGGAACTGCCACTGGAGGACGGAGACGTTAATCAGGACAGTGAGACTGAGCCCGACCAAATGGTGGATATTCAGGAGGAGTCTGACCAAAATGAAGAAGATGATGAGGATTCTGCCCCAGAACCTGATCTGGATCCCAGAACAGCCCGGTCTGCCAAAACTCAGAAACCAAATACACACCGTAATCTGTTGGGTAACACTCCTACACTAAGGCCCAAGAGACAGATTAAACCAGTAGTTCGTTTAACCTATGATGAGCCAGGAAAAGCTAAAGATCAGCCTATCACTATTATCCATAGAGGGGTTGTCATCACTATAGGCAAAGACTAAGAGCCATAGTCATCCTAATTCCCGAGTTGTAGTAGTTCTTTGGTAGTCTGTTGAGGACACCAGACATTTAGTGGGGGGAGGGTGTAACCCGGTTTAAAAAGATCAAAGTTCATGTAAAATGATTAAAAACCTGTTTGCATTGTTAAAATAAGTTATCTTTCTTTTATTGTGAATTGTTTGTGAGAACTGTAATCTCCTATGGGGATATCGTCTGTGAAGGTAACAGAGGGTGGAGAAGGAAAAGGAGAGCGCGAGGAGAGAGGGTGGTGGTGCGGGAGTTACACGGAGCAACTGGAGAAGTTAGCTTGTTTTATGCAGTACGGTGCTAGTAAGTGTGTTTTGACTTTTCGAAAAGATAAGTCACAGTGTCGGTAAGCTAGTGACATGACACGTAAAGTTTCGGCGTGAAGCTGCTGGACTGTGTGTTTTGTTTACTGCGGCCGTGCACGCCTTGAGTTAAAGTGAGGCTAACCCAGCCGTGCGCTAATAAGGACTACTGTGAACTGCCGTTTCGCTAAAGTTGTGGGACGTAAAAAGCTGCAGAGGATCGTTACCGAACTGGATAGCGACAGACGGACCCCAGATAGTCACTCTGAGTGCCCGCGTCACTCTGAGTACCTCTGGCAACGTGGGAAGCTAAAACAGGTAGCTTGTGGAGCACGTGGAGATCACGGACCTCATCTCGTCATCTACTGCAGTCAGAGCGGAGTGTTTCTGAAGGAGCTGGAGACAACTTGTTGCTTGGATTAACCTGATGGGAATCGCAAGTTTCACAAGGTACTGAGTTTATTTATTTATGTTGCTCGTTGAGTGAAGAACTTCCGGTTTGGAGATCGTTTTGGATTTATACTGGAGCAATACAGGCCTGCAACGTAGGTTGTATTTCTGCCGGCTTTAGGTTTAGTTTGGGACTATAATTGTTTTACCACTGTATATGTGGAGATTCTGTGAACAGCTGGTAAATTGTTGTGTGTGTTTTACTTTGCCTTAATACTGAAACCTGCCATTTTATTATTTTATTATTTTCATTATTTTAGTCAATTAAAGGAGGGTTACATTGGTTTACCTTTACATGGTGTATGATATGATTTACTGCACTGCAGACACTAGTGTTCATTTTCGCGTGTAGTGCCACTGTTAAGGAATAACTTCACTGATCCCAAAAACAAAAGAGAAGTTAATTTAATAATATCGTACGAGAGTACACTAGGAAAAGAACCCAAAGCCCATTTATTTAATGGTATTGAGTAAATGAGGGCTACATAAATATATCATATACGAGACACAGTGATATTTGAGAAGTGAAATGAAGTTTATTGGATTGACAGAAAGTGTGCAATAATTGTTTAAACAAAATCAGGCAGGTGCATTAATTTGGGCACCACAAAAAGAAAAGAAATCAATATTTAGTAGATCCACCTTCTGCAGAAATTACAGCCTCTAAACGCTTCCTGTAGGCTCCAATGAGAGTCTGGATTGTGGTTGAAGGTATTTTGGACCATTCCTCTTTACAAAACATCTCTCGTTCATTCAGGTTTGATGGCTTCCGAGCATGGACAGCTCTCTTTAACTCACACCACAGATTTTCAATAATATTCAGGTCTGGGGACTGAGATGGCCGTTCCAGAACGTTGTACTTGTTCCTCTGCATGAATGCCTTAGTGGATTTTGAGCAGTGTTTCGGGTCGTTGTCTTGTTGAAAGATCCAGCCCCGGCGCAGCTTCAGCTTTGTCACTGATTCCTGGACATTGGTCTCCAGAATCTGCTGATACTGAGTGGAATCCATGTGTCCCTCAACTATGACAAGATTCCCAGTCCCTGCACTGGCCACACAGCCCCACAGCATGATGGAACCACCACCATATTTTACTGAAGGTAGCAGGTGTTTTTCTTGGAATGCTGTGTTCTTTTTCCTCCATGCATAACGCCCCTGTTATGCCCAAATAACTCAATTTTAGTTTCATCAGTCCACTGCACCTTATTCCAGAATGAAGCTGGCTTGTCCAAATGTGCTTTAGCAAACCTCAAGCGGCTCTGTTTGTGCTGTGGGCGGAGAAAAGGCTTCCTCTGCATCACTCTCGCATACAGCATCTCCTTGTGTAAAGTGCGCCGAATGGTTGAACGATGCACAGTGACTCCATCTGCTGCAAGATGACGTTGTAGGTCTCTGGCGCTGGTCTGTGGGTTGACTCTGAGTGTTCTCACCATTCGTCGCTTCTGTCTATCCGAGATTTTTCTTTGCATCTGCCACTTTGAGCCTTAATTTGAACTGAGCCTGTGGTCTTTCATTTTCTCAATATGTTCCTAACTGTGGAAAGAGACAGCTTAAATCTCTGAGACAGCTTTCTGTAACCTTCCCCTAAACCATCATGGTGAACAATCTTTGTCTTCACATCATTTGAGAGTTGTTTTCATTTTTGCACCTGTCTCTGTGAATGTTTCTAATATTTCAGTGACGTGGTGCAAACCATTCCACACTAGTCAGGACATCATCATCTTTTATTGCTGCCTCATTCTTTCTTTCTTTCTTTCTTTCTTTCTTTCTTTCTTTCTTTCTTTCTTTCTGTCTTATTTATTTATTTATTTATTTATTTATTTATTTATTTATTTATTTATTTTGTCTGCACTGATCTCTAAATTTTTCATTTTTGGGAATAATTTATAATCTTAAACTGGGCCGGATTATCCAATGGGCATCCTGGGCACCTGGTCAGTGGTCCATGTGCAGTTGGAGGCCCATCCAAGAGGCAGATACTAGTTCTTGAAACTATATCAAAAAATATAGCTTTTTGATTCTTTTTTTTTTCTTGGTATCATAACAGTGACATAATTGGTAATTTGCCCTTTCTTTCCTGCACTGCTGAGGCTAGTGGTCTCTCCCAAAGTCAGCTAGCTAGTAGATATGGTACTGCTACAGTACAAAATAAAGGAAACAGGCCTGATGGGAAAACTTAAAATCACTATTTGCTGTTTAACCAGTTCAGGATGGATCTTCATTCAGTCCGGCAGATGTTGTGTATTTAGTCCCGCCTCACAGAAGAGGCAGGAGGGCCATGTTTGTCTTCATGGTCAGCCAACATCAGGAAGATGAAAGCAGGAGGGAACTGAAGTGCACACTGGTGCGTTTCAACGCTATTTTTCATAGTTAAGTTCCTAACTAAAAGATGTGACCTGGAGAAATAGCGACCTTTCTGCCGTAAACAGAGCCGTTCCAATTCTTACCCTCGCCCTCTTAATAGTGTCTCTGTGTTTCATTTCCCTTATCTGTTCATGTGTGGCTCTCATTGTTTCTTCTCAGCTCTGCTGTATGTTCATTGTTTTACTTGTTTATTCCCTGATGTTGTGTCAAGCCTGTGTGTCTTAGGTCTGCGTCTCTGTGCTCTGCACAATCATGACGGATTTATGACCTCAAAGTCTGCCTGGATCTAAATGAAGGAGCCAGGCGGCCCTCACCAGTACGGAGCCTGCTGCAGCACACAAACAAAGACACAAGCATGCAGAAATATCCCTACGTTACCTGATTATTATTATTATTAGTAGTAGTAGTAGTAGTAGTAGTAAGATAGAAAAAAAATTGCATTTTTCCCTGTTGCACATCCAAAAAGTTGTTTTCCTGATGAAAGCTCTCCAACCTACACTTCATTATTGATTCAACACTCATTCTGGAACAGGACCGTGGTCCTGGTGCTGAAGGGAGGAAAAAAGTGGTTACTTCTCTCTCTATCCTCCTCTCTGTCTTTATGCTGTCACCCAAAAGATAAATGTAACAGTGAAAAAGTTTTTACAACCCAATGAAGTTTATAACAACACTCTGATATTTCCATTAAGTCAGGCTGTGTGTCTTTACTTTAATTCACTCGCCATAAACGTCCCAAAAACTTGATTCTGTTCATCTGGACGTAGCGTTTTCATTAAAGTGGCTCCTTCAGTCTCAGCTGACTGCAGGTTTCCCCAAACTTTTAAACAGTACATTTGCATAATGGCTGAAACCAGCCCACTGAAGGAACAGTGTTGCTGTGAGGTAAGTTTCTTGCAAGCAATTTGCACGTTTACTGCTTATTCTTTGAAGTAAAGTGTGTTTTAAATCTAAACCTCTGATTTGTTCCATGAAATTACCTCTTCAATCTTCAGGCTGCAAAAATTCAAGTCTCAAATATCAGTGACAAACCACACTTGTACTGTTGGACCATCCACACCCTCTGTGTGAGTGCACTGCATCATCATGAAGAACATTGGACACTTAAACCCGCTTTCAGTCTAACATTTACTTTTTATCGCCAACAGACAAGTTGGCAAAATGTAACACTCAGAAAATGGAGTCAGAAAATAATGCTAAAATGTATTATTATTACTATGATTACCTTTGACTAAAACTCTAGTTTGCAAGCATATTGATCTTGATAAGGACGTGCTGCTTACTTGTGTAAAAACAGTGAAATATAAAAAGTGTTTACTAATTTGCACCAACGTGACAGAAAAATGAAGCTGAAACCACAGAAACCAGAGTGTTTGCAGACACACAGATAATGAAGAGATGCTGCTCGGAAATATTAGATACAGTGTGTACCGAGCCAAGATTACAAGATTACATAACTGCCTCAACACTTATAAGTCCTTACAAACTCTGCCTTTACTCGGTTTTCACTCATTTCAGTGAAGATCATACGTACATACATCACGACAAACTGCTGCACTGAAGCTCACGTACAGCTTTGTGGTTCAGACTGTTATCACACACACACAATCAGTACAGGAGAAATACCGTGTGCATGAGGTGGCTGTGGTCATCACCACAGCAGTTCATGCACTGTAGACATTAAAAAGTCCACAGGAGAGATAGTGTCTGATTAAACAAGTGCTATGAGATAATAATAAAATGCAAAGATTGGTGACAGCGCTTGGAACCATAACAGATTAAAAAAACTGTGGGAAATAAACTAAAAACTGGAATATTAATAGAGCAAAAGAAAGGGATGGTCATGGTAGGCTAAGAATGTAACAAAAAATACATACAAATACATCACACACACACACACTCACACACACACACAGTGACATTTCATACCTTCTCCAGAACACTGTATATGCCAAGAGCAAAGGGGTATGTGCTCTTCCGATCTCTGTTTCTGTTTTTTTTCTCCTCTTTGTGTCAATGATAAGTCCATATTCTAACCCTGGTCCTGCTGTCGTCTGTGGGGTTTACTGGTCAGCAGCTGGTGTGTTCACTGGGTGTAGTCAGGTTTGTGGTGGCACCTGGTGAGGTAATTGAATTGTGTGTAGTGTTTTTTGGAGTGTAATATCGGAGTTAGTGAGTTTAATTTAATAGTGCCTCACACTGTTCTGCAAGCTCTGTCTGTCCCCTTGTTTAGTCGGACCAATGTTTGTTTGTTTTTAACTAATTGATATTTTTTGCATAGTGTTGGGATTGAAAATGTTTGATTTATCTTACACGGTTATAATCATTTTCATACATTTACTGCAAGTGTGCTCATAATGAGTTGGCACTCAGGCTTCTGAAGGTCATAAGCTTCATTTGGCGTGACTGTCCGGACTGATATATTGTATTGTAGGAAATGACTTAGAGTGTATGGAACGCCAGGACTGCCATAATGAATTAATTAAATACACCATTAAATAATTAATTAAATGTGGCAATAATTAATTAAAATCGGAATTAATTAATTAAATAAATAGTTATGACACATGTAATTAATTATTTATGTATTTCACATTTTAATTAATTATTGACACATTTAATTAATTATTTAATGATATATTTATTTATTTCATTTTGGCAGTCCTGGCGCCTGGCTCTCACCATGAATTAATTTTATCTGTCAGCTTCACCCATCAAACTCAGGGGCGGGGTTAACGCTGATCGAGTCAAAACCATTGCTTTGGCCTGGTGTCCATTGTTTTTAGCACACAACAACTGGCATGTGGAAACCATTGGAAACTAACAGAACTGAACTTTGAAAAACCCTGTTTTTGTGTCACCAAATACATCTGTGAAGGTTCTCAGTCATCCAGGTCATCGTAGTCTAAGGAGCTTGGAAAGAAAAGCGTCTGGACTTCTTTAAGTTGCTTGAAGACGTTTCAACTCTCATCCGAGAAGCTTCTTCAGTTCTAAGGTCAAATGGCCGAGAGTATGGGCAGAAATCTGTGCCATCAGAAACTGAATTTGAATAAGTTAAATTTGAATTTGAATTGCTCGGATTGAATCTGAATTGTAACTTCAATGAAAGCTTTTGAAAACTGAATTTGAATTAGTCTAATTTGAAATTGAATTTATGGTTTGAAAATGAATTGATTTGCTTTGAAACTGCATTTTATACTTTAAAAATTAAGCTCTCGAATAATTTCAGATTCACTTCTCACCATTCAGTTTCAGTTCTACAATTCAATTTCAGTTCCAAAATTCAGTTTTTTGGGACTTACATCCGGTTCCAGTTCAAGCGCAGATTAATAGAACTACGGACTGAAAGCGTCTTGAGCTGAATTAAGACTTCAGAAGTCATTCGTCATGTCGAATGACCAGCGGATAAACTCTCAGGTTGGTAATAAATGTATTACATGTATAAGAACAAGCGTCATGTTAACAAATGATAGCCGTAAGGTAACTTTTATGCTTATTGTAGATGCTAGCTAAAAATGTTAATTTAGCGTAGTTTGCCCTGGATTCAGCTTTGACAAACAAATATGATCGACTGTTTCTAGTAGAAATCCAAAGTTGTCATCTTGTACCCTGTCAGAGCCCTGTATGCTTGCAGAGACCCCTACAGTAGGGAAACAGGCAAAACGGTGTCCAAACCTTTGTATTTTAGCTTTATTTATGTCTTACACAGCATCCCAACTCTTTAGCTAACTTAATAACTTTAGCTAAAGTGAATAGTTAGTCTAATTCATTAGTGCAGCATTACTGGATCACCTCTGTTTGAAGTGATATAATATGATATACAACTATCACTGTGTTTAACTACCATAATAATTCTTAGGGTACTGAGTGCATGCTTAGATTTTTTTTAAACATACTGCTCCATTGCTATGTAGTGCTGGGCGATATGACGATATATATCGTGTGGACGATAGAAAAGTGTCTATCGTGCCATTTGTCTTCTATCGTTTATATCGTACTAACCCAAATTTTATAAATTATTACATAAAATATATAATTAACCCTTTACAACCGGTCGGAGAAGGTACACTCCGTTTTACCTAACTATTTTTAAACCCCTGTAGAACTGGAACCACGTAAGGTAGTGCAATATTTTTTTTTTTGCACGTGAAACCGGAGGAGGGTGTACTTACATCTAATGCCATTAGCTTGTCCTAGGTCACGGTTTCCTTCCACATATAGCTTTGCAAAAATTGCATAAGAAGCACTTGCAGCAACAAAAACATAATATTCCAAACTTGCAGCAACAAAAACATAATATTCCAGAAACACGAGTTGGCATATACGTCAGCGCGAACTATCGCATGTCCGCCATTACCTGCCCGAAACCGGAAGTGACGTCATTTTCGCGAAAGGCTATGTTGGTGTTTTTAAAAGTCATGTTTGACTTTATGCTTTTCTGTACCGTTTCTGGGATGCTTAGAACTCAAATTACACTGTTGGAAATAGTTTATTTTGATGCATTATAATATTTATTTTCATTTTTCCTGTAGTATATAAAAATTAGTGTATCTCAAAAATAAAACTATGAAGACACTCAAAATAAATTTCTCGTGGTTGGAAACTTTTGTATTTACAGTTTTGAGGGATACACCTCTTAAATTTTTTTTTAACTAGAAATATATGTAAAAAACAAAACAAAAACGATTTTCAATTTTTTTGTAGTTTATTGCACTACAAGTTTTTGCAATTTATGTAGTTACTATGGACTTAATGCATACATATTATTAAAATTTGGGCTATAACGGTTGTATTGATATAAGGAAACTTGAAATACTCCCACAAATGGCACTACAGCATGTAAAAACATAAAGATAAGCTCTGGCGGACTTGCTTCTATGGTAGGTCTTAAAGGGTTAAATAGCCTGTGGCAAATATATTAGTGTTGTCTTCTCACTATACATGCTCTTAACTTTATGCAAGAAAAAATAAAGTATAAAAAAAAAAGATATTTTTCGCAAAGAAACTCCGTCTCGTGGTTTGCGAGCTGGTGCTGCTGTACGTGCACCCGGATTTGCGACATACTTTACGGTAACTCAAAACAAAGACTGCACCCTCGGCACTCGCTGTTTACAGACTGCGTACTTTCTAGATGACCACAGGTCAGGTCGTATATCGTGATATATATCGTTATCGTGATATAAAATAATTCATATCGTGATAAATATTTTTTCCATATCGCCCAGCACTATTGCTATGTTTGACAGGCTGAAGTTGTCATGTCACCTCCTAAATCGACCATCTTTTACAGGTGTTTTGTGCCAGAAATGGAGTGTCCACTGAAGATACTGAATCTCTACGCGGTGCCATTGATCCCTCTTGTGCCTTCATCTAGACAAGAGACATTAACTTAACCACTCTCACATGCTCTGTACCTACATCATCTTCCCTGACAGTCGTAGCTTGGCTCATCTGAGGGTGAAATTATAAGAATGTGTTATTTTGCAAAGTGCTCTCTAGGGTTCCTAAATAAAATATGGCATTGAGGTCATTTCTTTTGAATTAATCCCTTCTTCTGAAATATAAGAACCTCTCCTGGTTTTAATGGCACTTTCTGTTCCTTACTTCCTGTTCCACTCCCAACGCCAAATAGATGCTGACAAGCTGACACAGTAACATGGAAGAGGGAAAGAAGTTGGAAAGGACTACTACAAATAAACCTAATGACTAAAATGAAAAATGTAAAATAAGAACAATAATAATAATAAAGATAAAAGATGAAGTAACAAGTTTTTTGTTTATTCCAAATGATCATCCAGATGTCTGTGACGTGATGACAAACACCATAATGGAAGGCCTTAGTCATCACATGCTTAAACTCATATATTTTTGCATATGCTGAACAGGCAGTCAGACATGCTGTAACTGTGGGGTAGAAAACTGCATGAACACCATACGGCAGGGGTCTCAAACTCCAGTCCTCGAGGGCATGGAAAAGTTGCATGACACCGGCCCTTGAGGACTGGAGTTTGAGACCCCTGTCATATGGAATATGACAGGTGTGGTTGAACTGCATGAAGACTCTGAAGTTTCTCTTCTCTTCTGGCAGGACAGGAATGTAGCCTTGTCCTGTGAGCCACCGTAAGGATGTACTTGGAGTAGAACTGGACTGTCACCGGCCTCAGGCTCTTCACCTTTTCAAAGACAAAGCAGTCATTTAGATAAAATATTAGATATTGTTTACCTGTAAATGCACAAAGAGAATTTAGAAATGTAATTATTGTCAAGAGTGAACAAGCACTGATAGTGTAATCTACAGCTGTGGCCAAACGTTTAGAGAATGAGAAGTGTTGTTTGTTTATTTACAAAGTTTGCTGTTTCAGTGATAGTTGTATATCATATTATATCACTTCAAACAGGTGATCCAGTAATGCTGCACTAATGAATTAGACTAACTATTCACTTTAGCTAAAGTTATTAAGTTAGCTAAAGAGTTGGGATGCTGTGTAAGACATAAATAAAGCTAAAATACAAAGGTTTGGACGCTGTTTTGCCTGTTTCCCTACTGTAGGGGTCTCTGCAAGCATACAGGGCTCTGACAGGGTACAAGATGACAACTTTGGATTTCTACTAGAAACAGTCGATCATATTTGTCAAAGCTGAATTCAGGGCAAACTACGCTAAATTAGCGTTTTTAGCTAACAGCTACAATAAGCATAAAAGTTACCTTACGGCTATCATTTGTTAACATGACGCTTGTTCTTATACATGTAATACATTTATTACCAACCTGAGAGTTTATCCGCTGGTCATTCGACATGACGAATGACTTCTGAAGTCTTAATTCAGCTCAAGACGCTTTCAGTCCGTAGTTCTATTAATCTGCGCTTGAACCGGAACCGGATGTAAGTCCCAAAAAACTGAATTTTGGAACTGAAATTGAATTGTAGAACTGAAACTGAATGGTGAGAAGTGAATCTGAAATTATTCGAGAGCTTAATTTTTAAAGTATAAAATGCAGTTTCAAAGCAAATCAATTCATTTTCAAACCATAAATTCAATTTCAAATTAGACTAATTCAAATTCAGTTTTCAAAAGCTTTCATTGAAGTTACAATTCAGATTCAATCCGAGCAATTCAAATTCAAATTTAACTTATTCAAATTCAGTTTCTGATGGCACAGATTTCTGCCCATACCCTTAACCAACATTATTTTGTACATTAGGGTAAAACAGTGAGATCATCGAACATTTTAGTGTTAAAAAATAACAAACCCATTGAACTCACAATACCTCCATTAGTATTGTCTCTCGCTGATGGTGGATTCTGCTCTCTACAAACTCAGGGCCCTGTTACACAGAACTTTCTCAACTCAATCTGTAGCACATTTTCTAACCCCCTATCTTCTACCACCGATGGTGGTCTACAGTCCAGAGCAATCCATTTTGCAAGAGAATTTGTAAGTTTGTCCGATGTTGACTTACTAATTTTGGTCCTGAAACCAGTCATTTCATCAAGTTTGGGCTTTTGTTGGTACTCAACCTGCTAGCGCTAACAGCTCCCAGTGCTTCTGTGCTCGCTGCAACATTTTTTGTATTTACATGGTCCCGTCAGGTTGAAGTGCTTCGGTGGTAATGCAAACTCCTTTTTGCACAGCTTGCACAAAACCACGCTTTTATCGAGGCTTCCATCAGGTAGCCTTTTAAAATGAAATTTGCCTCCGATCAGTCCGAGATCAGTCCGCGCTTTCTTCTAATTCTTTGTAGCTGTGATGTGTGCATCAGCGTAATCGGTATACGACGAAATCGTGCATTCACAAAAGTTTTGCGATTAAATGCATTATTTTTTTTTACATGTTATTTTTTCAAATTAATTAATCATAATTAACATGTTAAATTTCCACCCATAATTTTTATATTCGCATAAGTTGATGTTGTATAATATATAAAATGAGAATTGGTGGCTGGATAGATGGATCTTCATTCAGTCCAGCAGATGTCAGCGTGTTTCGTGCTGCCTCATGTTACAGAGAGGCAGGAGAGCCATGTTTGGCTTCAGGGTCAGCCAACATCAGGGAACTGAAGTTCACACAGGTGCGTTTCAGCATTTATTTATTTTCATTTATTTTTCTTACTTATGTTCCTGAGAGCATGACTCAGAGAAATAGCTACTTGGCGTGGGGCGGGGGTGTGTGGAGGGAGCTGGTGTAGACAAACCATCTGATCCTGCTGCCATCCTACGGCGCTGGTCCAGACCTGCC
The DNA here is from genome assembly GCF_036321145.2 of Pelmatolapia mariae. Lineage (NCBI taxonomy): Eukaryota > Metazoa > Chordata > Actinopteri > Cichliformes > Cichlidae > Pelmatolapia > Pelmatolapia mariae. Next base: position 35,753,245 of record NC_086239.1, on the reverse strand, counting down.
GCTCACATCAGCTGGGAGAAGCGTCTAAAGGCGTTTGGAGATGGGGGGGGGGGTGTCTGTGTCAGTTACATGCGGATGTGTGTGTATCCTGCATTCAGCTGAGAGAAAGTGTCACCACGTGTGGTTAAGCGAAGGTCAACAGTCTCCAGTGGACCCAGGTGGCCTTGAAGGAGGGACAAAGAGTTCCAACAACAGTCCTGTTATCAGGGAAGAATTTTGTTGTTCCAGTCAGCTTCGACCTTGGCAGGCCTCCAGCTGATGCCAGTGGGATATCCGCATGAGTGAAAGTGGTGGTTGTTTGGGTTTAGTGTGAACAACTGCATCCAATTTTTACAGCTGGTCTACTGTCCGTCACTCATTTACCTCCCTAATTCTCTCAATTCCCGATGCAGAGCCGTGAGCTTCTCCAAGATCTTGCCCATATGTGTTCAATAAACACAGTCTGAGTACTCACAGCCCTGCCCTTCGTCCATCCTCTCAGCCAGCCTTGTGGGTTTTGAACAGCTGTAGCCGCTTCTTGTTGTTCAATAAGTCAGATCCGAGCCAGCTCCAATCAGCCAGAACTCTGTTTTCGTGGTTCCAAATTGGTAGATGTCGCTCAATGTCCTCCATTGAGAGTGTCGCCAGCAGTGTTGGGAAGGTTACTTTTAAAATGTATTCCATTACAGAATACCGAATACATGCCCCAAAATGTATTCTGTAACGTATTCCGTTACGTTACTCAATGAGGGTAACGTATTCTGAATACTTTGGATTACTTAATATATTATCATGCTTTCTACAACTACGTGAATGTACTATTGCTGTGATTTATTACTGATACTGAAGGTCCGCGGCTCCGAACCGTAGTAAAGGGACATCTGACTAATACGTCGGGTTCGTGTCGGGCTCGTAGCTGAAAACTAGCTTTACTTTGTTGTCTGGGTCAACTTTGCTAGCGAGAGACAGAGAGAGGCGTTGAAAGGCTGCTCCAACGGAACTTATTTTTTCCGGAGGAAAACACGAACACAGTGTACAGTTGAGTCTTAATAGCTTACTTACAAATGGGCTCGCCAGGCACTCTTCTTGGCTGCAGTGGTTATTATTATATTTACATGCTTCCAGCTCCCGTTTTTGCTCCGTGACAGCTCGGACTTTTCCTTTCTCTCCCTCCCTCGCTCGCAGACACATAACGTGTATGACAGTCCATTCTCGCTGCAGCACGGACTACACTGCCCATCAGGCTACATTCTTTAGAGCCATGCCTGTAGCATTCTGCCTTTTAGCTTAGCACAACAACAACAACAAAAAAGGCGCTCTCTCACCCAGGAAACACACAGAGAGAGAGAGCGTCACCCTGTAACCATGGCAACCGTAACGCTGCCGCCTGGAACAACAGAGCGTAGCTGTCAAACAAACCCAAACAGTCCTGACCCGCCACAATATGAAACAGGAAAGTACCGCCGTGTATTCCATTTATTTCAACAAAGTAACTGTATTCTGAATACCACCTTTTTAAACGGTAACTGTAACGGAATACAGTTACTCATATTTTGTATTCTAAATACGTAACGGCGGTACATGTATTCCGTTACTCCCCAACACTGGTCGCCAGACACAACTGAACATCGAGTATCCGGCAGCAAACGTCTTCACAGGACAATTGGGCTTTCACAAGCCCAGGCTTCTCTTTGAGAAGAGGGTGCCAATTTCGTTATGTGACCAGTTGATCAAATCCATAATTCTTTAGGTTTTAGAGAACAAGACTGAGAGACTCTCTAAGGGTTAGAGTTAGACGAGACTAGACAAAAGACATGAGAAACTAAGCAGGAAAGATAAGGGAGGGAGAGGGAGAAAGATGCGACCGCCTACGTCAGAGCCAAGCGAGAAAACACACGCTGAAGCACATGCGGATGAATTTCAACAGTTTCTTTTTCTTAGTTACATTCCTAACTGAGAGACCTGACCCAGAGAAATCGCTACCTGGCGGCCATAAACAGAGCCGTTCCAATTCTTTAAATACTGAGGAAAGGAGCTTCAGTGCTTCTTTTCTTGCCTCCTTTAGCACAGGAAACACTGGAGCATCCTTTATGAAAGGAGACGAGAAAATGCTGTTCCATAATTCACTGCAGCGGACCTCCATTCATGTAAACAATTAACACAATAAATAAAGTGACACAGATCATGGAAATGTTCATTCTAACTGTATTTTCCTATTCATGCCAAAACCTGCTGTCATATTTGGAGGTTTTAGCAGTTTTTAAGCTCACTGTTGAACTCTGAACATCACACTGATGGAATAAAAACTGCTTCTTGTTGAGTTGTTGCTCTTCATGAAGAACGCACATTTATATAAAGTCAGGTGTGTTTAAGGCTCGATATAATCAGTTTGCAGTAATAATGCCCTTTGCTGAATTCCAAACTTTAGGATTCATTTTTGCTTCAGTCCAGTTCAGCAGCTGGATGGAAGGAATTTTACTGCAGTCACATAAACTGTAAGAAGGGAGGAGGAAAGGAGTCGAACTGGATCACAGTAGGTAAATCTAAGGAAATAAGATGTATTTAACGTTATATGCTTTGTGACAGTCTTATTAAGCGTGACCTAACTATCAGGTATTTACATCTAGCTGCAGTCAGTTTACTTCAGTTCACTTAAGGGCGAATCGAACAGGCAAATATTAGTTCTTGAAACAGTATATTATCAAAACATATAGGTTTTTGTTTGTTTTGTTTCTTGTTATCATAACAGTGACATCATTGTTAACTGCCCCTTTCTAGCCTACACTGCTGAGGCTAGTGGTCTCTCCCATAGTCAGCTAGCTAGTAGATACGGTACTACTACGGTTCAAAATGAAATAAAGAGGCATGAGAGGAAAACTTAAAATCATCATTTGCTGTTTAAGTCCAGCAGATGTCACGTGTTTAGCCTCATGTTACAGAGAGGCAGGAGAGCCATGTTTGTCTTCATGTTCAGCCAACATCAGAGAGATGAAAGCAGGAGGGAACTGAAGTGCACACATGTGCGTTTCAACAGTTTATTTTTCTTAGTTACGTTCCTAACTGAGTGACCTGGAGAAATAGCTACCTTGCTGCCATAAACAGAGCCAATTCTTACTCTTGCCCTCTTAATAGCGTCTCTGTGTTTCATCTGCCTTACCTGTTCGTGTGTGGCTCTCAGTCTTCTCAGCTCCGCTGTACGTTCATCATTTTTGTCCTTTTTATTCCCTGATGTTGTGTCAAGTCTGTGTGTCTTAGGTCTGTGTCTCTGTGCTTCCTGTTTTATTTTGACAGTCTTGCATCCCGTGTTCAATGTGTTCTGTTTTGCTTCCCTCTGTCTGGTTACCCTTAATTTGTCTCAGCTGTTTTCCTTGTGTTTCCACTTCCCCTGATCACTTCCTGTCTGTATATAGTGGCTGTGTCCAAATTCAGGGGTAGTGTCAGGATGAGGGAAATATTTTGCTGCTATTATTCATAACCATCGTCATTATCATTGCATTAATCATCATTTCATCAAAGCATTTGTTGAAGCTGTTGGCATTGCGTTGAAACTTGTTTTACAGGTGTTGTCATGATCATATGTTGACATTTGTATTTCAGGAGCGGCCATAATCATTGTGTACACATATAACATTAAGGTTAAAACAGCATACATGCTTACAAAACACATATAATACATATAATCTAGGAACAGGCCTGAGCAGAGGCCCGAATGCATTCAGCTTCTTGTTGTAACCTGTTGAAAGTGAGTTTGCTTGGTAACAAGTGACCAAAGATGTGCTAAAAGAAGACAAGTCCATGGGGACTTGAGGGGTCTGAAATCATCGCCATATTTGGAAAGAAGATGCTAGAAAGAGGAACTTCTGTGTCTGACTTTGGCTCTAAAAATTGATCATTGTCTGTACAAGATGCAAATGATGTTCTTAGAAATACAAAAATATGTTATAGAACGCAAGAGGAGGCGTTATACTCCGATGCTATAAAAACCATTCTCTGTGTATTTTTGGGGAAGAACCTCGCAGATGTGATGCTGTGTGCTTCTTCCCACGCGTGTGTTCAATAAACTCATCTGTTTGACTGCATCCTTCTGGGCCTCTGATATTTTGTTTTGGTTCTCAATATCTCGAATCAGGACAGTTTTGGTGCCGAAACCTGGGATATTGAGGCCATTGATTCGGTTCTGAAGGTTTTTACAGAGAAAATTCGAGGCCAGAGGTGGTCAGACAGACAGACATTTCCGGTGATTCTCTGACTACAAAGGGCGCCCATTTAAAAAAGGTGAGCACAAATCTCTTAAACTGAAATTGTGCTGCATTGGCTTATCATTCTAAAATTGTAGTCATTGATTTACTGGTTAAGTTTTGTTTGGAGTTTATCAGTAATACTGAGAAAACTTTGAAGTAATGACAAACTTTGAGAAAAGCAGTACTGAGTTAAATGGTTATATGGTATTTCATGGTAAAAGAGAAAAAGAGACCAAGGTGTGTTTAGGAAAACACAGGATAATAGGTTATTGGTCAGTTTATGGTTTAATAAGTGTCAAACTCACGGGGTTGGAGAACCCCCTCCCCTTCTGAGACGTTGGAAGGGAGCTCCGGCGTGGGCAAACTACAGGTGGCACCTGCCAAGAGTTGTGGGCTTGGTTTAAAACAGCTAATGATCAGAAGATCATTTTGGGAGACACTTATTGGTACTGAACTCAGAATCAGCTGATACAGTCACATGAATTTTGGTGGATCCGGTGAGGTCCTGAAAAATAATCATTGCTGACTGTGTTGGTTTGAACGGCGCTCTGAGTGGGGACTTCTGTGACAAAGAAAAAGAGAATAGATCCGGCGAGGTCTGAACTCAGAATCAGCTGATACAGTCACATGAATTTTGGTGGATCCGGTGAGGTCCTGAAAAATAATCACTGGTGACTGTGTTGGTTTGAATGTTGATAAATGTTCTGCGTGTGCAGTGTTGTTAAAAGGAACAGATCCGGCGCGATCTGAAGTGCAGAATCAGCTGATACACTCACGTGAATTTTGGTGGATCTGGTGAGGTCCAGAAGAATAATCACTGCTGACTGTGTTGGTTGGAATGTTGATAAATGATCCAGGAAGAATTGCCCTGGGTCTGTGTCTGTGCGTGTGGTGTGTGTAACAACATACGCAGTTAAGAGTTGGGCGCTGTCCCTTCCTCTTTTTAGTTTCAAGACGCGCAGAGTTTTGGTTTCACTTTACAGTTGCATTAAGAATGACTGTGTAATGCTCGGTTTCACTTTTGACTAGGGAAGAATATGCTTACTTTTGGGTCTATGAAAATTGAATTACAGTGGGAAGGGGATCTCCTGAATGCGCAGGTTGTTTGCTACTGCGAGACAGTGGAGAGACCTTACAAAGTTACCTTGTTTCACCAAGTAAGAGTGGAAGATCTCGTAACATTCCGGTGGAAATGCCGGGGTAAAAAGAGTGAGCTCAGACGAGGGAGTCTGAGAAAAGGACACCTTGAGTTGAGCAAGGTGTTTAACTGACTCAGGATTTCAGAGAATCGAGAGAATTGTCCCATATAGGTGTGGGTGGTTTTTTATTTTAATAGAGGGAGTTTTATTAAACATGGACATGTCTAGAATTGGGCACTTTAAAATGGTAACAGTGCACTTAGAAATCCTGTCAGGTGATTTTGTTTTGTGTTTTGATGAGCTAATAATCAGCTCTGTTTTTGTCATTTTTGCTCTAAGCAGGCCTGCAATGGTGAATAACAGCGCTGTAAAAATTTCTGGAAGAACAAACATAAGGTGACCTTTTCCAGATTACAATGGGCGGAGGAAAAAGGCTACCTGTGGGGATCTGATCAGATTGTGAGTCCCTGTTTAAAAGGATTGCAGCGAGCCAATCCAGTCCAAAAGCATAAAGAACTATTTTCCTACAAAACAAAATGAAACAAATGAATGAGCTCATGTTGCTGAGGGTGGAGAATCTGATTTTTGCGCGGGAGTCTCCACTGTCAGCAATACCTGGTGTGCTTGATTTTTTTCATTTTTGGGTGTGGTGTGAGAATTATTAGAGGTTTGAATTGTTTTTCTTTGACTTGCTCTTTCTGATTTTGGAAAAGCATGTTTGATCAAATATTTTTAGGAAAGCGTGTTTTGAGTGATTCTAAGTGTGTGACTGTTGGGAGTAATGGGTTTTAATGATTCTGTGTTATTGGTACCAAATAATAAATAAGTAATAATGACTTAGAGTACGTGGACAGAGGACGTCTGAGAGAGAAGTGTGTGTGGGATGACGAAGTTTAGGGAAGGATGCAAAATGCTGAGGAAAGTATTGTGTGGATGATGCTACAAAAACTGAGCTGAAAAATGGTGATATGTGTGGAAAAAACAAACAACAAAAAACTGTTAATTGTCCTGAGGTCTGAAAGAACTCGGCTAAGCACGCTGAAGATTTTGATGTGAATGCTTGCAAATGCAAAACAGCTTAGTATATTTAAGTGTGTGCGTGTACTGAGGGTACATTCTTTTTAGATCAACTCTTAGCAGAGTTACAGAGGGTTTATAGACTGTAAATACAAGACAAGAGTTTGTTTAAGTTATAAAAGCAGATGAGGCCTTCCATTAGGCCTCCTGTCCTAATTTCCTCTCTCCCTGAGGACACTCCAGGGCCAAGCACAGCAGTAGGTGATCAAAACGAAAGCAGATCAGCCACCCACAACAGGGAGAAAGAAGAAAAGAGACAGGGATGATGAGCTACTAGACCTAATCAGACAGGACATGAGGCAGCAAAGACAGGCTGAGGAGAGGAGAGCGCAAGAGAGCAAGGAAAGGGAAATTTTATACACTTCATCTGTGTAACGAAGCTTTTTTTGGCCTCACAAATAACCCTCTTTTCATCTTTCTGACATTTTGACAGCCCATCTATGCACACAAATAAGTTACAGGATCAAATGACTAATAGAAAATAAATAGCAATAGAAAATGTTTTTCTATAAGTTTCAAAGAGATTTAGTTTACATATTTTATACAATACAGTAAATGTGTACAAATGACCGGCACGTCAATCATTCGGTCACTGAAATTATCCATGAAACTAGCTAGGTCATTCCTAAAATGCGTGTAGATTAAATAAAATTATTTTACCTGGATATGGTTGTCTCTCATGAGCCTAAGATACAATACATGCTGGCGACAATGATAAAGTTTTTCTAGCTCCTCAAAAATTAAAAATGTACCAAAAAATGGAGCAACATTTCTGGGTCCATTTTAAAGTTTTTGCACTGTAGCGCTAGCGACCGGAAAAATGCAGAAGTAAGGGTGGACTTAAACGAAGGCTAGAAGACTATCCAATTTCACAGCCGCTCCCTTCCAGCCTGTCCGGCCTTCAAAGGACCTGACCTACCCGGCCCATGTAGGGTGGGTCTTTCGAACCATGCTACCCCTGAATTTGGACACAGGCAGTGTGTGTTAGTTTTCATTCATTCATTGTCAGGTCGTCTGTTTCGCTCGACGCCATGTTTCCAAGTTTCCATGTTCTAGTTAGCCACGCATCCACGCAGGTTCCATGATCAGGGTTTTTTCATGTTTAATTTTAGTTCATCCAGTTTAGCCTTATTGTTTATTTTGGCCTAGGTTTGCCTTTACCATTTGTTTTGTACTTTTCCATCAGCCATAATAAACAGCTCGCTTTCTGTTAAAACTAAGATCTGACATGGTTTTGTAAACGGACTCAGGCGCAGACCAGGAGACCTTTGCAGAAACTGATAGTGCGTTTATTTACACTGGTGTCACTGGGTGAATATATATACAAGGTGCTCGGGGAAGGGGTCCGGGGCTCCAGGGTGCGAGGGGAAGGGAAAGGGTCCAAAACCACACTCCGCTCTCTCAGCCAACAATCCCACTCCTTTTCCTCCAGTCGCTCCTCTCGCTCACTCGGGGGTACAGGGACAGGTCCGGGGGGAATCTACGCACGCACGCACACACAGAAAAATCCAGTTAGCTCTAGATCACAGGGAAACTCACAGACTTAGGCAGATTGCTGAAGCACTAACACGGGTGGCTCAACGTTCCAGCGACGAGTAGTGTAGGTCTGCCATCTTAAAAGGCCCTTCTGATTGCAGTAAACAGTGACAGGTGTGATGATGAGCACAGGTGCGTGGGCCAGGGGCGGAGCCCGCAGTGAGCACTGCCGTGGCAGGGGAAGGAGGGAGAGGGAGAGAGAGAAAACAAAAACAAACACATGTTGCCTAACGCGGAATCAGCCGGTGAGGCACGGGGACCGTGACAAGATCTGTTCCTCGTTTCTGTTTGTCAGCTTTTGGGTCCACTGTCCTCACTCCACACAGTCTGGATCCATTGACTCTGACATGTTCTTGACTTGTACCAGGGTAGCCGGCCTCTAGCGGTGTCGTGGGGCTTCCGTTCTTCTTCTGCTGGGACACCATCACCGATGACACTGAAAGTGAAATGACACAAGTAGAAATGAATAAATAAACAGATTCACATGAACAACTGGAGCCTACAGAGATCTTATACAGCTGTTCATGGAAAAGCACCTGTTTGGAACCACAGTGCATTCAGATCACAATTCTGACTGTAACAGCTGCCACACAGCACTGAATTTAAAAAAATAGAAAAGTGAAAAAACTTTTCTGTTGTTGAGACGTTCAGTGCGATGACATGCAAGCTAATCCAGAGGTTAGCAGCTCACAATCACGATGGATTTATGACCTCAAAGTCTGCCAGGCAGCCCTTACCAGTACAGGGCCTGCTGTACCACACAAACAAAGACACAAGCATGCAGAAATATCCCTGCTTTACCTGATTATTATTATTAGTAGTCAGGCACGTGCAGAGGGGGGGGCGTAAGGGGCTTGAGCACCCGCCCCTTTCCTGATGGGTGCCCAAAGTGCCCTTTTGTTGAGGCAATTTTGTTTTAAATTTTGAATTATTTTTTTTTAAATGTGTGTGTGCGTGCGGAGTCCTGTCTGTGCCCCTCAACAATAATATTTAACTATTAATCACAGTTTTGCTAAATAAAAGGATCTGGCTTGCATCAGTCACATGATCACCATTAACCAATGATCGCCCTTGACGGCAGAACGCGCTGGTTACGAGCCGGGAACGAGCTCACAAAGAGCACGCGCATTTTTTGCGGTCCGGAGCTGTAGGAGAAACACAAATTACCTCAGAGACACAGACCGATGCGACAAAACCAGTAAGTAGGTGTACAGCGCACACTGTAGTGTATAGCACACAGGAGTATTAGCATATCATGTACACGTTGGTAAGTTGTCTTGTGACAACTGACGAACTGAAACAAATGAACGTGCTGTGTGTGTAACAGCGCGACAAACATTACCTGTCCTTTTATTAACTACACAAGTAGTGCTGGTCATAGCTGCTGGCTAACTGGGTAAGGCTGTCATGGGTCTGTAGCTCTGTCACCGTTTTAGGGAACATATTTAGTTTTAAAGCAAGTACAGCGCTTTTCCTGCCTTTCTGGAGGGATTATATTTCACTTAAAACGATCTAATATGCATGTCCACATAATTATGGATTATTATAATTATAATATTTAAAAAACACGCTTTATTTTAAAGAACATACATTAAGAAACATTATATTAGATTTATATTTTAAATAAGACAAAATGCTGATTTTACAGCAGCAAAATTATTGTATCTCTACAGTTTAAAAATGTAATAAGCTTTCCCCCTGCACAGAGTGGATAGTGAAACAAATGGAATCATCATAAATACATTATTTCATATTTATTACTTTTTTTCCCTCATTGCTTTATTATTGTAGCTCTAGTAATAAATAATAAGGGAAGGATTCTGGATCAGCACCATGATGCCCACAGTATATACAGTATTCTGAAGAAGGTCTAAAATGTCCCTGTGTGTGCATGCATGTGTGTTTTATGTATATGGATTTTTTAAATTATTACTCATGATATAACATTGTCCAGACATGGCTGGTAAGGACATGAGGAGGAAACAGTAGGAGCTGTGTGAGGCTACTAAAGGCAGTGAATCCCTCAGCAGCTGGATTACAAAGAACACAGGTAACATTAACACATGTACCAGTTGTTGGAGAGGTATTCCAGTATAAAAATAATAATAAGCACAACTGAAATGTTTTGCTTCTATAACATTTTTCTGTCATCATTTTATTATAGATTAAGTGTAAGAGTTGTTAAGTGTGGATAATTAAATAATAGTTTATTGCAATAGCAAGTTGTGCCTTGTTCTCAGGTGGACAGCAAGTGGAGAGTGATAGATGAGATGAGGAAATAAAAGAAGGAAGAGAGGCAAAGAGTGAATCACAGGCAGAGCCTTGTTTATTTCTCAGTTTTTTGTTGCCTTATGGTTCCAAGCGCTGTCACCAATCTTTGCATTTTGTTATTATCTCATGACACTTGTTTAATCAGCTCCATCTCTCCTATGGACTTTTTAATGTCTACAGTCTCAGATCAACACAGCCCTGCCCTCCAGCACTATCAGCAGCAGGAGCAGCAGCAACCCCTCAACAGCAACATTGTACCCATCAGGTAAAACTTAGGCTACGTTTGCTTTGCCTCACAACAGTGATATAGTATGATGCGATCCCATATTAGATTCTTGATGAATGTGTGTTGTTGTTATTCAGCCTGGTTCAATGTGCCCCTTTTTAGCTTTGAGCACCCGCCCCTATAAACGTCTCTGCACGGCCCTGTTAGTAGTAGTAGTATTATCAAGAGAGAAAAAAAGTTTTATTTTTCCATTTTGTCACATTAAAAACTGTTTTTCCTGATGAAAGCTGTCCGTGCCACACTTCATCATTGTTTCATCATACTTCCCGGATTGGGACCGTGGTATTGTCAGGAGGTGCTGAAGGGAGGAAAAAGGTGGTTACTTGTCTCTCTCCCTCTCTTTCCTCGTCTCTCAGTCTTTGTGCTGTCACCCAAAAGGTAAATGTAACAGTGAATCAAATTTCCAGTAAGTCAGACTTTCTGTTTCTACTTTAATTCACTCGCCATAAACGTCCCAATAAGTTGATTCTGTTCATCTGGACGTAGCGTTTTCATTAAAGTGGCTTCTTCAGTCTCAGCTGACTGCAGGTTTCCCAAACTTTAAACAGTACATTTGCATAATGACTGAAACCAGCACCACTGGTGAACAACAGGCTGTGAGGTCAGTTTCTTGCAAGCATGTTACATTTTGACCTGCTAGTGTTTAAAGTAAAGTGTGTTTTAAATCTACACCTCTGATTTGTGCCATGAAATTACCTCTTCATCTTCTTTCAGCTGCACAAACTCAAGTCTCACATATCAGTGACAAACCACACTTGTGCTGTTGGAGCATCCACAGCCTCTGTGTGAGTGCACTGCATCATCATGACATGAAGAACACTGGACACTTAAACCCACTTCCAGTCTAACTTTAACTTTGTATCTCCAGTAAACATGTTGTCAAAATTTACCACTCAGAACATGGAGTCAGAAAATAATACTAAAACGTATTATTACTACGATTACCTTTGACTACAGCTCTTGTTTGCGAGCAGCTTATTGATCTTGATAAGGACGTGCTGCTTCCTTGTGTAAAAACAGTGAAATATAAAAAGTGTTTACTAATTTGTACCAACGTGGAGCTAAAACCACTGAAACCAGCGTGTTAGCAGACACACAGATAATGAAGACATGCTGCTCGGAAATATAAGATACAGATCAATATGGTGTGTGTGTGTGTGTGTGTGTGTGTGTGTGTGTGTGTGTGTGTGTGTGTGTGTGTGTGTGTGTGTGTGTGTGTGTGTGTGTGTGTGTGTGTGTCTACGGAGACAAGATTACAAACACTGAATAACTGCCTCAGTACCTTTGGAGCTTATAGTCCATTGTTCAAGTTACTTGAAAAAAGTCAAAATTAGTTTATTTTAGTTTAACTTTATTAGTTAATTAGTTAGTTATTAATGATTATTTCTCCAAAAGAGTAATTTAGTTACATTGCTGATTACTTATTATATTAGTTACTTATTTCTTAGTTACTTTTTAAAAACATGATACACAACCTGAATACTTAATAAAGCAATAAACCTTTCAGCCCAATTCTATTTTTTCTGCATAATCCATCATTTAAAATGGAATCAAATGAAAAAGTCTCTTTTTAAAAATTGTTTTATTAGTTTTAATCTTTTAATTTTATGCACATTGCATTAAGCAAAAATGTAATTATATGCAGCAGTCTTTGAGTTGTCGGGTACTGGCCGGTTCTTGGGCACCTGGAGCATTGGGACCCTGATCTCAGGTGGGGACAATGAAAAGCAAACATAGCCTATGTTTTATCTGAAGGGGTACAATGTTGCTGTTGAGGGGTTGCTGCTGCTCCTGCTGCTGATAGTGCTGGAGGGCAGGGCTGTGTTGATCTGAGACTGTAGACAATAAAAAGTCCACAGGAGAGATGGTAACTGATTAAACCAGTGTTATGAGATAATAATAAAATGCAAAGATCGGTGACAGAGCTTAGAACCATAAGGCAAGAGATGAAAAAAAAATTCTGGGAAATAAACTCAAAACTGGAATATTAATAGACATACACATAAAACACACACACACAGACAAACACACATGGATGGATTCATTCATTCATTGAAGCCTTTATTTGTGACTTGCAGTTGCCTGCCAGTGAAATTGGACCTCTTCCGACCGTATATAGAATACACAAACGTCACAATGAGGAGGCAGGTCAGAACAGGTAGCATAAAGAAAACAATGAAATGTATGACACAGAAGGGCAGTCGAGGAGGAGAAAGAAACTCTGCAGTAATGCGTTACTGTAATTTGATTACTTTTTTCAAGTAAGGAGTAAAGTAAGAGTAAAGTAAGGGATTACTATTGCAACAAAGTAATTAGGTGACTGTTACTTTCCCGTAAGCACGCTGCGTTACTGTGTTACTAAACCGTGATTTTTTTGCGAGAGTGTCTCATGACAATGACGTAAGCGAGTGCGACGTTCGTAGCAACAGCTGTGTGCAGATCAACAATGCATAATGTAACGAGTGAGGGAGAGAGTACGACCGTGCAGCGTTTAAAGCGTGGAAGTACTGACCTTACTTTGAGTTTGATTCCGTAAAAAGTGACAAAAACATTAGCGTCCGCTGCTCACTGCGTGGGAAGAAAACTTTTTACAGCGAAAAAAAACCCTAAACTTCTGAGCAAGCACTGAGTACGCTGCCACGGGAATGTGAAATTCACAGAGAAACTCCCGGATCCTTCCACTGACACAGAAACTACTTGGACTGGTTTCATGCGCCTCACCTTTTACCCACAAAGAAAGCATCAGTTCACTATTGAGTACATCTCAGAGATACTTTCTTTCTCAGGAAGACACATGAAGAGTAATAGATTACATCTCTCACAGTATCTGACCAACAAGCTGCTGTGGAAAGTCACTTTGGTTTTTTTCAGACACAGAGATAAAAAATGTTTGACTGAATGCTGATAAGTGAATACTGAGAATTTAGAAGGAATTGTTTTCATCTGAGGATCTGATTAAAACTGTCACACTAACCTTTATATTTTTAATTTTTGTGCCATTCTCAAGCAAACAGATCAGATATTCTCTTAAATATGAAGATTTGCTGCTTTTTCTCTTTCATTTTTGGATGTTCAGTCAGTAAAAACAGGCACAAACATGATGTTAAAAGTCATCTTTTGGCGATTGTTAAATAAATCATGTAATATGACTATAATAAAATAATTTTGGCTCTCAGGTTGAAGATGATGCTGGGATCCAAATGTAGGTTAAAATGAGACCTTTCATATACTATAACTAATATCACCCTTGAAAGTATACTGAAAATAAGTTTTCTCCAGTGAATTATCAGAAAACAGATCAAAATTTCAGAGTACCAATGTTGGTTTCTGTTACTGTACGTCACAGACATGAACCTGGTGCAGCTTTGCTAAATATATTTTTAAAAAATGGCTTTTTAAAAATACACTACAGTTATTGCGCACAAAGAAATCAGCTGATTCTGAGGTGGAGACTTTGTTTTTTCAGATTTAATTAAGTATATATGGAATGACCCTCCCTGATTTCTTGCTGGTTTGGGGTAAGTTCAAGGGAGTTCAGCTGTAGGATCAGTGTCTCTGAGATTTAGAAGCTTTTGATAAAATGTTTGAGCTGTAAAAGGTTTTGTAACATTAAGCAGACCGAGCGCTTGATACTGAGCCAAATGCTTCAAAGTGTTCTTTGATGATGTGATAAAGAAGTGGCGTTCCTCCTCCAACCACAAACAGGAAGCTCATGAAGCGAGCAGTGTCAGTGTTTGTACGACACTCACCAGGAGACCTCTGAGCAGGATGGCTGCAGTCGCACAGCTCTGCTTCTCCCTGCTGTTCACTCTCATCAGCAACATTCATGCAGAAGAATTTATCGCCATAAGAGAAGAAGGAAGCTCTTTGAATTCAAGCTCCCAAGTGAGGGCGACTTCTGCATAACCTCCAAACTTGTTGGTGAAGATACTCTGGTCCTGTGGAACATTTCTCACATTGGGACGAGAGTCCCCACGTTACATGAAGGTGTGACAGAACGAGTCTTATATTCAGCATTAAATGATTCATCTTCATTTACTCTCCATCAGCTGACCCACTCGGACTCTGGACTGTACCAAGATGTGTGTTGGAAAGAGGGCAAAGTTACATATGAGAGAAACATCAACCTGACTGTGTGTAGCAGAACACATAATTCAGGATTGCATAGTCAAGTTGTTTTAACATGGGACATACAATGTGAAGGAGCAGGTGGAAATCTGACGGTCCAGTGGATCAAATATGACGCGATGCTTGAGGAAGATTTCTTGACACCTTCGGCGATGGACAGTGGAAGAGCACATTTCCTGAAGGAGACAAACATTTCAACTCTTCATGTGTACAACATAAAAATGAGCACATTGTACATCTGTCTGGTGATGAACCAACAGCAGTGTGTGAGCAGTACCTCTTTACATGTGACCACAGAAACACCGATATCGATCATCTATTACTTAGAGGGAGAGACAGCTGTGCTGCAGTGTCCCTTCAGTCATGACCAGACCCCAGTTTGGAGTAAGTCGAGTGAGTCTTTCCCAAAATTTGATCAAAACTACTCGCTGGTGCTTCCATCAGTGATGTTAAATGATTCAGGTTTTTACACATGTAAAGGTCAAAGAATAAAACAAGAGTACAGGCTTATAGTGTGCCCCAAATTTGGTCCATCTGCAGTAGAGGTCTTCTCAGAAGGAGATGAAGTCAATTTAACATGTTCGGCAAAAAGTGGGCGGTTCACGAAGTGGTTCATGAAGTCGAACCAGACAGAAGGAGAAATTGTGCACTTTGATTGGTTTCTTAAACAACAAGGCAGGATAACGCTTTCTGATGACAGCCTGGTAATCTCTAATGTCTCACTGGAAGATGCTGGAGAGTATTGGTGTGCAGGTTTAGAGTCAAGTGAGTGTGTGTCAGGACAAAAAACAGTTCTGATCCACAGAGAGCCCTTTGGGGTTTACTCGACCTTCTACAGAGTCAGGTGGATACTGCTCAGCGGTCTGCAGGTGATGCTTTGTGTTGTTGTGGTCTGTGTGATACAGAAAACCAGGAGAGGAGAGCGGCTTTCAGCTCAGACACACACTTAATATGCTTATCAGCATTTATAATTATAATTAAAATACATAGAAGTAACAGCATGAAAACAAAACAAACAAAAATATTATTGTAGATATGAATCTGTACTCTGACCTGATTGGACGGCTCGGGCTCTATGTGATTATGATTTTATCTTGTCACTTATAACTTGATTATCTTTGCTGATATTGTATTTCAACTATAATGATTTTGTGATTTTGTGTGTTTTATGTGATTTTTTCTTTTTTCTTTTTTTTTTTCTTTTTTTTTTTTTTAAACCTGTCCCGTTTGGTTCTTTTGCCATCAGAATTATTGTCTAAAGGCGAAGAAAGATGCCCAACGGATTTACTTTACCAAATGGACCATCCCAGCCTTGCCGTAATGGTCCATTTGATTTACCTTTTATTGTTTATTTTATTTTATTTATTTTTTTTACTTGCTAGATACGGGACAGGGGAAAAGAAAAGGGAGAAAGAAAGAGGGGGGAAAAAACAAAACAAACAAAAAAAAAAAACAGCGGAGAAGAGGGACGGGGATAAAGGGCAAAAAACAAAAACCAACAAAATAAGCAGACAAAAAATACATATATCGATCACCTGGATCACCTGTTGAGAAAGAAAAAAGAAAACAAGCAGAAGAAAACGAGAGTAATAGAATAAACAACATCACAATGATATATGGGAATATAACACTAAATACTTAATATTAAACATTATTGTGCAGCACGTAAGATCGACAGCGCACAGTGTGCTTTGAGGTAGGAGCCAAAAAGGGTGTAGTTTGTGTGTGTGATCACCTGTGTGTACACCTGTGAGCATGAGCGCGCTTGTATTTAAAAGGTTCCTTAATGTAATGATCTGCTAGAGGGTGTGGGGGGCCACAGTCCCATCCTCCAGGGCATGAAGCAGGTATGGAGGAGATCAAAACTCCAGACATCCAGAGGCCCCCAGAACACAAGAGACCAAGGAAGACCAACAGAGGGGCAGCCGCGCCACTGTCCCAGAAAGAGCTGAGGAGAGTCCCAGATGAGGGATCACTCAGCAGCCGCGGAGCAGAAGCCAGGGGGGGTTGCAGTGACGTGCCCGTGAGCTCCGCCGGCAGCCAGCTGTGCCTGAGTGACCGAGCCCCAGGCCGAGAGGCCGAGGGCACCCCACCCCCGAAGTGGCCCGAGCGAGCCCCAGGTTCCAGGCCCCGATAAGCAGCCACCAAGGAGTGAGCCAGTGTGTACCCGGACGCCCACCCCCGGACACAAAGAACCACCAACGCATCGATGTCTGAGGGCGTCCGCCACCGGCAGGGGAAGTGGTGGGGGGAGATAGGCCTCCAAACCTTGGAGGGCCTGAGATGTCCCCAGAGAGGTGGCGTCTGATACCCAACCTGACATATAGACACAGACATACAGGCACACTCAAATACAAACATCCATTCCCACCCTCATGCTCTCATAGGCAATTACTCCACACTCAACCAACGTGGAGACAGACATAAAGAGACGCTGTACACACAATCACACTCCCCAAGCGTACTCTAAGAACCGGGTCTAGGTACCCTTGCCCCTGGAGGGGGAAACTGCACCCAGACCCAGGTGGTGTTACCCTTTTCCCTGCAGTGGGGAGAAGCAGACTGCCCCGACTCCGCAGCAGCAGGGAGGCCCCACACCCCAGACCCCAGTCGGACGGCCAACTCCTCCTCCCAGCCCCCCCGCTCCAGCAGGCCGCAGAGACCGGGGGTGTAAGAAGACTCCAAACCTCCCTCTACCCGCTCATATGTAGTGTTGATGTATATGTGTTCTAAGGTGCAATTAAAACCCAGGAGGGCATGGAGCTACCTGCCAGAGAGCAGCAGGTAAGCGCATAGCCCCTCCTGATAGCCCTCAATGTCTACGTGTATTTAAAATTGAGAGGTGGGCAACGACGCCAGGGGTGAGGTGTACACCCTGATGGTAATTTGGAGTCCGTGTTGTGAGCCCACCCCCAAGATCCTATATGTATGTGTTATGAGAGTGTGAGTAATGTGAATGTCTAAGTTGTGAGATAAAATTGAGGCAGAGGCAGCCAGAAGGGGACAGAGGGGGGGGATGCCTCCTCTGCACCCTGGTGACACACCCCTACCCCAAGGCCCTGCATGTGTGGGTGATTGTGGTGGAGCGGGAAGAGGGAGGCAGCTGGAGATGGGGAGGGAAGAAAGGGAGGGGCAAGTGACCCCTCCCTGGGGCCAGCTCCCCCACTGACCCCAGTAGGCACCCCCATGCTCTGCAACCCGCCAGGGAAAGGGGGCCCAGGCCCATCCGGACCAGGGCCCAGTGCAGCAGCGCCACCCGGCCCCACAGAGCCCGGGACAGCCCACCCGACCCCACTACAGAGAAAACTGCACCCACCCCATCATCCACTCATCTTCCAGACTACACAAGACAATAGACGCCCAGGCTGAGATCTTCCTCCACCTCTCCTATATCTCCCCCTCCTGCAGAGAGAATTCCTGAGGAGAGGAAAGCTCCTGCAAGATGTGACATCCTCCCCCACCAGTTGAAGAGTCCCCCAGGTGGCTCGATGCACTGGCGGCGCCCTGCGCCAGGACTGGGCCCCCATATACCCACCCGCCCACAACCCCAGCAACACACCAACCAGGACCCGAGCCCCCGAGGCCCGGCCAGGGCCCCAGCCCAGAGACGGAGCGCCCCCAGAACCTCACGCCCGTCCCGGACCCACCCAGGGGCAGCCAGGCTACCAGGTCAGTAACCCACGTCCGTCAGCACAGACCCTCCCCTAGCCCCGCTGCACGCAGCCACGAGGAAACCGTCACCTAAGAGCCAACAGAGCCCTTAATTGGCCATGACCGCTACCCCGGGTTGAGCCCCCCAAGGAAGTGATTTTTTCTATCCTCTCAGAGTATAATTTTGAATATTCTTCTGTTTCTATCAGTGATCAGTTCGATCTATAATAAATGTTAGAAACCAGTTGTAAATGTATTCGTTCTTCACTCTGATGTGAATCATTATCATCTCTCTTGGAAAATGTATTTTGTTATTGTGTTTAAGAGCAGATTCATTACAGCACCATGTTTATCTGCACTATATTGTTTTCATTGTTGTAAATCATTTATATTTGCATTTCAAATTGTTGTGATGCAGCAGACTGGAAACATGATTGTCTGATACAGCAAACACTTCATAATATGGACTTTACTGCTTTGATTGTGTTTTTATATTCTCCATTTTTGTTAGGAATCATTTCTGAAATAAAAAATATCAAAATCTAATTTAACAGACTGAATGTTGTGAATTTGTGAAGAGGACAAACTACTTAGAGTTAAATAATCCACATCAATCTTGTTTTTCAGCCATTAAAGAGGAGAATGAGGAGATGACGCCATCTAGTGGTGAGAGTGAGCGGGCTGCTGAAGAATGAGGGTAAAATAAATCTCATTATATTTGTGATGCAAACAGATTCAAAGAGAAATGTCTAACAAGAATATTATTATCACACATTCACACGTTACTGTGTTTGCACCTCGATGCTGCTGCTCTTCATTATTTAATGATCCACAGTGGGAGAGAGCACGGGAAACCTGTGTTACACACTGTATCAGTAACAAGTTTAAGGAAGGAGCTTTAAAGAGCTGAATTTAGGATTTTTATTTTGCTTTCTGGGTTATTTCTTCTTTTGCATTTAAATGACAGCTTTGATAATCAGTGATGTTTTTCGGCAGTGGTTCTGTTTGTATCTAACATGAGTTTTAGGTTGTGATAGTTCCACCACAGCAGACCCTGTCATGAACTGTAGATTTAGGAGCCAAATTCTGGGTTCAGAGCAGACAGGATAACATAAAGTAACCTTTGATTCCAGTCAAATGGCAAATATGACCTCTGTGTGGTGATTATAGTTACAGCAATTTGGCAGATGCTTATATAATAAAAAGGTTATGCGGTTTCATAAAACAGAGTAGTATAATTTTTATGTAAACAGTCAATATTTTTATATTTGCATAATTTCATATTACATAAAATATATAATGAGATTTGGTGGATGAATCTTCATTCAGTCCAGCAGATGTCAGTGTGTTTCCTGCTGCCTCATGTTACAGAGAGGCAGGAGAGCCACGTTTGTCTTCAGGGTCAGCCAACATCAGGGAGATGAACTGCACACGGGTTTGTTTCAACAGTTTATTTTTCATAGTTACATTCCTAACTGAGAGACCTGACCCAGAGAAATAGCTGCCCTGCGCCCATAAACAGAGCCGTTCCAATTCTTTAAATACTGAGGAAAGGAGCTTCAGTGCTTCTTTTCTTGCCTCCTTTAGCACAGGAAACACTGGAGCATCCTTTATGAAAGGAGACGAGAAAATGCTGTTCCATAATTCACTGCAGCGGACCTCCATTCATGTAAACAATTAACACAATAAACAAAGTGACACAGATCATGCAAATGTTCATTCTAACTGTATTTTCCTATTCATGCCAAAACCTGCTGTCATATTTGGAGTTTTTAACAGTTTCTAAGCTCACTGTTGAACTCTGAACGTCACACTGATGGAATAAAAACTGCTTCTTGTTGAGTTGTTGCTTTGCATGAAGAACGCACATTTATATAAAGTCAGGTGTGTTTAAGGCTCGATATAATCAGTTTGCAGTAATAATGCCCTTTGCTGAATTCCAAACTTTAGGATTCATTTTTACTTCAGTCCAGTTCAGCAGCTGGATGGAAGGAATTTTACTGCAGTCACATAAACTGTAAGAAGGGAGGAGGAAAAGAGTCTCACTGAATCACAGCAGGTAAATATAAGGAAATAAGATGTATTTAATGCTTTGTGACAGACTTATTAAGCGTGACCTATCGTAACTATCTTTATTTACATCCAGTTGCAGCCAGTTCACTTCAGTTCACTTCAGAACAAATTAGAAACTCCAAAATCCCGAGGAGCGAGTGTGAGGGAGAGCCTAACAGACCTAACCAAAATAATCTGAAAACAGTAAATGAAACTCAGAAAAATGAGGAGGCTGAAGAAAAATCAACATGCTGTTTATACGACAAATAACTCTTTGGGTAGAAATTGCTGAGCACTGTGCAAAGGGTCTGAGGATTAGGACTCAGGTGCAGATTCATCAAGAGGAGCATGGCATTATTACAAACTGTTCCACCCTATAAACACTAAATGCATGTGAACAGCTGACCTGCACGATGCGCTGAAAATCACAAAACATTTAGCTTCAGATCACGAGCCGTCCCAGTCGAAATGTGCATAAAGGACATTTTTGAAAAGCATATTGCAATACTCAGTTCAGTTCATTTCTGCTCTGTTTCAGTAAAATCCCAGCATTACTGAGGAGCAACAAGTGGGACTGTAAACGGTCAGCGTGAGGACTGAGTGAAGAGTTTTAGGACAGAGTTTTGACACTGTACTCTCAGCTTTTAGCCGTGTTGTTCTGATAACTGCACTCCTCCTAGAAATAAACTCTCCTTGTAGCATTTATCACAATAATGTGTTTTTTCAGCATTAAATTTCATGCAGTTTGCAATAAATTGTGTGCCACAGACTTTGTTATTCACATTTATTTGACACATATTAGTGTAACTACAAACTCACAGGCTAAGCCATAAATTTAGCCGCAAAAATATTCCTATTCACAACTTTCAGTTACAAAACTGACACTGTGACTCTTCAGTAAATCCAGCAGCTTTTTAACATTAAACACCTTTTGCTGCAGATGTTAGTAAATTTCACCCAAAGTGTAACTTTTTCTATAAATTTCCAGCCGTTGTACTGAACGGATATTTTTTACAGGTGCATCTCATTTAAATGACCTGCATGAAACAACAAGGTTAGAACATGTTGTGGTGAAGACGGACTTTTTTAGTTCATCTTCTGCACATTGTAGTTTCAGCAGCAATAAAAATATCAAAATGTAATTTAACAAATTACTTAGAGTTAAATAATCCACATCAATGTTGTTTTCTGTCATTAAAGGAGGAGAATGGGATGTTGTAGTTCCAGCACAGCATGAATCATGAATTGTAGATTTAGGACCCAAATTCAGAGCTGAAAGCAGACAGGAAAACAATTGTTTGTTTTTGGTCACGCTAAAATACTAACACAGTTAATTTACAGACATTTGGCAGATGATTATTTTAAAAAGGTCACATGGTATTGTTAAAACAGTGTAGTCTAATTTTAATGTTAACAGTCAATATTTTTATATTTTCATACTTTCATATTACTTCAAATATATAATGAGAATTGGTGGATAGATGGATCTTCATTCAGTCCAGCAGATGTCAGTGTGTTTCGTGCCGCCTCATGTTACAGAGAGGCAGGAGAGCTATGTTTGTCTTCATGGTCAGCCAACATCAGGGAGATGAACTGCACACGGGTGTTTCAACAGTTTATTTTTCTTAGTTACGTTCCTAACTGAGCCACGTGAATAGAAAACTATTCCGCGCGTATATAAAACAGGTCCGTGGCTCCGAACCGTAGTAAATGGACCTCTGGCTAATACGTCGGGTTCATGTCAGGCTCGTAGCCGAAAACTAGCTTTACTTTGTTGTCTGGGTCAACTTTGCTAGCGAGAGACAGAGAGAGGCGTTGAAAGGCTGCTCCAACGGAACTTATTGCTTCGGAGAAAAACACGAACACAGTGAAGCAGTACATATATATATATATATATATATATATATATATATATATATATATATACATATATATATATATAAAAACACCCATCTCGCCCCTGCGGGCGGTTTATCCTTCAAGCTCGGGTCCTCTACCAGAGGCCTGGGAGCTTGAGGGTCCTGCGCAGTATCTTAGCTGTTCCCAGGACTGCGCTCTTCTGGACAGAGATCTCCGATGTTGTTCCCGGGATCTGCTGGAGCCACTCGCCTAGCTTGGGAGTCACTGCACCTAGTGCTCCGATTACCACGGGGACCACCGTTACCTTCACCCTCCACATCCTCTCGAGCTCTTCTCTGAGCCCTTGGTATTTCTCCAGCTTCTCGTGTTCCTTCTTTCTGATGTTGCTGTCATTCGGAACCGCTACATCGATCACTACGGCCGTCTTCTCCTGTTTGTCTACCACCACTATGTCCGGTTGGTTAGCCACCACCATTTTGTCCGTCTGTATCTGGAAGTCCCACAGGATCTTAGCTCGGTCATTCTCCATCACCCTTGGGGGCATCTCCCATTTTGACCTCGGGACTTCCAGGTTATACTCGGCACAGATGTTCCTGTACACTATGCCGGCCACTTGGTTATGGCGTTCCATGTATGCCTTGCCTGCTAGCATCTTGCACCCTGCTGTTAAGTGCTGGATTGTTTCTGGGGCATCTTTACACAGCCTGCACCTGGGGTCTTGCCTGGTGTGATAGACCCCAGCCTCTATGGATCTTGTACTCAGAGCTTGTTCTTGTGCTGCCATGATTAGTGCCTCTGTGCTGTCTTTCAGTCCAGCTTTGTCCAGCCACTGGTAGGATTTCTGGATATCAGCCACCTCCTCTATCTGCCGGTGGTACATACCGTGCAGGGGCCTGTCCTTCCATGATGGTTCCTCGCCTTCCTCCTCTTTCTTGGGTTTCTGCTGCCTGAGGTATTCACTGAGCACACTGTCAGTTGGGGCCATCTTCGTGATGTATTCGTGGATGTTTCTTGTCTCATCCTGGACTGTGGTGCTGACACTCACCAGTCCCTGGCCCCCTTCCTTCCGCTTAGCGTACAGCCTCAGGGTGCTGGACTTGGGGTGAAACCCTCCATGCATGGTCAGGAGCTTTCTTGTCTTTATGCCAGTGGCTTCTATCTCCTCCTTTGGCCAGCCTATTACCCCAGCAGGGTACCTGATCACGGGCAGGGCGTAGGTGTTGATAGCCCGGATCTTGTTCTTACCGTTCAGCTGACTCCTCAGGACTTGCCTGACCCTCTGCAGGTACTTGGTGGTTGCAGCTTTTCTAGCGGCCTCTTCATGGTTCCCATTTGCCTGCGGGATCCCCAGGTACTTGTAACTGTCCTCTATGTCTGCAATGTTGCCTTCTGGTAGTTCGATCCCCTCAGTTCTGACTACCTTCCCTCTCTTTGTTACCATCCGACTACACTTCTCCAGCCCGAATGACATCCCAATGTCATTGCTGTATATCCTGGTAGTGTGTATCAGTGAATCGATGTCTCGTTCACTCTTGGCATACAGCTTGATGTCATCCATGTACAGGAGGTGGCTGACAACCGCTCCGTTTCGTAGTCGGTATCCGTAGCCAGTCTTGTTAATGATCTCACTGAGGGGGTTCAGGCCTATGCAGAACAGCAGTGGGGACAGAGCATCTCCTTGGTAGATCCCGCACTTGATGGTGACTTGTGCTATGGGCTTGGAGTTGGCCTCTAGTGTTGTATGCCACATCCCCATTGAGTTCCTGATGAAGGCTCTTAGGGTCCTGTTGATCTTGTACAATTCTAGGCATTCCAGTATCCAGCTGTGGGGCATTGAGTCATAGGCCTTCTTGTAATCAATCCAGGCTGTGCACAGGTTGGTCAGTCTGGTCTTGCAGTCTCGGCTGACTGTTCTGTCTACCAGTAGCTGGTGTTTTGCGCCTCTGGTATTCTTGCCAATCCCTTTCTGTGCCCCGCTCATGTATTGACCCATGTGCCTGTTCATCTTAGCCGATATGATGCCTGACAGGAGCTTCCATGTAGTACTGAGGCAGGTTATTGGTCGGTAGTTGGATGGGACCGGTCCCTTCTTGGGGTCCTTGGGGATCAGGACCGTCCGACCTTCGGTTAGCCATTCCGGGTGTCTCTCGTTAACTAGCAGCTGGTTCATTTGTGCTGCCAGACGCTCGTGGAGTGCAGTCAGCTTCTTCAGCCAGTAGGCGTGAACCATGTCGGGCCCTGGTGCTGTCCAACTCTTCATACTGGAGACCCTTTCTTGGATGTCTGCCACTGTGATGGTTACTGGACCCTGTTCAGGGAGGTCGCTATGGTCTGCCCTCAGATCCACTAGCCACTGAGCATTGCCGTTATGGGTTGCATCCTTCTCCCATATGCTCTTCCAGTATTGCTCCGTCTCCAGCCTTGGTGGTGCTGTTCTCTTATTGTTCCCTTGCCACTGAGAGTACACCTAAGTGTACACCCAGAACAGCTGGTTTATTCTCCTGCCTTCTGGCTCTGGTGTACCTCCTCAAGCGGCTGGCCAAGGCTGTGAGTCTTTGCTTGGCAGTTTCCAAGGCCTCAGATATGGACAGCTTGCTGTATTTCTTATGCACCTTCTTTGTCGCGCCTTTCTGCAACTCCGTTAGTTGGCTAACCTCCCTCCGTGCTACTTTGATCTTGCCTCCTTCTCCATGGAGGGTACTGCCCCTTGTGGCTGTTCAACTTGTAGCCAAGCATCTCACTGATCACTGCTGCCGTATTGTAGATCAGCTTGTTAGTCTCGGTAATCGTGGTCGTAGGTATCATCCGTAGTGCTGCATTAACATCATCTAGCAGACCTTCTGAGGGTACTTCACGTAATCTTGGTAACCGGCTACGGGGGATCCAGGTTTCAAGCTTGGCCATGATCCTATCTTTCAGGTCAGTTCCTCTCGCACTCAACGATCCTTCTCCTATCGCACTTGGGGCTATGTACCCAATCTCGGGTGGGGGTGATGATATCTCCCCCCTGACCCAGCATATTGATCTTGATAAGGACGTGCTGCTTACTTCTGTAAAAACAGTGAAATATAAAAAGTGTTTACTAATTTGCACCAACGTGAGAGAAAAATGGAGCTGAAACCACTGAAACCGGAGTGTTTGCAGACACAGAGATAATGAAGAGATGCTGCTTGGAAATATTAGATACAGATAAAAATGGAGTGTGTGTGTGTGTGTGTGTGTGTGTGTGTGTGTGTGTGTGTGTGTGTGTGTGTGTGTGTGTGTACTTATGGACCTTATAAGTCCTTACAAACTCTGTCTTTACTCAGTTTTCACTCACATCAGCAAACATCATGCTTACATATGTCACAGCAGTATAATTAACTGCCTGTGGATGAATTGCTGCACTGGTGCTCACGAACAGCTTTGTGGTTCAGACTGTTATCACACACACGCAATCAGTGGAGGAGAAATACCGTGTGCATGAGGTGTCTGTGGTCATCACCACAGCGGTTCATGCAGGTATGATGCCGAGTCTGTTTGACTGCTGCAGAAAAAAATATTTCTTTTTCTTTAAACTTCATTAAACACGACTTCATCTTGTTGATTCTTGGGCACGTGGATAGATGTTCTGGCTTGGACCTTTTCTTTGTCGGGGGGGGGGGGGGCTTCTGCTGGGTACCGGCTGGTTCTTGGGCACCTGGAGCATTGGGACCCTGATCTCAGGTGGGAACAATACAAAGCAAACGCAGCCTATGTTTTACCTGATGGGGTACAATGTTGCTGTTGAGGGGTTACTGCTGCTCCTGCTGCTGATAGTGCTGGAGGGCAGGGCTGTGTTGATCTGAGACTTTAGACATTAAAAAGTCCATAAGTCTGATTAAAGTCTGATTAAACAAGTGTTATGAGATAACAATAAAATACAACGATTGGTGACAGCACTTGGAACCATAAGGCAACAAATTAAAATAACTGTGGGAAATAAACTCAAAACTGGAATATTAATAGAGCAAAAGAAAGGGGTGGTCATGGTAGGCTAAGAATGTAACACAAAAATACATACGCACACAAACACACACACACGCACATAAAGTGAGATACCTTCTTCAGAACACTGCAAATACTATGGCCAAATACTATGTTATATTTTTTAATATAATAATTATAATAATCTATATTGAATGCGGATATGCATATCCGACAGTAGAGTTTTTAACTGTTTCTGTTTTTTGGGGTTTTTTTTCCTTTTTGTGTAATTTTAGATATTGTGTTAATGGTATTTTACCCTGCTGCTGTCTCTAGGGTTTCCTGGTAGCAGCTGGTGTGTTCACTGGGTGTAGTCAGGTTTTTGGTGGTACCTGGTGAGATTTTTGGCGTATGATGGAGTTAGTGAGTTTAATGTAACAGTGCTCCACACTGTGCTGCAACCTCTGTCTGTCCCATTGTCTACCTGAATTTTGGTCGGACCAATGTTTGTTTCGTTTCTTTTTTGCTTGTTACGGTGCTTGAACAGGAGATTTCTGACTGCAGCGTTTGTCTTCATTTTAAAAGAGTGCTCACCAGTTTGCAGGGACACTTAAATATGCTTTAACCTGTTTGTTGTGTCCCAGTTCACTACTGATTTATTTTCATATGAAATCAACATGAAACAAAGACAAAGATAACCATGAGGTAGGGAGGGGGGTGAAGCCCACTTTAAGGGCTGATGTGTTGTGTACTTCCTGTCAGCTCAAAGCAGTCTGACTGTTCTCCTCTGAACTCTGACATTGACATTTTCACCCAAAGAAGTAACGCTCACTGGATGTTTTCTCTTTTATTGGTCAAACATTCCAGATGATTTACCAGCTGAAATAAGGGAACAAGCCACACCTGGACATGAAACTGATGCTCAGTCAGGTGTTCAGTTAATTCAGAGCCTCTGAAAATGAGAAACTGTGTATAAATATGTCTGTAATTCCTGAATAGTTAATACAAACCTTTTGATAAATTCTTTGAATTAAAGCTGAAAAATCCCAAACAAAATAAAACCAGTACCAAAAAAAGAAGATTTATTCATAACACATGGGAAAAGACCCATGGAAACTGAGTTAACGATAAAAACGATTAAAAAAATAATGATAAAAACCGATAAAATCCCTGAAAACCATAAATTTCACCCACGAGCCTCAACTCTCGCGGCCCGGTACCAAACGACTCACAGACTAGTACCGGTCCGTGGCCCGGGGGTTGGGGACCGCTGTCCTAGAGTACATTCACTAATCTACCATCCAGTTTGTGACATAAGAGAAACAGGACCAGAAACTACTGGTTTCATCTTTTACCCACAAAGAAAGCATCAGTACACTATTAGTACATCTCAGAGATACTTTCTATCTCAGGAAGTCACATGAAGAGTAATAGATTACATCTCTCACAGTAGCTGACCAATTAGCTGCTGTGGAAAGTGAATGGGTTAAATGCAGAGAGGAATTTCCCCACGGGGATCAATAAATTATACGTTATTACATTATTATTATTAATACCCAGAATTTAGAAGGAAATGTTTTCATCTGAGAATCTGATTAAAACTGTCACACTAATCTTTGTATTTTTTATTTTTGGTCTCACTCAAGCAAACACATCAGATATTCTCTTAAACATGCAGATTTGTTTATTCCTTTTTAATTTTTTGAATGTTTGTCCGTAAGAACAGGCACAGAGATGATGTTACAAATCCTTTTTGAGACATTTTTTAAAATAATAAAATATGAGTAAGTTTGAAATTAATTGAGAAAGAATCTCAGTTTGATGAGCCTCAGTTTAAAATGTAGCTCAAAAGGAGACCTTTCATATGCTATAACTTGTTTGGAGCAGCCATCTGTCGCACATTGTGATATGACCCTTAAAAGTTTACTGAAAATACACTTTTTGACAGATCATGATGTGAGTTCATGATCTGTTTGGGTTTTCAGAAAGGATTTATGTTTAGCTCTTTAGTTTTCTAACCGTAATTAATCAGTTGTTCCTTTTTGGTTTTTCAGTTTTGTCATGGCTTAAGCCCTTGCCTAGCTCTTGTTTGTAGGTTTGTTAGTCGCTGTGGCATAGGAATAACAGACCCGACCACATACTTTTCTCCCAGTGAAAATGTTTCCTCCGGAATTTAAGGGGCCCGGGTGGAAGTACAAAGAGTACTTCCATTGCGGGTATTGCATTGTGGGTGAAGGCGACATGGGAGGAGGGAATCCAAGGGGTCCGGGTGAGAAGTGATCCAGAGAGTCCAGAATGTACTTGGTCCAACAGCTCTGGCAGGGAGGCAGGCAGGTGGAGCGCCATGACGAAAGGAGTGTAACCTGATAGCAGAAAACCTGCATCCAGACAGAGGTGAGTATTGTTCCGACTGTGAAGCATGATGACCAGGCAGGTAAACGAGTTAGCTGAAGATCTGGGAGAGGTCTGTTGTGAGTGCTGGTGTTAAATGCCAGTGACTTAATTGCTGTTAGGTGTGAAGGCTGATTGGAGTCTCAGCCCGAAAGTAGAACTCATCACAGTGTACTGTTATTTCTCAACAAATCAACTGATATTGAGGTTTCAGATTTCATTGAGTTTATATGGAATGACCCTCCCTGGTTTCTTGCTGGTTTTGGGTCCAAGGGAGTTCAGCTTTAGGATCAGTGTCGCTGACATTTAGAAGCTTTTAATAAACGGTCAGTTTTTCTTGTTAGAGCTGTGAAAGGTTTTGTAATATCCACACATTAAGTAGACAGAGCGCTTGATACTGAGCCAAATGCTTCAAAGTGTTCCTTGATGACGTGATGAAGAAGTGGCGTTCCTCCTCCAACCACAAACAGGAAGCTCATGAAGCGAGCAGTGTCAGTGTTTGTACGACACTCACCAGGAGACCTCTGAGCAGGATGGCTGCAGTCACACAGCTCTGCTTCTCCCTGCTGTTCACTCTCATCAGCAACATTCATGGAGAAGAAATTATCGCCATAATCAAGGAAGGAAGCTCTTTTGAAATCAAGCTCCCAGATCACAACAGCTCCTGCAAAACCTCCAAACATTTTGGTGAAGATACTCTGGTCCTGTGGAACATTTCTCACATTGGGAAGAGAATCCCCACATTACATGAAGATGTGACAGGACGAGTCTTATATTCAGCATTAAATGGTTCTTCTTCATTTACTCTCCATAAGCTGACCCACTCAGACTCTGGACTGTACCAAGACGTGTGCTGGACTGAGGGCAAAGTGACATATGAGAGAAACATCAACTTGACTGTGTGTAGGACAATAAGTAATAAAATAAGTGATATTACAAGTCTTGAAGCAATGCTGAATGTACGATGTAAGGGAGCAGGCAACAAACTAACGGCCCAGTGGATAAAATATGAATTGAAAAATTTGGATGACATATATGCAGGAACTTCCAGGATCAGATTGACTTTGGGGATGAATGTTGGAAGGCTACTTTTCCAGGAGGTGACCAACATGTCAACTCTTCATGTGTCCAACTTCACAGTCCACACATTTTACATCTGCCTGGTTATGAAGCAACAGCAATGTGTGAGCGGTAACTCTGTACGAGTGACCACACAAACAAACACAATCTATCACTCGATGGGAGAGACAGTGGTGCTGCAGTGTCCCTTCATTCATGATCAGCCCCCGATGATCATGAATGAATCACCTCTGTAAGGTTCACACCAAAACTTACAGAGAAATCAGTCGAAACTACTCGTTGGTGTTTCCATCACTGATGTTAAAGAATTCAGGTTGGTACACCTGTCAAAGTCAAACCTTAAAAAAGCGGTACCAGCTTATAGTGTGCCCCAAATTTGGTCCACCTGCGGTAGGGGTCTTCTCAGAGGGAGATAATGTCACCATCAGATGTTCAGCGAACCAAACATACATTAACAACAACACTGTCTATAACACTTCCCTCGCCTTAAGCAAAAACCCACAACATAGTATTATGCATAAGTACGAAAAGAGAGGGAGAATTCAACACCACATTATTTTAACAATTCAGTCTATCCGGGGGCTTGTGCTGCCTCTTTGACCTTCTCAGTCCTGCTGCTGGGTTCTCCAGGCTAGGAGCCTGCTGAGCTCCTGTGACCGGGTTCGGCTCAGGTGACTTAGATTGCTCCACCAGCCCTTCTGGTGACAGTGAAGAACCAATCCCGATCTCAGGGGCTGCTGACACGACTTCCCCTTCGGGTGAACCACTCTGAGGCCCCACAATGTCCACAGCCCTGTTTCCACCATATGCGTGTGAACCACTCTGAGCCCTCTCCTCAGCTCCGTCCGTGCGGGCTCTCACATGATCCTTGTGCCTGCGAACTCGTCTGCCATCCAATAACTCCACCACAAAAGATACTGGTCCCGAACTGTGGTGAATGACGCCAGGCAGCCACTGTGAGCCACCCGTAAAGTTTTTGATATACACGCAGTCTCCCTGCTTGAAAACACAGCCTCTGGCATGTAGATCATGTCTCACCTTCTGCCCACTTTGTGACTGGGTGACTCTGGCTCCCACATCTGGGCGAAGAAGATCCAGATGAGATCTGGGCTTTCTCCCCATCAGCAACTCTGCTGGGGACAAGCCTGTGGTGGTATGAGGCGTGATGCGATACTGAAACAGGAAACGGCAGAGCCTCTTTTCTATTGAAAGACCTGGCATTTTTTTCAGACCGTCTTTCAGTGTCTCCACGGCGCGCTCCGCTAAGCCATTGGAGGCAGGGTGGTAGGGGGCGGTGCGGATATGTCGGATCCCATTTCTCTCCATAAATTCTTGGAAAACCCCACTTGTGAACGTGGGCCCATTGTCCGTGACCACTGCCTCAGGTAAACTATGTGTTGCAAAGATTCTCTGGAGCGTGTCTGTGACAACTGGGGCTGCGATGGTTGGCGTGATGTGGGCGTCCAGCCATTTTGAATGCGCATCCACCAACACCAGGAACATGTGGCCCAAAAAGGGGCCGGCAAAATCTAGATGAAGCCTGGACCATGGACGGCCAGGCCACTCCCATGGGTGGAGTGGGGCATGTGGTGGCATTTTTTGGTTTGACTGACATTGAGAACAGGCTTTTACCTTGTCTTCCAAGGCACTGTCCATTCCCGGCCACCACACGAATGACCTTGCCAGACTTTTCATTCGAGAAATCCCTGGATGAGCCTCATGCAGCACTTCAATGATCTGTGACTGACCTGGAGGCGGAACAATGACTCGGGAACCCCACAGGATGCAGCCATCCTGAACACTGAGCTCCTGTTGACGCTTGGCATACGGTTTGAGCTGATCCTGCTCCACTGTTGCTGGCCAGCCCTGCAACAGCCACTGTTTAACCTGAGATAACTCTGGATCCCGTTCAGTCCATGCTTTGATGTTTTTAGCACAGACCGGAGAGTTCGCCAGCCTGTCCAGCAAAAACACAGTTTCTGGGGGCATGTTCGACTGGTCGGGGACCTCCGGGAGGGGGAGGCGGCTGAAAGCATCTGCATTCGCATTCTCAGGTCCCGCCTTATAAACAATGCGATACTGGTATGCCGACAGTGTTCATGCCCAGCGCTGAACCCGGGCTGAAGCCATGGGTGGGATGCCTTTTGTTTCACTAAAGAGACTCAGAGGGGCTTATGGTCTGTAACAACAGTAAATGGGCGGCCATACAGGTACTGATGAAATCGTTTCACAGCAAAAACTATTGCTAAGCCTTCCTTCTCAAGCTGTGAATAGCCCTTTTCTGCTGCTGTGAGCGTGCGTGACGCATACCCGACCGGTTTCTCTTCCCCCTCTTCCATGCGATGTGAAAGAACAGCTCCTATGCCATACGGGGAGGCATCACAGGACAGGACCACCTCCTTCTCCGGATCAAAATGCACCAGGAGCGGTGCCGATTGCAACAGTTCTTTTACCTGTCTGAAGGCCTTCTCCTGTGCTTGGGACCACCTCCACTGACTGTCTTTGTGCAGTAGCCCATACAGGGGGGCAAGCATGCTGGAGAGGTCAGGCAAAAACTTCCCATAATAGTTCACTAAGCCCAAGAATGATCTTAGTTCAGTTACATTCTTTGGACTCGGGGCTTCCTTTACTGCCCTCACTTTCTCTTCCAGCGGGGACAGGCCCAGAGCAGAGATGCGATGACCCAGGTATGTCACGCTAGGGGCTTGGAAAACACACTTACTGCGCTTCAAACGCAACCCTGCTTCCGAGAGCTTCTTCAACACCTGCTCAAGGTTACGCAGATGCTCCTCTTCTGTTTTACCTGTAACTAAAATGTCATCCAAGTAAACAGCAACACCAGGAATGTTTTGCAGAAGATTGTCCATGGTGCACTGAAAGATAGCCGGACTGGATGCAACGCCAAACACCAGGCGGTTGTACTTGAACAGCCCCTTGTGTGTGTTTATTGTCACATATTTTTTTGATTCCTCATCCAGCAGCAACTGCTGGTAAGCATGACTCATATCCAACTTTGTGAATGTCTGACCACCTGCCAGTGTGGCAAACAGGTCATCCACTCGAGGCAGAGGGTAGGCGTCGAGCTGAGAGGCTTGGTTTACTGTCAGTTTGTAATCACCGCATATACGCACCCCTCCGTCCTCCTTCAACACTGGTACAATCAGGGCTGCCCAGTCCGAGAACTCTATTGGCTCAATGACCCCTATCTGTTTTAGTCTCTCCAACTCCGCTTCCACCTTGGCCTTCATGGCGTATGGTACAGTGCGTGGTTTGAAAAAGCGTGGCCAGGCAAAAGGGTCCACACACAGCTTCACAGTGGTGCCCCGGAGAGTGCCCAATTCATTCTTGAACACATCTGCATACTGTCCCAGTAATTCTGCTATTACAGTTACATACCTGATTTCCCTCCAGTTCAGGCGGATTTTCTGCAGAAGGTCACGACCCAGCAGACTAGGCCCCTCCCCTTTCACAACCAATAGTGTTGCTGCAGCTTCTTGACCCTGATATGCCGCATGCACCTCTATGGCACCAAGCAGGGGAATGCATTCACCCGTGTACTGTCTCAGGCTTATCTCAGTCGCTTGGAGAGCTGGTGCCCCGCCCGAGTGCCACAAGCTGTGGTAGGTGGCTTGGCTGATCACGGAAGCTGAGGCCCCTGTATCCACCTCCATTTGTAGCTCCTTCCCATTTATCTGGATAGTGGCATAGATGGGCTCTGCACGGCACTTATTAAAGCCAACCAGATTAAACATGTTGAAAACACACTCATCCTCCTCAGGCGCCATGCTCTGCAGGTGATGTGTGTTTAGTTTGTGTTTTGTCTTCCATTCCTTCTTTGATTTCTCCTTAGTGCCCCTGCATTTCTTGGCTAAGTGCCCCTTTTTCTTGCAGTTATGGCAGGTACTGTCTTTGAAAACACAGTCCTTTGCAAAGTGTGCTCCCCCACACCGGTAACACTCCAAAAGCTCCCTCGGTTTGCCCCTCACACTCTGAGATACATGATGCACCTCGGTTGAGTGCATATTGTTGTTAGCTTTCCGAATGTCTTTAGTGTTATTAGCTGCCGTTTCTATTGCCTGAGCAATTTCCAAAGCTTTCTTAAAGTCCAGTGTGGGCTCCCCTAACAACCGACGCTGCATGCCATCATCATTTATACCACACACCAACCTGTCGCGGAGCATGTCATCAGCACGCCTCCAAACTCACAGTGCTCCGACAGCTGTCTCAGCTCCGTCACATACGCAGCCACCGAAACTCCCGGCTTGCATGAATGAGTGTGGAATTTGAACCGCTGAACAATCACGGAGGGTTTCGGGCAGTGATGATTTTGCACCAAGGTCACCAGGTCTTTGAAACTGCAGTCCCCGGGTTTCCAAGGCGTCGTCAGGTTACGTATCAACTTGTAGGTCCTCGCTCCACACGCACTGAGAAGAACTGACCTTTTTTTTCCTTCGTCCAAAATGTCGTTCGCCAAGAAAAAGTGTTCCAACCTCTCGACATATTCGATCCAGTCGCCATCTCCCTCGGCGAACTCCGTGAGCGATCCGATCGTAGCCATAGATGCAAAGTGGTAGTCCGACTGCAAAATCCGTAGCAAAAACTCAAAACTGTCCGCGTTCGGCTTTTATCCTCGTCGCCAAAAAGGTGTTATAACCTCAGGATAAAAATGCTCGGAAACTCAAGTGCCAATTTTAGGATGTTTACTGACCACTTTTTAAAACAACCACAGCTAGTCGCAACACATACAGGAAACTGTCCCAAACATAACATTCCGGCAGGGAGAACCCTGAAAAACCTCTGAAGGTTCCGGGGTGCAACGCCCCCAAACATACATTAACAACAACACTGTCTATAACAGTGTATTTGAGCGTCTTTCAGCACACAGTTATTATCATGTTACATCTGCTTGTCAAACTCTAAACATGTCCATTTGCTCACTTAGGTTTGACAGTCTCACTCTGTTTGTTCTTGCACATCCACCTAAGGGTGCAGGGAGATCTTTGAGGCTGTGCGGCGCATGACCAGTGGAGAGCTCTGCCTGCAGCACTGAGCTCTTTTAGAAGTCAGCTAAAGACTTAAATAGTAATGTTATGGCGTGTATCATCCCCCAACTAAACCAACCCCACGCTGCATGTACGTGAGCGTTTCCCCCAAGACATGGCTATGCTCACTCAGGTGATTTCATTGTTTAATGTTTAATTGCATTTAATTTTGTCAAACGCCAAAAGATGTTACTAGCATGTTTTTAATTAAACTTTTTTTGTCGATCTACAAATGTCTCGATTACAATAACAGCAAAAGAGTGGCCATCTTTTAGGGGCATCTGTAATGGGATAAAATGTGTTGTTTCATCATAAAGACTGTGATGTGATTACATGAAATGGTCCTTTCAGTCTTCCTGCTGTGAGAAAGAAGTTTTGACACATGCTAGTTTTTAGTAAAAGGTTTAAATCAAAAACTGTAATATTCTCTTTTGGCTGGATGGTTTTTGTTTGTTTGTGATTATAAGTGTAAGTTATATAGCCGGTGGTAAGACAATCAATTTTACTCTTCATTGTCCATGTTTGTTTGATAGTCACACCTTGTGACAGAGTAGCGCCGTCATGGACCGCAGACAGAGTGGCGCAGTGGTTAGTGCTGATGCACTAACACAGTAAGGCTGAAGCCACCGGCCTGCCAGTGCTGTCTGTGGGTTCTCTGGCCTGTTTGGGTTCTCTCTGGGTACTCGGGCTTCCTCCCACAGTCCAAAGACATGCATGCATAGGTCTGGTTAATTGGTAATTCTAAATTGGCCAGAACAGTGAATTGTTGTCTCTCTTTCTCTGTCATGTCAAACTGTTCCTTTAAACCTCAGCTTTCAGCATGCAGAGGGGTTTCCAGGCAGGTCTCCTGCTCCTGCTTGTCCAGCTGTTCCAGGAGGGTCCTGGAAACATCCCAGCCATCACCCTGGCTGTCCTGGGATTCAATGTGTACCTGTACGTGTTTCCTCCTGCTCCACCACTGAAGGTAACTCCCCACTGTAACATTATATAGATAGTAGTGGTGCAACGGATCACGGTTGATCCGTCATCCGAACCGATCCCACTCCACGGTTCGGTACGCACGTGATCCAAAGATTCGAAAAAGAAGGAAAAAAAGTATGTTTATGGTGCGCGTGGTCAGTCTGTCAAGCGATAGTTATGGCCAGCGCTAGCGGTCCAAGGGGAGGAGCAGAGGAGTTTGTGGCATTTAAGCAGCCCTTTGCTGCCCAGTCCGACCGGGCTAAAGCTATTACGAAAGCTATTCTGTAAGTATTCCGTTGTCCAAAACAAATGGTAAATGGCCTGTATTTGTATAGCGCTTTACTAGTCCCTAAGGACCCCAAAGCGCTTTTACACATCCAGTCATCGGGCCCTTTGACCACCACCAGTAGGCAACGGGTGAAGTGTCTTGCCCAAGGACACAACAACCGAGACTGTCCAAGCCGGGGCTCGAACCGGCAACCTTCCGATTACAAGGCGAACTCCCAACTCTTGAGCCACGATCGCCCCTGAAAACAAGGGATTTAAACTACGATGAACGTGCTTGAGCCACGCAATGATATTCCGTTGCACGTCCACTTTAGTGGCAAGATCGTTTCAAGCATGTATGAGCAGGAAAAGTTTAAAGTTATGGCTGAACTGTCCCAGGCATCTTCTGTTGCCCAACTACAAATGGGTGGACCTCCAGGTCAACGGAAAGCTACCTGACCGTGACCGCTCATTATATCACAGCGGAGTGGTAGATACAAAGCCCTGTACTGCCCTATACTGCACCTTAATTTGTTTTTATATAATTGCGTGGAATGAGTCTTGAGTTGAATGTTTTTAATAGGCAAAAAATACTTCAATAAGTGAATAAGTAAATGTTAAAAAAAAAAATCTTTTTTTTTTGCTGATCCAAAAATTGATCCGATCCGTGACTTAAAACCGTGATCCGATCCGAACCGTGAGATTTTTGATCTGTTGGAAAATGATCTGAAATCCCAGCATCATTTATATCCTTAATACAGATATCCAGGCCGTACGTAAAGACCAAGTCCAAAATATGGCCTTTAACGTGGGTTGGTTCATTTACCCACTGAAGGAGGTTAAAAGAGTCCATTAAACCCAGAAAGCCTCAGTGAACTAAAAAAGGCACAGTCCAAAGGAAGAAGTTCAGAGAAAGGGATGAGCTCACCAGGGCGAAACCTGGATTCATCAAGACCACTAGTAGAGAAGAAGTCATTTAAAACAAAGGTCTTTTTTACCAGCGACCTGACATTAAGCAGTGCCATTCGTGGCCAGGGTACTAAGTCACCTCTAGAAGCACGACATAGAGTGCTTTGATTGCTTCAACAAACTCCCCATCGGTGCGACGTTATCCAAATAGGAAAGCGTGTCGCAGAGCGGGCAGAGGAGGCATGATGATAAACCAGGTAAATCCAGCGATAAGTAAGCAACTTAGCGTCAGTCCAGGGAGGAGGGAAAAAATGATGGAGTGTCCAGGTTAACATGTACATGGTCTGTAATTCTGGCTCTGAGAAACGCCCCGAGATGGACACGACGGCCACTCCTTCTTCCCCGCTTCCTGTAGCGTTTCTTGTGGAGATTAGGGAGCGGTAGGTAGGAGAAGCCGAAGGACGAATCCAGTTGTGGTAAATTAGGGCTGCCCACACTCCAGCAGGGGTCGGCCCGAAACGAATGGAAAGAACGAAGATTTAAAAGTGTTTACCTGCCATATGTAATTAGTCCACAACCACTAGATAAACATATGACTAGAAAAACAAAGATAAAAAACACAGTGCCAAAGTCCATAAGGGAAGGTAAAGGAAAAGGGAGGGTAAAAAACGGCGAGACAAAACTGAGGACGGCAAGCCAAGCACACCGGCGCCATCTTTGAATAAAAATAAGGGAACAGGGCTCACCTGGACATGAAACTGATGCTCAGTCAGGTGTTCAGTTAATTCAGAGCCTCTGAAAATGAGAAACTGTATAAAGATGTCTGTAATTCCTGAACAGTTAATACAAACCTTCTGTTAAACTCCTTGAATTAAAGTTTAAAATCCCCTGTGGTGGAGGGCAGTAAACTTACTGCAGACACAAAAGTACTGCACTTAGTACTTTTGTGTCTGTTTGTGTGATCAGTGCAACAAGCACAACCACATGAAGCTGACATCACCTGTCTGACACTGAACACATGAATCAAACTGTCCCAGAGTACATTCACTAATCTACCATCCAGTTTGTGACATGAAAAGAGAAACAGGACCAGAAACTACTTGGACTGGTTTCATGCGCCTCATCTTTTACCCATAAAGAAAGCATCAGTACACTATTAGTACATCTCAGAGACACTTTCTTTCTCACAGTCACAGGAAGAGTAATAGATTACATCTCTCACTGTATCTGACCAACAGCTGCTGTGGAAACTAATTTATTAGTGTTTTTCAGACACAGATATTAAAAAAAAAAGTTTGACTGAATGCTGATAAGTGAATACTGAGAATTTAGGAGGAAATGTTTTCATCTGAGAATGTG
Organism: Pelmatolapia mariae; assembly: GCF_036321145.2. Taxonomy (NCBI): domain Eukaryota; kingdom Metazoa; phylum Chordata; class Actinopteri; order Cichliformes; family Cichlidae; genus Pelmatolapia; species Pelmatolapia mariae. The sequence continues at coordinate 35,715,072 of NC_086239.1, read as the reverse complement.
ATTAAAACTGTCACAATAATCTTTGTATTTTTAATTTTGTTCTCAAGTAAACAGATGTGATATTCTCTTAAATATGAAGATTTGCTGCTTTCTTTTTAAATCTTTAACATTTTTATCTTTAGTAAAAAGGGCACAAAGATATTAAAAATCCTCTTTTGGAGATTTTTAAATAAATCATCATATATTATACAGTAATTCTGACTCTCAGGTTTAAGATGATCCTGGGATACAAATGTAGGTTAAAATGAGACCTTTGATAAACTATGACTAATACGACCCTTGAAAGTTTACTGAAAATACACTTTTTGAAGTTTTCTCCAGTGAATTATCAGAGAACAGATCAAACATCCAGAGTACCAATGCTGGTTTCTGTTACTGTACGTCACAGACATGAACCTGGTGCAGCTGTGCTAAATATGAAAATGAATGGCTTTTTAAAAAATACAATACAGTTATTGCGCACAAAGAAATCAGCTGATTCTGAGGTGGGAACTTTGTTTTTTCAGATTTCATGAGTTTATATGGAATGACCCTCCCTGGTTTCTTGCTGGTTTGAGGTCCAAGGGAGTTCAGCTTTAGGATCAGTGTCTCTGATATTTAGAAACTTTTAATGATTTTTTTCTTGTTTGAGCTGTAAAAGGTTTTGTAACATTAAGCAGACAGAGCGCTTGATACTGAGCCAAATGGTTCAAAGAGTTCCTTGATGATGTGATAAAGAAGTGGCGTTCCTCCTCCAACCACAAACAGGAAGCTCATGAAGCGAGCAGTGTCAGTGTTTGTACGACACTCACCAGGAGACCTCTGAGCAGGATGGCTGCAGTCGCACAGCTCTGCTTCTCCCTGCTCTTCACTCTCATCAGCAACATTTATGCAGAAGAATTTATCTTCATAATCACGGAAGGAAGCTCTTTCGAATTCAAGCTGCCAGGTGAGGGCGACTTCTGCATAACCTCCAAACATGTTGGTGAAGATACTCTGGTCCTGTGGAATATTTCTCACTTCGGGAAGAGAGACCCTTCAATAAATAAAGATGTTGCAGAACGAGTCAAGTATTCAGTATTTCGTGGTTCTCCTTCATTTACTCTCCACGAGCTGACCCACTTGGACTCTGGACTGTACCAAGACGTGTGCTGGACTCAGGGCAACGTGACATTTAAGAGAAACACCAGCCTGACTATGTGTGGGAGAATAAGGAAAGAAAAAAATTATATTGAAAGTCTTGAAGCAACAGTGGACGTACGATGTGAGGAAGCACTTGAGAATCTGACCGTCCAGTGGATCAAATATGAACCAATGCTTGATGAAGATTTCAGGACTGGAGGTTCTGGGTATCTTTTGATGAATGACAGTAGAAGAGCACATTTCCTGAAGGAGACAAACATGTCAACTCTTCATGTGTCCAACATCCGAATCAACACGTTGTACACCTGCCTGGTGATGAACCAACAGCAATGTGTGAGCAGTCAATCTGTGCTTTTGACCACACAAACAAAGTTCATCTATCACTCAGTGGGAGAGACAGCTGTGCTGCAGTGTCCCTTCAGTCATGACCAGCCCCCACTTTGGAAGAAGTGTGGCACACCTTCCCAAAAAGTTGGTCAAAACTACTCGCTGGTGCTTCCATCACTGATGTTAAATGATTCAGGCTGTTACAGCTGTGCAGATAAAACCATACAACAATGGTACAAACTTTTGGTGTGCCCCAAATTTGGTCCACCTGCAGTAGAGGTCTTCTCAGAGGGAGATGATGTCACTGTCAGATGTTCAGCAAAAAGTGAATGGTTCATGAAGTCAATCCAGACAGAAGGAAAAATTGTGCACTTTGATAGGTTTGCTAAACAACAAAGGCAAAAAATTCTTTCTAATGACAGACTGTTAATCTCTAATGTCTCACTGAAAGATGCAGGAGAGTATTGGTGTGCAGTTTTAGAGGCAGGTGATGAGTGTGTGTCAGCAGAAAAAACAGTTCTGATCCACAGAGAGCCCTTTGGGGTTTACTCGACCTTCTACAGAGTCAGGTGGATACTGCTCAGCGGTCTGCAGGTGATGCTTTGTGTTGTTGTGGTCTGTGTGATACAGAAAACCAGGAGAGGAGAGCGGCTTTCAGCTCAGACACACACTTAATATGCTTATTATTATTATTATTATTACGTGTTATGTCTCTCATGTGATTATAGTTTTTTTTTTAACATTTTGCCTTTTTTTAATCCTTTGACTTATATCTAAGATAAATATTTTATTTGTTCTCATATTTCATTTAAAAGGTAATTCTAAAGTGTTTTTTTTGTTTGTTTTATATGATTTTAATTGTTTTTTAATTTTTTTTTAATTTAAACAGTTTTTATTCATTATCAAGAAAAACATTAAACATAACAAAGCAGACAAAAAAGAAAAAAAAAGAAAGAAAACAAAAGGAACCCCCCCCCCCCCAAAAAAAAACAAAAAAAACCCCAAAGATTTTAATTAAGTGTGCCTATGCCAAGAGGCACACTTATTACTATTCGTCGGATTTATTATTCTTATTATTATTTTCCTTTTTCCGCCTAAAATTTCGCCGCGTAACTCGCCCCACAGTATCAGGAATGGTGTGCTATGACTTTTGGTGTTTTTTACTTCTATAGTTTTTTAAATATGAATATTTTAATGCAAGTTTTTGCCCATTGAAATGAATGGGAAGGCTTCATTTGTGGTGTGTTGGCTCCATCTTTTGGTCCCATTGAAACAAATTTCAAACTTCATTTGTGGTGTGTTGGCTCTCTCTAGTGGTATGCCGGGAGTGGTACGGCCTGTCTACCCTTATTTGGATTACCGTAATGACGACAATATTAACGGCGCGCACAGCGTCGCTGCTTTCAGGAACCATTGGAAGTTTTAAGGTTGCGCGAACCATTGAATAGTTACGATAACGGAAAACTCCATATCCCACAATTCATAGCACACCTCTGCCAAGTTAAACAATGGCGGACACGTCTTCGTTTTAAATGTCTTTTATTAGTGTTTCTAGGTCACAAAATAAACTTTTAAGATATTTTCAGGTAGGTGTGTAAACTTCAAATATCTGCTCGTTTTGTGAAAACATCCCATATTAGCAACTGTTCTCTGACGATGTTGCTGCTAGCCGGCTAGCTAGCTAGGGCGGCTAACTAGCTAGCGCGGCTAGCGTCTCTTCGCTAAAAAGCACCCGGGCTTGGCTTACAGTGAGGGAGCTGGCACTGGTTTCACCAGCCGATCGCTCGCCAAGAGTCTCAATCGTGGATCAGGGAAACCGAAGGCAGGAGCGTGAGGTGAACTGAATTTCAGGTAAGAAGTTATGAACTGCACTCTATTTGGGTGAGATATAAACCGAGTTTAGGTGTAGTTTATTTTCGTTGTGCTGACCTTTTACAATCGTACTGCGTGCTAGCTAGCACGACGGGAGTTTCTATACAGCTGTGTGCGCGCTAAGTTACTGTCGTTGAACTTTATTTTATTCATGAGGGTTAGTTCATAGAGTTGCCGTACAAACGGAATCGTCTCACATTCAGAGAAAATACGAAGCCTCCCCTGTCATTCTCTCGCCTGTTGAAACTTCAATCGTGAAACTGTTCAATGATCGGCTTTTCTCTCTTGTTTATCGCGCTAAACAACAGCAGCACGTTTAAGCTTGATCGGCTGTTGTTAGAATTCATTTGATTTTAATTTCTAGTATCAGCTGATGTTTGCTGGAGCCACAGCTGAAAAAAGGGCTGGTCCAAACCAGGAGAGGTCCTTACTTAATCATCAGAGCTGAACAGGTGATGGAGAAACAGGTTTACCCTTTAGGTGACATGAATGAGTTGAAGGGAAGTTATGAACTGTTTCTGAGAGACAAATAAACACCAAGATCCTTTTCTGTGTAGCTGACAGCTGGTAACTGTGCAGGGGCGGATCTAGCAAAGCTTTTGCCAGGGGGCCAGGTAGGGCATTAACAGGGAAAGGGGGACACAAAGAAATACTTTTCTTTCTTACTCTCATATAAAATATTTAGCTTTTTATTAAATAGTTATCTGCATCTTACAACCAAAGTTTGTATAATAATACACAAGATTGGCTGTAGACCATTGTTAATCATTCAGAACACTGTAAAAATAAAAAAAAACAAAAAGTGAATGCAAAAGTGCATAAATATTTATTTTACATGTTTGATGTGTGTGGCGGGGCGTGGTCTGCAGTGCCGCTGCAGGGGAGGTGGACCCACGGGCGTAAAGTCTGTGCTCTCTCGGCTGTTTTTTGGGTGTGTGTGGGGCTGTGAGTTGAAAAGCTACAGCCGGCTGTGTGGGTACACCAACCATGTGTGAAAAGTGGTCCATAACGTAATGCTTCAAAGCGTGTTCATGCAAACATTGTCGGGTCTGCCGTGGTACAATGGGACTTCTGCTCATGAACCTCTGTGCACAGCGTCTACAAATCGGGGCTGTACAAAGTCACTTCATCTTTACCCAAAACTGTAAACTGTCATCTGTGAGGCGCGAGCGGTGTTTGTTTTTACCATAGTTCATGGTGGAGAATGGCTGCTCTGCTGAGTTTTGCTCTCTGTAGCCGTATGAATGGCAAACTACACTGATTAGCAGCGGCATAGGCACACTTAAAATTTCTTCTGAAATTTTCGCTTTCTAGTTTATAATCTTATCCGTTCTATCAGTCAGTGATCAGGTAGATCTAGGATAAATGTATTAGTTCTTCACTCTGATGTGAATCATTATCATATCTCCTGGAAAATGTATTTTGTTATTGTGCTGGTGCACGCTCAATCATCCAGTAAAGTACATCCCAAAAAGTTGATTCTGTTCATCAGGATGTAGCGTGTTCACTGGGAGAAACGTTTCGTCACTCATCCAAGTGACTTCTTCAGTCTCAGCTGACTGCAGGTTTCCCCAACCTTATAAACAGTACATTTGCACATGACTGAAACTAGCACCACTGAATGAACAATGGGCTATGAGGTCAGTTCCTTGATCATTAATATGCAAATTGTCATTGATCAACAACCACTAATTTGCTCAATGGCCATGAGTACCCTTCACAGAGAGTTGGGAAATTGCTGCAATTGTTGTGGATTTTATTATGATATATACATATACCTGTATACACTGGACATATAATCATAAATACTCACATATATACTTTGTATATAATATCTATATATACTCTGTAATATATCTTTATTATTGCTAATATGTATTTTGTAATATATCTATATTATGGCTAAAGCACTTCTGGATGGATGCAAACACATTTCGTTGCCTTGTACTTGTGACGTGCAATGACAATAAAGTTGAATTCTATTCTATTGTAATCATATATACTCATATACACTACATATACCTACACCGTTTTATACGTGTTTTTAACCTACATCAGGGGTGTCAAACTCAATTGCACAGGGGGCCAAAACTCAAGGCACACTTTAGGTCGCGGGCCAAACAAGATAAACATTTATTGAACACACTAAAAAAATGTTTTTTAAACATAAATATGAACAAAAACAGACAGGAATATTATTCCAGATTAAATAAACTTAAAAAAAATAAACTTTAATTTTAAATATTTTGCTCTTCAAAAAAATATATCCTGTCAAAATTATGCAAGTTAGAAATATGAACATGCTGCCAAAAACCCCAGAAAAAATAAATGAAAGCATACACAAGGTTCGAGCCGCATGTAGACGGAGCTGGGCATTGCTTCAGGAATGGAACTAATAAACTGTGCGGGCCATTCAGTGTCGTACTTTCCCTTGAGTGTATCATTACACTGCAGCTCCATCTGAATCTGCACAGGTGCAGTTCAGCAAAGTCCGCTGACTTGGTTCAACATTAATTGGCAACAGGGAAAGTGAGGCAAATTGCACTGGTGCATTTGTGACAGCTTCACTTGAAATGCCTTCACTGCATCATACATGTCATGTCCATGAACTGACAGATTTCCTTGCTGAGCTCAAAAACTCTATTAAGAACTTTTCCCCAACTCAGCCAACAGACCTCTGTATGATGGGATGTCGGCAAACTCTGAACCTATTTCCCACATAAAAGACTGAAATTGACAGTGATTTAAACTTTTAGCTCAGATAAAATTTACGGTTTGCGTTACGGTGATCATTACATGCTCCATTTTTAGGATTTTACCATACAGCCTTTCCTGGTGTATGATGCAGTGATATGCTGATAACTCACCGGTACAGTTCTCCTCCTGCACCTTTACTCGCATCCTGCTGACTAGTCCGCTTTTTTCACCGCACAACACCGGCGCTCCGTCTGTTGTAAGTCCAACACGTTTGTCCCAGGGCAGTTTCATGTCGGTTACACTTTGACATACGTTTTAAAAAATGTCTTTTCCTGTCGTTGTCCCGTGCATCGATTTAATGTTCAATATTTCCTCTCCACGGATGAAGATGGCCAGCTGTGCAATGTCCATCATGTCTATACTTCCATCCACAGCAAGAGAGGATGCAATAAAGTTTTTGCTTCTTTCACACAACTGTGTTCTTAAATCAGTGGCCATCTCACAAACCCGATCAGCAATCGTATTTCTCCTCAGGCTCACATTTGCCAAAATCTGCGTTTTGTCTGGACACAAGACGTCGCACACTTTCATCATGCAGCTCTTCAGAGTGGTACCGGGCTGATGTGGCTCCTCTGCTACAATAAAACTTGCTTTCACAACAGCTTCACTTTGTGATTTTGCTCTGGTGAAAAAAGTCTGCTGAAATGTCAGATTCTTCTTTAGCTCTTCTACTTTCTGCTCTGCATTTACGTTTTTCAGCTTATCCTGACGTTTTGCCATCTTAAATTAAATTCCTTAATTACAGCCACATTAGCTCCACTAATAAGACACGTGGGTTTACCAGCAATGTCTGTAAACATATAGGGCTTTGGAGCGTGATGTCACGGGAGCGGGGCCACGCCCCCTCCCGCCATGACAGTAGGCCAAAGAAAGCACACGGAAGCGTCAGCTATGGTTCGTACGTGCTGTGTTGCAACGTGAGATCACACGATAAGGAAGGCAAGAAGCTGGAAAATTGTCTCTCTTTTCATCGTTTCCCCTCCTGGAGGCAACGGGAGGGATCTCATGTATCCGATATTACTAAACGAAGACGTCAGGCTTGGATTGCAGCGGTCAGACGAGCGGATATCGAGTTCTCTGCCATCCCCAATTTTTTGTTGGTTTGCTCGCGGCATTTTCTTTCCGGTGAGTTCTAAATAAATTCATATCTCTCTTAATAGGCTTTTAGTGTTATTTTGAATGCGCTGAGGTCATAGATAATTAGATAAAACATCCTAATGTGTGATGCTGCAGAACCACGTCATGTTGACGGAGTAGCATATTATTTGGCATTATTCCAGGCAAACCAGCATATGAAATATGAAACAGAAAAGAAAAGTATGTTTATTTTTTTTTATTCACGATCTGTTGACATGTACTTAGCAAGTACATACACATGAAATGCAAACTATTTACATGGCAACGCACAGCTGGCAACCTCTGGCTGTATCTTGGTCATATGGTCAACGTACTCACAACGTGGAGGCTTAAAAACGGCCAAATCTTGTACCCAACCATTCGTGAATTAGATGTGCGCCTCCAGGAATTTATAATTCCGAAAATGATTCGCCGTGTATGCGCTGACTCCACAGACAAGGTACGCGACGATATCGGGATAGGACAACGGCGGTAGGCTGTCTGGGTTTCCGCTCCACTGCCTTTTTTCATACGGGTCCACATTACCGATGCACGCTATTTTTTCCATGTACCGTTTCTTGGCGTCTGGGCGCAGTCGGTCGCGATACAGCCCTTTGTCTTTTGCGTTGATTTTAAGCGTGGTTCTGGCAGTCGTGCTTCCAACACAGTGTGTTTGTTTTGATTTGTGGCCTTCTGACATGGCGCCGCGATCCCACAATGCACTGCGGCGTGACCTATATTCAGTCACCCACTGGCGCTGTAAGGCTCTGCTTTCAGAATCAACCTTTCTCTCCACCATTGTGAGCGGCTAGCTTCGCAATAACAGAAGTGTGACTTGATTGACGCGGGAATGTTCCCAGTTAGCCTAGCGTTCAGCGAGGAGGCTGCAGCGCTGCATTATGGGATCTGTAGTTTGTATATTATTAGCGCCTCATATCGCCGGGCCATGCATAACAATAAAAATACACCTATATAAAATGATCTCGCGGGCCGGATATAAATGTATGCCGGGCCGGATGTGGCCCGCGGGCCTTGACTTTGACACATGTGACCTACATGTTTAAATCACAAGATGCATATATTTAGGTCATATATTATCTACAATTATATTAATAAAGTCTGTGCCATTTGTTGCATGAGCACCTGTTGATCCATAGTGTTTGAAATGTAATAATTAGGATCAATGAGTAACCTTTGGTCGTGTTATTGCCAACAGTGATCAGTCCAAACACAGGGTTAAATAAACTTGGTCCTGCTAAAGATGAAACTGGGACTCTCTCATGTGTTGGTTTTGACATCATCCTCAAGATCTGTAAGAGGATCCAGGTGAGCCATCAGTGAGTCCCAGTCTCAAAATAACTTACCTGGAGTACGTGATGTCACCACCCTGTCATGTCATCTACCTGCCTGACCAGCAGCCTCCCCTTGGCCCCCCTTCGTGATCCTCTTGTAAAAAGTTGCACATTTTCCAGCAAGGTTTTCTTGCTGGATTCTCTCCAAAAGAGGATTTAACATCATTTTGTGCCTGTTTTTACTGACTAAATATAAAAAAAATTAAAGGTTTAAAAAGAAAGCAGCAAATCTTCATATTTAAGAGGATATCTGATCTGTTTGTTTGAGTGTGTCCAAAAAATAAAAATATAAAGATTATTGTGACAGTTTTAATCAGATTCTCAGATGAAAACATTTCCTTCTAATTTCTCGGTATTCACTCATCAGCATTCAGTCAAACTTTTTTTATCTCTGTGTCTGAAAAAAACCAAAGTGACCTTCCACAGCAGCTGGTTGGTTAGATACTGTGAAAGATGTAATCTATTACTCTTCATGTGACTGTGAGAAAGAAAGTGTCTCTGAGATGTACTAATAGTGTACTGATGCTTTCTTTGTGGGTAAAAGATGAGGCGCATGAAACCAGTCCAAGTAGTTTCTGGTCCTGTTTCTCTTTTCATGTCACAAACTGGATGGTAGATTAGTGAATGTACTCTAGGACAGTTTGATTCATGTGTTAATGTCAGACAGGTGACGTCAGCTTGTTTTGCTTCTTGCAGTTTAGTATCTGCAGCAACAACAGAAAACACTGATCACACAAACAGACTCACACAGACACACAAGGACCGAGTCAGTCCAGTCATAGTGTCTTCAGATCGCTTCAGCCTTCATCTCCCTGATGTTCGCTGACCATGAAACCAAGCACGGCTACCCTGCCGTGTAGCTCCTCCTGTCACGGTCCTGGATCTGTGACCCATCATTTTGTGTTTTTGAATTATTAATAATCTTTGGTTTCCAGTCTCTTGATTCGTGTCTCTGTGCTTCTCTGTGTTCCTTATGTCACATTTAGTAAAGTTATGTTTTCATGTCTGTACTTCTCATTGTTTCAGTGTCAAGTTTGTGTCATGTTTCCTGTTTTACTTTGACAATCTCGTGTGCTATGTTTGTGTTTTCAGTTTTGCTTCTCCTGATTTTGTTTGATTTCTCCCTGCCCTCCTCCTGTGTCTCATTCCCTTGTTATCCTTCTGTGTTTTAAGCCCTTTATCTGTGTGGATCATCTGTGTATCACCTGCTGCATTTCTCCGTGTTCCAGGTTTCATGGTCTGTAGTGCTGGGCGATATGGAAAAAATATTTATCACGATATGAATTATTTTATATCACGATAACGATATATATCACGATATACGACCTGACCTGTGGTCATCTAGAAAGTACGCAGTCTGTAAACAGCGAGTGCCGAGGGTGCAGTCTTTGTTTTGAGTTACCGTAAAGCATGTCGCAAATCCGGGTGCACGTACAGCAGCACCAGCTCGCAAAACACGAGACGGAGTTTCTTTGCGAAAAATATCATTTTTTTTATACTTTATTTTCTCTTGCATAAAGTTAAGAGCATGTATAGTGAGAAGACAACACTAATATATTTGCCACAGGCTATTTAACCCTTTAAGACCTACCATAGAACCAAGTCCGCCAGAGCTTATCTTTACATTTTACATGCTGTAGTGCCATTTGTGGGAGTATTTCAAGTTTCCATACATCAATACAACCGTTATAGCCCAAATTTTAATAATATGTATGCATTAAGTCCATAGTAACTACATAAATTGCAAAAACTTGTAGTGCAATAAACTACAAAAAAATTGAAAATCGTTTTTGTTTTGTTTTTTACATATATTTCTAGTTAGAAAAATTTAAGAGGTGTATCCCTCAAAACTGTAAATACAAAAGTTTCCAACCACGAGAAATTTATTTTGAGTGTCTTCATAGTTTTATTTTTGAGATACACTAATTTTTATATACTACAGGAAAAATGAAAATAAATATTATAATGCATCAAAATAAACTATTTCCAACAGTGTAATTTGAGTTCTAAGCATCCCAGAAACGATACAGAAAAGCATAAAGTCAAACATGTCTTTTAAAAACACCAACATAGGCTTATAAGGCCCTTTCGCGAAAATGACGTCACTTCCGGTTTCGGGCAGGTAATGGCGGACATGCGATAGTACGCGCTGACGTATATGCCAACGTAGGAAGTCTTATGAACGTCAGCAAAGTGTGTTTCTGGAATATTATCTTTTTGTTCCTGCAAGTTTGGAATATTATATTTTTGTTGCTGCAAGTGCTTCTTATGCAATGTTTGCAAAGTTATATGTGGAAGGAAACCGTGACCTAGTGCAAGCTAATGGCATAAGATGTAAGTACAACTCCTCCGGTTTCACATGCAAAAAAAAATACTGCACTACCTTACGTGGTTCCAGTTCTACAGGGATTTAAAAATAGTTAGGTAAAACGGAGTGTACCTGCTCCGACCGGTTGTAAAGGGTTAATTATATATTTTATGTAATAATTTATAAAATTTGGGTTAGTACGATATAAACGATAGAAGACAAATGGCACGATAGACACTTTTCTATCGTCCACACGATATATATCGTCATATCGCCCAGCACTAATGGTCTGTGTTTCATGTCTCTGACTGTCAGGTTTTTAGTTCCTTTGTATTGCTTCTGTAGTTGCTCCCAGTTTAGGTTTAGTTTAGTTCTTAGTCACTGTCTGCTTTTGTTTGCATTCTGTTCCTGCCACCATCAGAGATACACTTAGTGTAAGTCCATTTATCAGTGTCTGCAGTTGGGTCCATACTCTCTGCTTTCCATGTGACACTTCCAGTCAAAGGCGGCACTAAAAACAAAGACGGGTATCTGCTGGATTGAATGAAGATTTGAGCTTAAAGTGTTTCCTTTGAACAAGTTTCTATAAAATATAAAAGTATGTTTTTAATTAAATCACACTGCTCTGTTTTAATATTTGCATCATTGTTACACTTAGGGCTGTGCGATATGACCAAAATCTCATATCCCGATATAAGACATGTATCGCCCGATAACAATATAAATCACAAAAACTTTACATTTTCTGTAAATTCTGTGAATCTCGGGCAGCTCGACTTGCGTGAAGTGTTTCCAGCTGGGCGTCGTGTACCTGGAGTCGAGAGTTTTAACCGATGCATGAAACTATACATTTTTAGACATAAGTTGTAACGGCCGCTGTTTTCTTTGTGAGTATTTATTACACGGCGTGCTGCAGGGAAAAGCCTGTTCTAACGTTAGAGTCTAAGGTTTATTTTTTAGCAATGTGGTTATATTAAATAGAAGAGAAAGAGAGAACTTTAACAAATTAATATAGCCACTACAGTGACCATCAAAACAGTGAAAAAATATTGCCGTAAACAGTTTATTTTGCAACACCACGAAAAAAAACGATAGCGTAAAATGAAACATAGACGTTTTTATATCGTCATCCGATATATATCGTTATATCGAACAGCCCTAGTTACTCTATTGAGAAAACTGATATGAGACCAGGAAGTGAATTCCCATTTGGCCTTTTTAAATCTACGCATCTGCCAAAATGCTCTACATGAATGATATGACCTGATGTGATGAAGTCCACAAGGCTTGGCATGTTTGTTGGTATGGCCAAATTAAATTGATGAAATTGAGACTTGTCATCTATTTCCCTGAGTGCTGCCTGTGCCACATCGAGTCTGTAGCTTAGAGAGTAAAACGGCCTCCATTTAAAATGAATCCAGTTTAAAGCTTCAGAGCTGCCGTCACCTTAGAAATAAACAGCAGGGTGAAGTAAAGTGAAACGCCCACTTTTAGATTGATCATGTGCCACAGTGCCACCCTTTCCCGTGAACGTGCAGGGGAAACCTGGGTTAACTTAGCAAGTTAACAACCACCCTAGTGTGGTCGGTAATCCTGATCAGCGGTGTTAGGGTAAGTGAATCCACATCACGGAAACATAACCCGGGTGTGATTAACACACTTCGGCCTGGGCTCAGAGCGGTTAGTTATCACATGCTGCAGAGCTTTGTGTTTGTTAGCTGTTCTTTATAAACTCATATATTTTAATAGAAATGCAATTATGGAAGGATGGAATATGATATAAGCATCCACGGCGCAGGATTTACACGGATGCGTTTCAGATCGTCTCTAAAGCCCAGCTCCGTCCTCAGCCAATGAAACCTCGCTGTGCAAACATACCGAGGGTGACGTGTTGCCCGCTGATCGATTTATTGCCCACCGGCAATCAAACTGTTTGTGCTGCTATTTGTTTATTAATTTATTGCGCGGGGTCGTTCTCCTCTGAGGTATCACTTTCGATTTTCGTCCCCCGGCGGGAGCGCGCAGACAGACGCGTGCCCACAGAAGAAGTGTGTGCCCGACCCAAAGCATGCATAAACAAACACATCGCCAGACTGCACTGAGTTGACCTGTAAGTTTGTTCAGATTCTGCCGATTCTTATTAAAAGAGAAATAATGAGGAAGAGGAGCAGACACTGCTGAGTCTAAAGACTGCAGATTCATGTTTACATTATGTGAAAAAGTGAAGGTTTGGCTGTAACTGTGTGGGCACCGCTAACCTCGTGATGCACAGGTCTATGCAGGCTAGATGCTAAATATTTTTCTAGGTTTTTTTAGATATTATTAGACAGACCCCATCTTTGTCATTTAATTCATGGAATAATGAAATAAAGTGACTCATCTGTGAAAAAGAAACATTAAATGAGCAGTTCAACATTTAGGGAGCTAAAGGAGTGCAGATAAATGCTCAAGAGAATGTGTATGTTATAACCTCAGGACAAAAATGCTTGGAAACTCAAGTGCCAATTTTAGGACGTTTACTGACCACTTTTTAAAACAACCACAGCTAGTCGCAACACATACAGGAAACTGTCCCACACATAACATTCCGGCAGGGAGAACCCTGAAAAACCTCTGAAGGTTCCGGGGTGCAACGCCCCCAAACATACATTAACAACAACACTGTCTATAACAGTGTATTTGAGCGTCTTTCAGCACACAGTTATTATCATGTTACATCTGCTTGTCAAACTCTAAACATGTCCATTTGCTCACTTAGGTTTGACAGTCTCACTCTGTTTGTTCTTGCACATCCACCTAAGGGTGCAGGGAGATCTTTGAGGCTGTGCGGCGCATGACCAGTGGAGAGCTCTGCCTGCAGCACTGAGCTCTTTTAGAAGTCAGCTAAAGACTTAAATAGTAATGTTATGGCGTGTATCATCCCCCAACTAAACCAACCCCACGCTGCATGTACGTGTGCGTTTCCCCCAAGACATGGCTATGCTCACTCAGGTGATTTCATTGTTTAATGTTTAATTGCATTTAATTTTGTCAAACGCCAAAAGATGTTACTAGCATGTTTTTAATTAAACTTTTTTTGTCGATCTACAAATGTCTCGATTACAATAACAGCAAAAGAGTGGCCATCTTTTAGGGGCATGTGTTAATGGGATAAAATGTGTTTTTTCATCATAAAGACTGTGATGTGATTACATGAAATGGTCCCTTCAGTATTGCTGCTGTGAGAAAGAAGTTTTGACACATGCTAGTTTTTAGTAAAAGGTTTAAAACAAAAACTGTAATATTCTCTTTTGGCTGGATGGTTTTTGTTTGTTTGTGTTTATAAGTGTAAGTTATATAGTCGGTGGTAAGACAATCAATTTTACTCTTCATTGTCCATGTTTGTTTGATAGTCACACCTTGTGACAGAGTAGCGCCGTCATGGACCGCAGACAGAGTGGCGCAGTGGTTAGTGCTGATGCACTAACACAGTAAGGCTGAAGCCACCGGCCTGCCAGTGCTGTCTGTGGGTTCTCTGGCCTGTTTGGGTTCTCTCTGGGTACTCGGGCTTCCTCCCACAGTCCAAAGACATGCATGCATAGGTCTGGTTAATTGGTAATTCTAAATTGGCCAGAACAGTGAGTTGTTGTCTCTCTTTCTCTGTCATGTCAAACTGTTCCTTTAAACCTCAGCTTTCAGTATGCAGAGGGGTTTCCAGGCAGGTCTCCTGCTCCTGCTTGTCCAGCTGTTCCAGGAGGGTCCTGGAAACATCCCAGCCATCACCCTGGCTGTCCTGGGATTCAATGTGTACCTGTACGTGTTTCCTCCTGCTCCACCACTGAAGGTAACTCCCCACTGTAACATTATATAGATAGATATATAGATTTAATAAGAGTGGTATGATGAAATGATGGGATTTAAAGATGGGGTCATCTGATTGTTGGAGTTTCTATGTATTATTGTAGAGTCTTTACCTCATGATATGAAGCACCTTGATGTGACTGTTGCTGTGACGAATAAAATAAAATTGAACTGAACTGAGGAAGCTAGCCAGCCAAATACACGTATACATTGAGGGTTCTCGGGAGGGGCTATGTGCTTACCTGCTGCTCTCTGGCAGGTAGCTCCATGCCCTCCTGGGTTTTTAAATGCACCTTAGAACACACATGCATCAACACTACATATGAGCGGGCGGAGGGAGGTTTGGAGTCTTCACACACCCCCGTTCTCTGTTGCCTGTTGGGGCGGGGGGGCTGGGAGGAGGAGTTGGCCATCTGATTGGGGTCTGGAATGTGGGGCCTCCCTGCTGCTGCGGAGTCGGGGCGGTCTGCTTCTCTCCACCCCAGGGAAAAGGGTAACACTACCTGGGTCTGGGTGCAGTTTCCCCCAGTTTCCAATTAAAATGGGAAATAATTAATTAAAAAATGTTTTTGACACATTTAATTAATTAATTATTGACACATTTAACTAATTATTTATTTATTTCACATTTTAATTAATTATTGCCACATTCAATTAATTATTTAATGGTGTATTTAATTAATTCATTATGGCAGTCCTGGCGTTCCATATGGGACAGACATTAACCTGTAATTTTATAATTAGTTTATGAACAAAACGCCCAGTGCAGCGACTGCATCTTAGACTGACTTTCTTCAGAATCAGAAGTTGTTTTTATTTGTAATAAGCAGGAGGACCAGAAAATGGCAGACATTCGGATGATAGGCAAAAATACATAATTAAGTCATAAAAATTGAAGATTATCTTCCTGGTTGAAGAGAATCATGTCTTTAATGATGAAACAACGAGTCTGCGCAAAAAATGGAAAAACCCTGAGGTGAACCTTTAAACAGAGAGACGGGCGAGAATTTTGTTGAATAATTTAGCAACAGAAAGAGGAAACTGGATTTAAAAAGACAAAAAAAACAGCCCACATGGCGGTGCTTCTGTGACAGCCAACACCTGCATGGCTGCAAACAGAACTGACAAACTGGTTTTTGTTCATGTTTTTCTGCTGATGAATATAATAAAAGGTGTGCAGGAGCATTCTTCATACTGAACCATCAGCTGAAACATCCTGCCTTCAAAGTCGCCTGTCAGTGATTTTGGATTCACGTTATTGATGCATTAAAAAGAATCAAAAGCAGTTTTTGTCGCATATGACTGTTTTTACTTTGTGTCCAGGCTTGCATGAGCCTTGATCAGGTGTACTGGAATAAAGAGTGGCGACGCCTCCTCCTGTCCCCCCTGCATCACATCGATGATTGGCACCTTTACTTCAACATGGCGTCCTTCCTGTGGAAAGGCATCAGGCTGGAGCGACGTCTGGGTGGAAGCTGGTTCCTGTACCTGCTGTCAGTCTTCTTTCTGCTCACTGGATTGGTGTACCTGCTGCTGCAGGCGCTGATGATTAAGCTCATGGAGGGCACGGATTCTTCTGATCCCTTATTGGAATATGTGCAGGCTTTCAGCAGAGAGTGTGCTGTCGGCTTCTCAGGTACAAACTCCCAGCAGTAGTAGTGATTCAAAGAAGGAAATTTAGATTTATGGATAACAAGATAAAATAAAAAAGTACTTTAAGTAACTGTTCAAGAAAAAAGTGAAGGAGTGATCCATCAGCACCAAAATTATCAGCACTTATTTTTTTTACACATGATTAAATATTAACTTTTGAAGTATTATGTAAAATTTTGGTAGTTGAATGTGTTGATCTGTGGAACCAGCATCCCAATACAGGAAGTCTGGATCGGCTCTCTGTTCAAATAGACCAGTCACTGATCCTGTGGGTTGTACCCAGTAGGCAGTGCAGAGCTTGGATGCAGCTGATGGGTGAGGGGACTCAATTCTGACTGCCCCTGTCCTCCAGATGTCCACCCTGCCCTGCAGCCCCGAGTAGCCTTGCAGGCCCACGTTCAGGCCACCAACCACACCTGTTGGGGCAGCTCCCCTCTAGATCAGTGCTCTTGGAATATGACTGGGTTTAGTTTAGTGACCTTGTCAACAATAACATTTAAGTGGATACTTGTGAAACGTGAATAAACTCAAACATTAAACACTAACAGAAACCAACTAAGACTAAGGATCCTAATGACCTGATACAAGTTAAAGATACAAAAACACAGAGGAATAAAAAAAAAAACCTGCTAAAATACTTAAGAAGAAAATGAATCAACTAGAAAAAAAAACTAGACACAAAAACAAAACGTAAATCTAAAGACAATAAAATAAACAAAGGAGAAAAAAGGCCAAAGCCAAAAGAAAAACATTTTTTAAAAAACTATAAGAAACTCATAGTACAGAAATAATAATATACTAAAATCCACTCACTAAGAATTCTAAACCAAAAAAAAAACTAAAGAACCAGAACTAAACATGAATTTAAAGTCCTGAACCCAGAACCATGACACTGAGAAAATGACACTGAATTAATCAAAACCTAAACACAGCATAACTAAATGACTCTACATTAATATTTTGAAGTTGAATGTTTAAAATCCTGCAGCCACAATAAATCCAAGTTATAAAATCAAACAAACATATAAAATAAGTAAGTAAAAAATAGTGTATATTAAGCTAAATACACTAATTTAAATATAATAACTATAATACGTTGCCAGAAGGTTAAACTTTCATCTTTTAAAATGAGAAGATTTGCTGTTTTTCTTCCTCTCACAGAAACTGAATTCTTTTCATTTTTGGACTAAATATATATATTTTCACCTAAATGATTAATCAACTAATCATTATGAGATATTTATAACATTTTGTCAAAACCAAAAAACATGAAATGAAAAAGAACATAAGAATAGAAGAAAAGCTTCACACGGCCTCTTTGTTTCCTTCCTTGATTTTACAACCACATCTGTTTGCAGGGGTCTTGTTTGCGCTGAAGATCGTCAATAACCACTTCAACCCCGGTGGTGTGACGTACGTGATGAATATTCGGGTGTCCAATCGCTTTGCTAGCTGGGTGGAGCTGGTGCTCATCTATCTAATCGCTCCTGGGTGAGAGACTGCTCCAGTCAAAGATGATCACCGAGAAAACAAAATCGATTTTGAAGCGTCGATTTGAAGGCAGCATCTTTTTTATCTAAAACTGAGCAGATATTTTATCATCATGTGGCTCACATGATGAAACAATATGCTGAGTTTTTTTCCCTGCTGCTCTCTTTCAGGACCTCTCTGGTTGGCCACCTGGCAGGTGTCCTGGTGGGTCTGCTCTACACTGCGGGTCCACTGAAGACCATCATGGAGGCATGTGCAGGTCTGAATGTTGCTTTCTCAGTTTGTGTAGCAAATGAATTCTTCATTCTGCAAACAAATAAAACAAAACGATAAAATTATGTTTTTTGCACAGTCATGATCAGTAAACATCACATTAGCAGTTATAGCATGTTGTATTTGTTAACTGTGTGAGCGTGTGCCTGTGTGAAAGCAATCTTTAGTACTTATATATGAACCTGAAAATGCTCTTTTCTCTCTTTCCAATCAGATATGTTATCTTCAGATGGAGTTTCTTCACGCCAGCGTTCATACTACAGCTCTTCAGGTACAACAGCAATGTTATAGAAAACATAAAGGATCCACTGTTTTATAGAATATGCAATAATCCAGTGAGAAAGACTGTTTGTTCAGTTTTCTGGTACAGCTTTTAAAACCTGCTGAAGGTGCCCACTTTCTGAAAGACGAACCACTTTAGGATCCATGATGAGGTTGTCTCTAAAAAAAAAAAATTAGAGGCACTCATTGGACACACATCATTATTGGAGATAAATTATCTGAATTTCAGGAGTGGGACCACGCCTCCAAACACCTTCCAGGTCTTACCTATATATGACCCCCCCCCCCCGAGTTCTACAAGCTGTGCATTCTTGTTTTCGTACCCAACCTCCCCCTTTTTTCAGTTCTTTCACTTCTCACTTCTCATTAGTACATGAGGATCTGCCATGCCCAGGAGCCGCCGCATGTGCCCATGAAGGCCTTCCCCAAACCTCAGCTCAATTCTTAATCCATTCGCCTTTATCTACTGAAAAAAACGCTGCCAAACCTAAGATGAGGACATGGGCTCAGCTAGTGAATGTGCACCTTGCAGATTGGACCCTTTTTGCCTTCACAGCAGTCTGAAGAATTAAGGTCACATGAACATCAGTGATGTGACTCTCATGTTGGAGATATGGTGACTGTGGAGGCCATTCGAGTAAAACTCGCAGTTATGTTCAGGAGACCAGTTTGAGATGATTTGAGTGGCGTATTAACCTGCTGGAAGCATCCTTCAGAAGATGGCGCACTGTGATCATAAAGGGATGGACATGATTAGCAACAATATGTTTTCACAGGTATTTAAATAAACACCACAGGTGTTTAAATGATGCTCAGTTTGATCTTTAACAGGTCGTCTCATCGTGTCTATGTGCCTAAATGCACTGAGCTGCTGCTCAACAGATATTTGTGGTGACGAGCAGCTGAACAGGCGTGCCTGGGGAAGTTTAGAGGAAGGATATCTAATATTGCCTGTAAAAGTGCTTCTTTAACTTTTTCTTCACACAAGGAAGTCCCAGGGATCTTACCAAAATGGTGACGCTATTTTCTGGTGAATTGATTGGTTAGTAGGCAGTGATTTCATACTTGTTGATCTCCAATGAATTTCAACCTGCTCCAGAGCAGGTTAGGTTCACAGCATAAGTATCCATGGCGATTTACCCGGTAAGAAGTGAACCCTGAAGTTATCTGGATGAGCCAAAATCCTGTTTCATAGTGTTGGCCACTGGTAGGAAGATAAATGAGAGAAATAATCAGGATGAGAGGATTTCTGACAGTTTGGTTTGTGAAAGTGCGTTATGTAGGTTCCAACACTGCCACTGCAGCCTGGCTTTTGATTGAATCTGCTTTATAGACACTCAGTACTTTTATTTTTATTAACTTTCTGTGTTGTAACCTTTTCATTTTTACCCAGCGTTGCAAGATTTAAAAATTAATCTCAAGTTAGAAACTTTAATCTTGTAGTGCACATGTGTGCCTGCAGGCTACAGCGGGACCAGACGAGAATACTTTGAAGAGCCTCGATCTGCGGAGGATCACACGTCTGATTATTCTGAGAGCTACATCTCAGGACTGACGGAGGAGGAGCAGATAGAGCTGGCGATCAGAAACAGTCTGAAACATCGAGGCAAGAGGCAGAAGTGACAGTTTGCTTTCACTGCTAAAATTAATACTTAATTTTATAAAATAAATTAGGTACATTTGAGCCAAATTATATTTAAAAAGTAAACATTTAGCCACAACTTAATTTTTCAGGACAAACCAGGCGAAGAGAAACTGAACATCACCCAGGGGACTCTGAGGATCTCAGGAGGAGGCGGCTGAGGAGGTTTGAGCAGGAAGTTACCAACCAGAGAAGAAGATTGTAATGACGGATTTTTATTTTCCAGTTTTGTTTTTTTCTCGTTTTCACTGGTTTAACTGGGAAGATGCCTCCCATCACTCTCCCTTGTTGCTGCGGGTCACATAAGAGGATTGAGTCCAGTCTGATGAAAGTGTGGCCTGCAGCGGTCTTCGAACAAAGACTTCCTCCTAGTTTGGACTTCTTGTATTACTTGGTGACTTTGTTTTATATTGCATGTCACCTGTGCTTTTACTTCCTGTCTTTATTTTCCTGCTGTCTGGTTTCCTGCCAGCATATCGGTTTTATCTGTGGTTAATTGTTCCCACTTGTGTCTTGTTATTCAGTCAGCTCTTCTGTGTATATTTAGTGTTTTTGCTCCTTGTGTGCCACTGGTTTTCTCACCCTTACTGTTTTGGATTTCACTGTGGTTTTTGCCATTGGTGGTTTTTCAGCTGCTGCAGCTTAGACCTGAGTCCTCTCCACCATGTTTAGGCTACTCAGCATCATTCATGTAGACCTGCACATCTGAACCCAGTGAACACAGACCTGGTTCACCATCACTTTAATATGTGCCTTAGATTCTGTGTATGTGGAATGCTCCTTTGTTGCCTTCGGTAAGCCATTCCAACATTTAGCTCCTGTACTGACTAAATGTTGTGCACCTATAGACTACCCCACACTCCCCTCTAGCGGTGGCCCTTGTGCAACTTCACAACCTGACTTTTGATTAATAAATTCCTTTAAAGGATGTGGAGCAAGTCTATGTAGATCCTTATAAATAAAACAGGCATACTTTTTTTTTAATTATGAAAACTCAAAAACATGTTTTTCCAGAATTATTCAGGGATAAAATGGCGATTAATTTTTATCAGAAAGTTTAGGTTTTTTTTGTCATTTCAACTATTTATCACCACATAGTGAAACAATACTCGATATATGATAAAAGTCCTAAACTGTAGACACATCCTCTCTGCACTGATGGTCTGGAACAGTCTAATTTGCTTGAAACTCTAAAGGATACATTTTACAAAGCTGGATAACTTTTTAGAATCATGCTTAGATGTTAAAGTCGGGTCCAAAGTGAGCACAGAATATTTATATTAATTTACAGCCTCAAGCTCCTCCCCTTGAATCCTTGACTCCTCTCCTTGCCTCCTCTGGTTGTGTCTTAGTCCCTCCCACCAGAAACGAGGAGGAAGAGGCGAGGGGAGACATCCATGCCGGAAAGGTGTCCTTTCTTAAGCTGATGTCAGTAAAATTTGACGTTTGACACAACTGCATCATAGTTTTGTTAACGGTTTTACGTTCTCAGGTGTGACACTGCGATGTGTTATATTTAGGAACCCTTTTAATATTAAAGATGTCACACCTTCTCTTGAATTACACACACAGAAATGGTGAAGGGTAGAAAATGCAATAATTTTAAATAACTGAAACATCATCATATGAGATAAAAAGCACTCCCTCTGTAGTGCGTGTGTATATATTCCACCTGTGTCAGTGCCTCTTTTATTTAAAAAAAGAAGACATTTCCAGGAAAGACTCACCTGTGCACCTCTGATTATCACTCCTCCTGCAGCTTCAAGATACATTTTAGGATTTGAGACACCCTTCAGTATGGCTCAGTGAGACGTGTGGATCACAGGCAGGAGACGAGGAGGCAAAACTTACACGCCTTGTATCCACATGGCAAGACACATTTGGAATCTCAGAATAATTACCAAACTTCTCCAAATGGTTTTTGGAAGGCTTATTGTACCCCCGTTTAACAAAACAAATACAACTGTAGTATACTACACCATGTTTGGATAATAACCTGAGATGCACACAGTGTGTTTAAAAAAGGAAAATGCTGAAATTTAAATCACTCTTTTCTTTTGCATTTGCACTTTTATTTATCTTTTTTTACATTAACTTCTGTATTTTGCGTTTTTACATGTACCATATGTGTTATATAAGAAGCAAAACTCAATAAATAACTTGTCAAAAAAATACATATACGACATGTTTGCAGACTGTAAACCAGCTGATTACATTCTAGTGCTGAGCTCTGTGCTGCCGTAGCTCTGCGATGGCCCTGAAGTGCTCCTCTTCCTCCTGTCTTCAGCCGGCTGCAGCTCTTGAGCATCCCCGTGAGCAGCCACAGGGTTTTCAGAGCAGCCTTCCTCACAGGTAGCAGCAGGTGAAGATGAGGGGCTGGAGTCTGTGGCAGCGGTGGGAGTCGGCACAGTGTTGAAGGCGACAAAGCCAATGAGGATGACCACCAGCGAAACAATGTAGAGGCCGGAGAACTGAGCAGGAGCAGAAAGTGAATGGGGAATGTTCAAATTGCACAAAAAAAAAAATGAGTGCAAAAGGAAAGCCAGTTCATTGGGTTCAAGTTATGAATGACATTTTACCTGAGCTGGGGTTTTTACTGCACACAGTATAACAGATTAATGTAGCTCCAAGATCTGCAAAGTGACGCCACAACCCAAGTATCTTAAACCAGCATTCTTTCCAATGACCAGCAGAGGGCGAGTCTGGATCCGAAACAACTTCCACATAACAGAAGTTAATGGAAAACTGACCTCAGTTCCCATTCTGTCAGTAAGACCTCAGGAAGCTCTTTACTGATGAGTTTATGGCTCATTCATTAGTTTCAGTCATACTGAATGAAACATGAGGCACATTTTGTAAATTGTGTAACTCAGTCAGAAATAATCTAATGACAGTTAATCACAAGCTAATAGGTGATGTCACGGTGGCTTAATCGATCCTTTACATATGGTCCCCGGTGGGGATGAGCTCCAGATTTATCTGATAATGCTCTGAAAGTGTTTTTTTTTTTTTAGTAATGTCATACAGTGTTAGTATGAAAACAATTTTAAAATCACACCTTTGACTCAAAATGTTGGATCACTTTTTTATTTGACTTGGATTTCTGATCCTGAATGTGCAACATGATGTCTGTGTAAAGTCTGACACTGGACATCTGTGTTCACATTTATGAGTTTCTCTGTTTAACGTTTAATTGCAGGATAAGAACAGGTCTTTTTGGTAAATGACACTTTGAGTCTCACCTGTACAAATAAAGGTTAAATTAAAGAAAGAAACAATATGGGAGTTTAAATGTTGACACAAAGAATGTAATTATGCTTATTAATGAGAAAATATGAGTGTTTTGTTAGGAGAATACTGTGCCACCTCTCATGTGGAACTGAATCTCATTTAAATTCACTGCCAGGTCAAAACAGACAGATTCATATACACATGCACGAACTGCACACATGCATGAAGCTTTGCATGAGAACACATAGCACAGAGTTACATTTTAACTTTTATTATTATTATTCATTAACACTTCTGAGTGTGCATAACACTCAGCAGGTCATTATGACCCAAAGATGGGGTGGGAAGAGACACTATCAGTGTTTATATGTGTGTCTGCTGGAAATAAGTACTGTCATTAACTAACATTAAAGATTCTCATCTGAGCCTGACTGGAAAACACATTAAAGCTCTGTTAAAAGGTAAATAAATCATGTTTATATCTATTCAAAGTTTCACAATCTAAGGGTTAAAAATCTAATGTGTGTTCACTATTCCTTTTTTCTGTGTGTTACTGGAGGTTACTGAGGACGTGCACATCCCCAAGTGTGTAACTTCACATCACTGTCAATGCAGCCTGCACAGGTATGAATGCTGGAAATGGAACTGACCACTTGCGTGTACAGTGTCCTAGACTCCTAATTAGATTCACTGCAGAAGCACAATTCAAGCATCATCTCAAAAGAGAATGTGGCAAACTAGCAACAAAGTAACAACTTGATGTTTCAGTGAGCCTTAAATGGCTGTTAGAGGAAATACAGTCATTTCACTTTGTTTTGGCTTTATTTTTTTAGCCCCTGTTGGTTGCATAACATTTCAGTAAAATGTGCTGTTCAATCCATAAACTACAGAAAATGTTGTATTTTCTCAGTTGACAGTTCTTAGCCTCTATTCATCACCTACATACCTTACCCAGAGTTGACTGATTACCGTTCATTGTGTTTTCTCAGTGTCTGTGCTGCTGACAAAGAAAGTATCCACGTCATGTGCAGTTAAGTCTTGTCAGAGCCTGTCTTCCATGGTAGGAAAAATGCATAACGTAGGGTAAAGGTAAAGATCATAATCAGTCCTCCTGTTGCATGATGCTGGTGCTGGATGTTCAGAGGGAAGACTTAAAGACTGATTAAACTGATAAAACTTCAGCTCCTGCTGATGGTAGGCTTTTTCTAATAACATAACTTGTGAAATTGTTCCCTCTAATGAGGAGAAGTCACATACTGGAATACACTGGATAGATCCTGTAGTCATGACCTTGCAGGATCAACACATTGACAGATGATGTGATGCTTTTTACTAAGATTAAAATTGTTTTTTACAGTCCAACAGTGGGGAGGGTGTTAAAGTGCAGGTCAGGTTTCCTCTTGAGGCGAGTTTGAAGGAAGGGACTGTCAGATATATAAAGTAAGAATAACCGAGTGTGCACTCACATTGTAGTGGAAGAGGAAGATCCCACAGAAGAGGCTGAAGAGGTCAGCGGTGAGCAGGGAGAGGTTGACAGAGGTGGCGCTGCTCAGCTTTATCACTATAGGCATGAAGCTGTACAGAGCATACATACACAGTGCATAGGCAGCGAACAGCAGTCCTGAGAAGAGACATGCCCACTGTTAGTTCATTTAAGTATTAAAGAAAACTCAAACATGAAAGAAAAAATCACTTTATTTCTCAGGTCTACTTCTCCAACATGGCGATCAAAAGTGTCTCAAAAAACTTTAAATCAGTCATCTTTATACACTCAAAGATAAGTTACTGAAGTGGGGAATATGAGGGATAATGCTGTGGCTTTGTGCCAGGCTGCATAACTTAAAAGGTTTGTGAAAAACTGAATTTTGGCAAACAGTTGGTGTATTTTCTTTCCTCTGAAACAGACCGACTGTGATGCCCTGTTTTGAGTCTTTTAAAATTCACAGAAATTTTTAGAAAAGGTTTTTCAAATTTTCACTGAGAAAATGTGACAAACGAGACGAGAACTGTGTTTCTGTGAATTTGGGTGAGATTATTTCTGCCCCTTTGTCATGGTCCCTGCTGTAGCCATCAGATTTTAGTTGCCTGTAGTCTCATTTTCTTCTCATTTCTTCTTTTTTTGTTACTTTTTCCTCTCCTTGAAGAATTACTGACCTGGTGTCTCCTGTTCTGTGCCTTTATGTTTTGAATTTTTTTTTTAAGTTAGTTTTGTCGCATTAGTTGGTTGTGACACATTGGTTTTCCTACCAGCTTTGTTCTTTTCTTCTGGCTTTTATTAATAAAGTTTGTTATTTTTTTCACTGTGAAAATCTCAGTGTGCATAACCTTATGTTCTCATAGTTTAAAGCAATAGTTATTCTGACACATATTGTGTTTATTCAGGTCCCAAAGAGTATCCACTTAGGGGTATTTGTGTTGACTGTACCATAGGGCCTTTAAATATTTATAGTTTCATAATGTGTTAATATGCGTAACCATCTGGAGGCTTCGGCAGTCCTGTTTTGTCTTCAAAATGTTCCTGAGTCAGATCAGTACTCACCGACTTCCCAGCTCCACTGGATGGCAGGAATTTCATTACGCTCCAGGATCACCCTGAGTAAAAATAAAAACAGAAGCACCAGATAAACCACAAAGTCCACTGAGTCCTAAAACTGATGCCAGTCACACACACTTACATCTGTATGGTGCTGATGATTGTGCTGAAAAGGCCGACCATGCCCAGGAACTCCACCCTGCTCAGGTTCTTCACGGTGTACTCCTGACACACGTTAGACACCGCATACAGCGAAGCACTGAGGAGCACCAGACCATCACCCAACAAGATGTTTGAGGCTGAGGAGAGAACAACAAGATCATCGCTACGGTTCAACATCATCAGACGAACGCTAATGTTGCCACAGTGTTGGTTTCCCTGTATGTCATGCACAGGCTGGAAAACGCTTTTATCCCAGATTAGAGACCAAAAAGTCAGCAAAAGGTTGGAAAAATGGTGGCGATGGGATGCATTGTTGGTTTTATAAACCTTTATTTCTTACATGTTTTGCATTGATTTTTTCCCATCACTAAGTGTAAAACATGTATTTGGTTTATACATTTTCCTCTATTACCTGGTTATGTTTAGGCACTTACACTACTTGGTTTGTGTTACATGTAGGAAAACACTGTGGTTTAAATGAAAAACGCACCTTCACGACAGTATCTAAACTTTTTTTCTGTAATGGAACATCTCAAAACTTTAACATGTAAAACTGACACAGGTCTTTATATCTAAAAATGGCCTGATATGTGAAAGATTTTTTCTTTAGTCGTTCACTTAAATCCAAAACATCACATGTGTCATAATTTAGGATTCATATAAAGGTTAAGGTCAGTTCCCGTTTTATTTTGCACTTCCTGGCCTCTTTACCATGTTTTCAGTTTTACTTCTTTTGTAATTATCACCTGTTTCCAATTCTATTTGCCAGATTGTCTTTGAACTCATCATAGTCAGTTTTCCAGCTTTCCAAGTGTTCCTTGTATTTCTCCATAAACAGAATAAAAGCTTATCATGAAGTCTCGAGTGTTTTCAGTGTAACCATCTTGGTGTTGTTCTGTGTCCTGTACAGGTGGGTGGATTGATCCAAATAGTGTAAGATACCAACACTGATAGTGATATCCAGTGTTGGGAAGGTTACTTTTAAAATGTATTCCACTGCAGATTACAGAATACATGCCCCAAAACGTTACTCAATGAGAGTAACGTATTCTGAATACTTTGGATTACTTAATATATTATCATGCTGTTTACAACTACATGAATGTGATTTATTACTATTACTGAAGATCCGCGGCTCCGAACCATAGTAAAGGGACCTCTGGCTAATACGTCGGGTTCGTGTCGGGCTGGTAGCCGAAAACTAGCTTTACTTTGTTGTCTGGGTCAACTTTGCTAGCGAGAGACAGAGAGAGGCGTTGAAAGGCTGCTCCAACGGAACTTATTGTTTCGGAGGAAAACACGAACACAGTGTACAGTCGAGTCTTAATAGCTTACTTACAACTGGGCTCGTCAGGCACTCTTCTTGGCTGCAGTGGTTATTATTATATTTACATGCTTCCAGCTCCCGTTTCTGCTCGATGACAACTCCTACTTTTCCACTCTCCTTTCTCTCCCTCCCTCGCTCACAGACACATAACGTGTATGGCAGTCCATTCTCGCTGCAGCACGGACTACACTGCCCATGAGGCTACATTCTTTAGGGCTATGTCTGTAACACTCTGCCTATTAGCTTAGCACAACAACAACAACAAAAAGGCGCTCTGTCACCCAGGAAACACACAGTCGCAAAGAGAGCGTCACCCTGTAACCATGGCAACCGTAACGCTGCTGCCTGGAACAACAGAGCGTAGCTGTCAAACAAACCCAAACAGTCCTGACCCGCGACAATATGAAACAGGAAAATACCGCCGTGTAATCCATTTATTTCAACAAAGTAACTGTATTCTAAATACCACCTTTTTAAATGGTAACTGTAACGGAATACAGTTACTCATATTTTGTATTTTAAATACGTAACGGCGGTACATGTATTCCGTTACTCCCCAACACTGCTGATATTAGATGAATATTCACGTGTTAGGATTCATACTTTGTCACTGTTCTCTAAATTAAGTTTTTTTTCACTGGTGTCCTGCACCTGATTTATTAAACAATTTATAGTCTTCCATCTGGGATTTAATTAGTGAGTAAACTCTTTGGAGAATTCCTTACTGGAGCCCTGGTCTTGCCCAGCCAGCAGGTCAGCCCCCACCATGGCCCCCACTCCGAGCAGACAGATGCAGACGGCGACATAGTGGATCAGCCTGTAGCGAGCCTTCAAAATCCACCAGCTCAGACCCATCAGGACCGGGATCACGAAGCAGTCCAGCAGCTGGAGGCAGAAATGATAGTTGTGCAATAATGTATGCGATGGATCAATTCATTTGTTTTGAACTAATTTTAATGACCACTAATTCACTGTGATTTTTTTTTTTACATAATAATTAGTTAAAACGATAAAACACCTTTCAATTTCAACCTCAAGACAACTCATTAATTTAACACAGTTTAGTGGGCTGCATACTGAAGTGAACTGAAGTCCAACACCAATACCAGCTGGTATTAATATGATCGATTCTTTGGCTCAATCCCCACACTTCTAGTTTTTGTTGTGCCTTTTGGAGCAAATTGATGGAATTATTTGATCTGTATTATTTACCGTGTGGAACGTCCAAAATGCTTCTGATCCAGCTGTGACTTCTGAGTTCAAATTTAGTGACTTGTGTTTACGTTTTAGGAAAGATTGATAGTGATTGATTGATATGATTGAGCATATTATGTTACATTATGTATTAAAGGAGTGGTTGCACCCTTAGTAATCTTGGCACTTTCATAACACACTGAAATACATTTTGAAAGTCTACTCACCTGTATGCTGGTGATGGTGGTGTATTGGTACGCTTTAACAACACTGTAGTTGGCTTCCACGTCCACCAGCCCGAGCAGCAAGTACTTCCACCATCGTCTCTTCAAAATCTGTAAAAAATTGCCATCCCCTGCATTTTAAAGGGGAGCAACCCTGAACTTCAGTACTGATGTGTTTGTTTCTGCAACAAGCCTGAGGACACTCTGCCTCACTGCAAAGCAAAATATATTTGCATATTTACAAAAAAATTCCAAGACGAAATCTCACAAATTTCTGAAAAGGACAGTCCTAAACTTAGAAGAACAAATTAACAAATTTACAAAGAAAATTTTAGATTTTTAGTCAGAGAACTACGGTGGCCCCTAGAGGCAAAGCACTTGCAAACTCCAAAACACTTGCAAACTCCAAAGCACTTGCAAACTCCAAAGCACTTGCAAACTCCAAAACACTTGCAAACTCCAAAACACTTGCAAACTCCAAAACACTTGCAAACTCCAAAGCACTTGCAAACTCCAAAGCACTTGCAAACTCCAAAGCACTTGCAAACTCCAAAGCACTTGCAAACTCCAAAACACTTGCAAACGCCAAAGCACTTGCAAACTCCAAAGCACATGCAAACTCCAAAACATAACGGAAGTGCTCCGGGACGCTAGGGGCGGTGTTGAGCTTTTGTTACCTAGTAACTACACAAGCCATGAAGTACCAATGACCGTCGCGCTTCCCAGGTTGCCTAGCAACCATGATACTAATCACTGGAAACGAGTCATACAACTTTGTTTGACAGAAATGAAGGAGAACATATTTTGTTCATTTGTTTGTTTGTTTCTACAAGAGCTTTGTGTGATTTGATAAGTATCTGAGGCTGAGACCACAGGACAGTAAAACATAATTTTTGGGCTTCATTTCTGTACTGAACAGTCATTTAAGATTAGTTAATAAATAACAATTTGCTAATGTTGTTTATGAGACTAAAGTCATATCACATTGGTAATGTAAATATAATATGGCCAATATAATAGTTATTATATTGATCATTATTAGCTATTGCGGCAGTTAACATGAACTCTGTGTTAAATACTGAGCTTACAGATTCAAGTTGCAGTTATTTATGTCTTATCACCTTAAATCTTCACTCAAAGACAAGTATCTTTGACAGTGCATATATATATATATATATATATATATATATATATATATATATATATATATATATATATACATATATATATATATATATATAGGTGTATCATATATAAGAGACAAATGTTGGTGCTTCAGTATGTTGGCATTACTAAATTTGGCTCAATGCTTACATATGTGTGTAAAAAGCAAATGTATGAACTGTGATAACTGTTTCTGATAAAATGAAGAGTAGACTGATATATTAAATATTCCTTTATTGGGTGAGAAAATCAGACCATGTCATAACTGCTTTAAGTCATACAGAATAGATATCAGGGCCTTAAACAGGCTGACTTCTGCTAAATGGGTCATATTGGGCAGAAAGTAAACAAACACATAACATCCTTATAGAATATGATGTAACACTATAGATCAACTTACCTCAGAATATATAAAGCATATAAACAATCACAGCAACATGATGCAACAAACACAGCAGTACTACTAATCCAAAATACTCAAAGCTTCACAGAACTGAAACAAACATTTATTTTTAGCTCCATTCTGCTGCTGATACATACTTTAGGTTTCTGAATATTAAACTTGTTGCTGCCTTTCATAGTGTGTAACTTGAAGGCCCTCAGTACTTTCTCCCACACTGAAAACACTGGAATGATAACATTATTTGAAAATTACCTAATAAGACTGATTCAGGACAGACATTAGTGATGTTAAACTTTCCTAGCAGTCCTTCACAAACAGGGAACAGTCTGTCTATTCTCTCCATCTGTCAGCTGCTGCTGGCTCTTCCTCCTCCTCCTCTTCCTCACACACTGCTGAGTTTGTCCTGGTGGATCATCAGGGGTGCAAAGCCTCACAGATGATGTGCAGCAGTGGGTCCCTCAGTCTGTCCTCATTCTGGACACTTGCAGTTGTCACACATGGAAATCAAATGTGTGATAAGCTGCAGGATTCAAACACAAGTGTAACTTAAAAACACATGTTCATACTTTTATTCCACAATCAGAGAGAAAGAAACAGAGAGAGAGTGCAGGACAGACAGACAGTTGACAGTCTCAGGTGTATACACTGCTACAAAACGGCACAGAGAAGGAAGATGTAGCGTTTGTGTTATTACGAGTGCTGAACAAGAAGAGTTCCCAGATGGTACAGTGGACACATGTGTGACTCCTGTGATTAAAGCATCTTTCTTTCACCTTAACGAGTGAACCGTCAGCTCGTTCAAACACACGTTAAAGTCCGTTTGGCTCGACACCACCGAACAGAGGCAGCAATATAACATAGCTAACATTAACAGTGCAGTGGATCCTGCTTGTGCCGTGATATTCAGGACTGCAAACCGAGCAGCATCACTGACTTTCAGCTTGTTGTGTTTGTGGATTTATGACTGACTTTAATTATCCATGAAATCCTCACATTCTCTGTAAGACTAAGGTCGACTAATATTTTTAAGTAAAGGCTTTAAAACCAAGCTAATGTCACATAACTTTCCCAACATGTGGCCAACAGTAATGTTTTAATGTTCTTCATTATAAAAATATTTGCGCATAAATAAGTGACATAATATTCAGCACTTACTTCTGAAAGTTTACTCTTCGGCCGCTCCGCTTCCGCCGTTTTTTCGGCAAAATTATCCACACCACCGCCGCACTATGAAATCTGGGGTATGTTGGGCCATGAAGGCTTCACCGACCCATCCTTAAAATTCAGGGAAATTAAGGACCGCATTTGAGGGCCGCAGTTGGAGCAGCCTTTGAATTAGGACAGCCTTCGTCGTGTCACTGTGACGTAATCGGCCTTAAAATGCGGCCTACAGCCCAAATCCGGTACTTCATGGTTTGTGTAGTTACTAGCTAACAAAAGCTCAACACTGCCCCTAGCGTCCTGGAGCACTTCCGTTGTGTTTTGGGGTTTGCATGTGCTTTTGAGTTTGCAAGTGTTTTGGAGTTTGCAAGTGTTTTGGAGTTTGCATGTGCTTTTGAGTTTGCAAGTGTTTTGTAGTTTGCATGTGCTTTTGAG
Organism: Pelmatolapia mariae; assembly: GCF_036321145.2. Classification (NCBI taxonomy): domain Eukaryota; kingdom Metazoa; phylum Chordata; class Actinopteri; order Cichliformes; family Cichlidae; genus Pelmatolapia; species Pelmatolapia mariae. The sequence goes on along the minus strand of NC_086239.1, from coordinate 35,683,203 downwards.
TTTGCAAGTGTTTTGGAGTTTGCAAGTGTTTTGTAGTTTGCATGTGCTTTTGAGTTTGCAAGTGTTTTGGAGTTTGCAAGTGCTTTTGAGTTTGCAAGTGTTTTGGAGTTTGCAAGTGTTTTGGAGTTTGTACGTGCTTTGCCTCTAGGGGCCACCGTAGAGAACCACATCGCTTTACTTTTCTAGTCCATTTGCAAAGGGCAACACAAAACAATATTTCTATCATCACAATTACTTTACACATTCTGTTAATCAGAATACAACACCCAGTTTGGAAAAACCTGCCTCTGAATATCCCAGTAAAGACTGATCAAGTGTCCTGTGTATTTATGTGTAATATGGCATATAAAGATTTAATTTTACTGCTATAAAGTGTTGCTATGCATGTCATAAATTTCAGCATTAATCTCAGGTGTTCAGCACGGGTGTCACCTGTTCTGCAGAGCAGCATGGTGGTGTAGGTGACAGTCAGCAGGAGGTAGTTCAGGAAACTCTGCAGTATGGGTGTGTTCACGTGAAAGTTTGAGGCCAGGAACTGGGAGGTGATAGCTGTGCCACAGATGAGGCCCGCCAGCCCCTGACCCATAGCCAACGTCTTGGCCAGCTGCCTGAGAGAGAGATGAGCGGTGGATCTTTAACAACGGTCACAACAGGCAGCTTTGCTTTTTGAAGTCACTGTAAGCAGATTTAAGAGAAACCTCCTCCCTGCCTGGCAGATGATCCTGTTCAACATGTATATACAAAGTGTTTTTCACTTTTCTAAGGAGTTTGTGAGTAAAGCTTGCTTTACACAAGGTGTTTGGTTGATGATGTTTCTACATGGAGTTTTCCCAGTATAACTAACACAGCTCACTTTATGCTCCACATAAGAGTTTGGTATCAATCATATTGTAAACTGCCACATTATTCCTTTAAAGGCAAGTTTTTTTTATGTTTTATAATTTGATGTTAAAAATGTATTTGACAAAAAAAATGTAAGTACAAAAAAATTTGTTTTAGTCAACAATTTAACCTATGACTCTTTAAAATAAAACAGTAGAAATGTAAAGATGTGTGCTGAAACGCTGGAAATAAAGTTTAAAATAGATTATATTTAAATATTCATAAATGCTGCGAATAACATTTTTAGAAGAGTCTTCATCATCCAGCCTGCAGCCCACTGCAACCGTGGTGTCACAGGTTCACAAATATGGAGGCAAATGAAACACAACCTTAGCAAAAACATAAATAAAATCAGTCAATAAATAAAAAATGGCTGCTCTCTTAAGTTTTCCTACTGCAGACCATCCATGCCACATTAGGGTTTGGGTTAACTCTGACATGGCACATACACTCAGAGTAAAAGACTAAATAAGTTTAGAAATGTTATTTAAAAATAATCTGCTGTACTGAATGCTGCAGGACCTTAAAATATTTGTTTGTTTTTAAAATGTTGAGTTAAGACTTGTCATTTAGGTTCAGCATTTAGGTTTATGTCCCCTGCAGAGGGGTATCGGCTTACATCAGTGACCTGGCTGTACACAGCAGTGGCCCAACCACAAACAATGGTTTGAAAACTGCTTGTGCATAACTAATGAAGTCGAGCTAAAGAATAACTTCTTTTTATCTTTCAGCCTCAATCTGTCATTTGCATTTAGTTTGAAAAAAAAAGTTGGACTTTGGTTTATTTTGCCATTTGGAAAATTGTTAAAGCATTGGCCCTTTGGTGAGGCTGTTGTTCACAGCTAATATTTACAGATGTCTCCTACATGAAGGCAAATCATAAAGTTGTCTGTTCAAAGCTTGACTGCAGCGATATCTGTGAAAACATTCACCTGATTTGGAATGTTTGAATGAATTTCATGTGAAATTTATATGTGAGAAGCTGTAAATAAAATATCAGAAACTGTGAGATCTGCATATGTTTAGGGACTACAAGCATCCATCAGTCTATGTAAACCGAGCTGCACGCCTGAAGGACTTAGTTTCTAGACAATATGAAAATGGCCCCTAAAAAACTGCAAGAAAAATGTCTACTCGGCCTCCGTGCCATTCAGCAGCTTTTTAACTTTAAAAAAACCCCAACTTGTAATTTACTTGAAAGTCTAATTAAAACACAAGTAACTGAACCACTTTGAATCAGACTGCTGATCTCCCCCTCTCGCCTCCTCTGTTCACTCACCAGGTGAAAACCTCTTTGGGGTTGAATTCTCGGATCCTCAGCAGGAGTCTGCTCCTTTCGTTCATTTCGCTGGTGTTCCTGGACGAATCCTCGGACCGTTTAGCAACTGTGTTGTCTCACCAGTGATGGAGGAGTGAGTCCTCTCTTTAAGCTTTTAACTCCTCCACGTTCACAGTATCAGAGCTGAATGATTAACAGCCTCAGAGGGCAAAGATTACTCCTTTACTCCTTCACTTATCTGTTTGTGTGTATGCGCCAAAGACTAAAAGATAAGAACCGATGATGAAGGATATATATTTTTAAAGTCATCACTGGGATTCTTTTCACCACTGATGAGATGAAAAAGTCCTTTATCCTTGTTTTTTGTATGCAAATTTCCATGATGAAGAATATAGTTTAATCATGACGTAGATGTTACTTAAATCTAAGTTAATATTTCCCCACTTTAGTGTTCACTGCTCTACTTTAGACAATTGTGATTTACTGCTTTTAATATTAAGATAGAATTTTAAAAACGTATAAAACTGAAATTATTAAACACATTTAAAAATATATATATAAACCAGGACATCTTAACCTCTATGGTTAAAAGTTTTGGGGCACTTTTCAGTCAAATAAGGTTTGGGAACATAACGTGATTATTTTATTTGTAATACTGGTCAGATTCCACATAGAAATTTCAAAGGATATTTATATTTGCACAAGTGAAATTATGTGGGGGGTTTCATTTTGGGTCTGTTGAGTGTCCAGAAGGTTTTCTTGCATTTCCTGCATTCTTAGGCAGCAGTTTGTACCTTTTCCCCTTTGTGCATTTACGCTTCTGTCGCTGTAAAGATATCAGGATGATTTTCTGTTTTTGAGGGTGTCACCTGTTCAACCTTCAAGTGACCAGGTTGTCCTGTGGTATTACTTGTAGGAAGTCTTTCCTCTTATCTTATTGGTGAGTCTACTTGTCCTATAACTGTTCCTGGTTTTCAAGGAACTGGCCTATTGGAGTGTCAAGGATAAAGCAGAAATATGTGGAAATATATGAATGAGGGTTTAAAAAAAACAAAAAAAACATTATATGCTTCTATTCCCTCCTTTTTGACAGAGATATCCTGAAGTGCATGTGCAGGTTTAACACCTGCAATCCAGAACAGGCAGATAGGCCATGGCAAAACAAGCCTTCAGGGATATTTGGATAGTCTGTAGCCTTTTTAACCAAATACTCTCTCCATTGAACAGATTTCTGTGTGGATGAACAGTTGGTAGCTTTCAGAGGCAGGTGCAGTTTCAGCAACACATCCCTGCTAAACCGGCCAAGTGTGGCATAAAGATCTGTTGTAAATGTGATGCCAAAACTCCCTTTTTACACAAAAATGATTGAAAACTGTGAGCATCTTAATGTTTGTAATGAAAGCAAATCTCATAGTAAAAAAATGGTTTGCATATGAATCCAGATCATTCAGTAAAGCACTAGAAATTGTTTCTTTGTTCAGATACAGAAATCACTGCAATAAATAATATTTACTTTAAACCTCTCCACCCGTCAGCTGCAGGAAAAGCAAAATAATCTCAACAGAGGGCTGAAAGACCATTTGTGAGTGAACATTCATCCCCACCATCCCAAATAACAGCAAATAAAAAAAGAAACTCTACATCGTACAACACATGTACAACATACCATCATATAAACAATACATAACAATTAAATTTCAGATTAAGAATAAAACTCAATGTCAGTTTGGAACAAGATTTAAAATGAGAAATAAAAAGCATTCTCCAATATTCAGCATAACACAGACAGTATAGCATATAAATATTTACTATCTCTAAACTATTTAAATAAAAGGTTATTAATACAATGTCACCCTAAAATAATAATCCTAATCCTTTTCAAAGTCTTTCCAAAAAGTTATACAGCAACCACAAAACAGATGAGTCAACATTATTATTAATGCTGTTGTTGTTGTTAGTCCATGTTATTACACAATTTTATTGTTGCACTTGTTAGGACTAATTGTGACACGTGATCCACGAGAACAAGCCCTCCGCCCCTTCGTGTGTGTGTGAAATAAGGTTTCTGGGAAGATTTCACAGTAAAAACTCTTTTGTGCGGATTGACATTACCTAATGCTGAGCCGGCTCCAGCAGGAGTCTCGCGAGATTCTGCGAGGTGATAAGTTGAAGAAACATGGCGACGTCTAATTTGTTAAAGGTAAGAAGCTCTCGAATATATCGCATTTCCTATGCTTGTGCGCACATTCAGTCTCTCCGTTTCAGTGTGTGTTCACGCCTCTAACGGAGATATGTGCTGTCGGTCCCGTGTTTTGCATAAAAGCGCGCTAATTTTTAAATAGACGGATTAAATACACAAATAGGTGCGCCTGAAGTCACAGTTGTCACCGCTGTCGTCTGTCCGGTGTTAATATCGGAGTCCGTTTGGCCCGGTATTCGTGTATGGCTCCAGCAGAGCAGAAGCAGAACCGAGCCCGTCTCCTGCGGTTCTTAACTCGAGCCAAACCGTAGCCGTTAGCCGGTCACCTCAAGCCGGCGACGACGAACCGACAGCCGGAGCCAGCTTGGAGCCAGGGAAACACGGCTCGGGGAGAAAATCAACCGACAGGACATCGCGTCAACCCCGCAGCTCAACCGTAAATACGTTTCTTTTGGCCAGGTCTTTATTCTTAATTGATTTTAGCGATCTAACAGCCGGTAAACCGACACCCTCCCTCTGCAACCGAAACCTGCTAAATCTACAAAAGCCTCCATTAAACATAATGTCTTCCAGCAGCAAACGTTAATAACACACCGGGGCTACCTATGACAGAGGCGGTCAGGTCGGTGCTGAACATAATTATCCATTTATAGAATTGCCTCACAGTCACCTGACAGGTTCGACAGGCGGCTCCCCTCCCATCTGACCCTTGACCCTGACTGCTGTCACACTGTTGGGAGACTTGATGAGCTAACACGTGCTGTTTTTCAAGCAGACTTGATCTCTCCAGTGTGTCCCAGTGTCTCCTCCAAGCTGTACATGCCTGACACACCTCACCCAGGAAGCATCCTGGGTCGGGTCCTCAGTGTGAAGGAGCAGGAGCTCTGCTTTGAGTGCCTCCTAAATCACAGAGCCCCTCACCTTATCCCTGTCCATAAGGCTGAGCTCATACACCCTTCAGGGGAAGCTCATTTCCGGCGTTTGTATCCACAATCTCATTCTTTCAGTCACAACTCAGAGCTCGTGGCTTTAGGTGGGGGTAGGAGCGTAAACTGGTCAGATCTGTGTCAGATTATGAGCTCCAGAGGATGAGCAGCATTCTCTCTGCACCACAATTCTCTGATTTTACGGTCCAGAGGTTGTTGAAAAGGCCAAGAGGAAAAATCCTGAGGTCGGGAGCTTTTCCCTCTTTCTAAAACAGCCTGGCTTAAATACAGTGAGCATAGGGCTGCACATTTGAACAGAAATGTGACAAAGTGCTGAAATGTATCAAAGTCCATGAATGTCCTTAAACATTGCAGAGTGCTTTAAAATCGAGTCATTGTTCCAAAAACCTTGCTTTGATTGCTTAAATGAAGTGTTAGATGGGCAGATATGAAGAAAGAGTATGAGAAGTGCTCCAGTACTGTAAATCTGTGGTTCCCAAATGATGTAAAACAACCAATCTTTTATTATTACTGTGTAAGATTGCATATAAAGTAATGTAACAGTTTGTACACGGTCATTTCCCCTGGGGGGGGAAAAAGAGAAAACCTTTGTCATAGGTAGCCCGGTCTGTTTGCATAGTTACTGGATGATGGGGATTATGAGAGTGAGAGACAAACCAGGAAGTCAAAGTGGGTGTAACAGGATCATTTTGTTTTGGGGTTTGTTTTGCGTGTGGCTCAAACCACAGCTGACTACCAGCACCGATCACCCGTCAGCTAAAGAAAGAAAAAAAATGTTCACAGAGGGCTGGAAAACCATTTGGTGGATGGTTTGAAACTGAGCAAAATGAAAATAAATAAATTAGGTGATGACAACAGGCTGCATGCTAGTGGAGGTTCATGCCGACAAACCCAGGTTCATGCTGTTTTCAAATGTTACCTATTCTTACTAAGCTCAAACTGCTGAAGGGAATTCAATTAAAATGATCACAGCATACATGCATTAAGACATAATTATAGATCAGAATTTGTCTTTAAAACACACATTGAAGGTTTGTGTCCAAAATGAATGTTAAGTTTTTGGGGGGTTTTAACAAATAATTACTACTTTTAAAAAAAAAGCTTTTTTTAATGTTATTAGATTAGAGTGGATCATCTGCTCCTAAAGAATAAGATGATAAAATTTATTATACGTTATAATTATTTATCCCAGAGTTGGGAAATTTCAGCAGTTAAAAATCACTCAAATAAATGGAATGGTGCATAGCTCCTTAAAAGAGAAGACAAAATGCAAGTACAGCTAAGTGGTTGTCTTTTCTCACACGCTTGGGTTGGTTTCCTCTTATCTGTGTACGTGTAAAAACCGTAATCAGTGAAGCCTTCGTTTTCACAATATTTAACACATACTTGTCCCCAGAGTCAGGACAGAGTTGGGGCTCAAAGCTTTTCAGTTTGTTAGAAATCCACACAAAGAGCTGAAAGAACTGCTGGCTGTGGTAGTCTTTAAGTTAAGAAATGAAACCGAACCTTTCTGTTGCAGTCTGTGGTTCTGTATTTGTGCCATTTTAAATCTCTCTCACCTGGATAAATAAAGGATAAAGTCTATATTGTTCTGACACAATAAGTCCTCCTTATAGTGTCTCTGAGTTTGCACAGATGTAAATACAGGTGTGTGTTCAAACACTGATTTGCACTTTAATGTGACTTTATCACAAAAGTTTGAAAACCTCTGCTCTAAAGTCGTCTTTTCCTTCTTCCAGATCTTATATAAATGTGTGCAGCTGAACAGCAAATGTTACCACAGGTGTCACACGAGTGTTTAAAAGTCTTGCTTATGTAAAAATATTAAAAACTTCACTGCAGCCACTGGCCTGTCGTCGTTTGTCTGTGTTTGCGTACGTCTGCCTAGTCTTGCTTTCTGTCTTCACGCCTCTGTTCTCATGGCTGTTTTTCTTCTTCCTCCCACTCCCACCCATCCCGTGTCTCTCCTGCAGAACAAGGGGTCCCTGCAGTTTGAGGACAAGTGGGATCTGATGCGGCCCATCGTCCTCAAGCTGCTCAGACAGGAAGCTGTCACCAAGCAACAGTGGTTCGACTTGTTCTCGTAAGTGATGCTCTTTCGCTTTGTCCGTTAGTTACACAGCAGCTGCTGACGTTTCTGGAAACAGCTGCTTTATTAGTTCATTTTCATGCAGGTGTTGTTCAACAGGTGTTGTTATTGTTCTGCAATGCTTTCACAGGTCCTGCAGATCTTTCAAAACTCTTAAAGCTTCTGAATCTATAGAGCACAACAGTGAGATTCTGGAAGTAAAAATCCAGTTCACGTCCTCCACAGGAATTTTGATAATGAGCCATAATGTTGTAACCACCTGAAGTGGACTGAAATATTGTGAAATGATGCTAGGCGCTCCTGTAGAAAGCACACGTCCATACGATATCAGCTGTGTTTTAACCAAAAAAAAGACATTTTTATTTGCAATGTCATGAAGAAGAACTGTTTGACCCACAATTCTAAATTTAAATAACGACTGATTGGTGCAGGTTGCTGTTACCACGGAGATGTTTAAACCAGTGCACGTCGGGTCACTTAGTGAATGCAAAACTTCAGAAACTGCAAGAGCGGTGATTAGTCGGGAATGAAGCTCTGCAGCATATCAGTCCGAGGCTATTTTTACTGCACACACCACAATAATGAAAAGGAATAAACTCAAGAAGGGTGGAAATCGTTCTCTGTGGAATCTGGGATTTGTAGTCCTTTATGTAATGAGTTGTTCCTTCACAGTTAAAAGTAATTATGCACATGGTTTTGTACAATTTTTTTCCCAAATCACATCTTTAATGGTCATGATGCAAATCGGAGCAGTTTGGTTGGTTCAAACTTTAAAAATCTTCAATTTAGGATTTTCCAAAAGGTCAGTGAAGAAAGTAAATGGGGAAATTCACGTCTACATACGGAGCCCTTGAGAAAGTGAGCCGTCGCAGTTGTTGCCCTCTGTTCACCTAAAACTAATGTATTAATATCAGTATTAATACATTAGTTTATTATTCATTATTCATTTATTAGAAATAGCTCAGTGAACAGTTGCTCCTCGGGAAGTAAAGTGGGTGTTAATCAGAAGGCCAGATCAATGTGGTATAAATGCCAGCAGTCCCTTTAAATTCAGCTTTTCTGACAAACGTTAGCTCACCTTTTTTTGTTATCTCTGTACACAAATCCTTGTGCTAGATTCCAGACTAACCAGTGTGTTGTGGAAATCTCAGAGAAAACTGTTATTCGTAGTTTAGTTACAGGTAACTCTGATATTTCCTCCCATAAAGCACGAGTGGACAGGCCTACGAACTCTGTCGGTTTCTTGAAGGAGGTACAAGTTCCTTTTGTGTAAACATGGGCATTATATGAATTTTTGTCCTTTTGTGAATTAAACAGCTAATTGAGGTCTTTACTTACTAATGTGTGCCTGTTTCATGTGTGCATGTGTGGTCATGTTGGTGTTACCCCCAATGGGAGGCAATAAAATAGACTTAACCCTATTTTTTGTTCTGCTAAGTCTGTTAGTCCAGAACATTTCTGACAAGACAGCTTACATCAGCAAGTTTGCAGCTGATGTAGCCCAAAACATCTCAGAGCAGTTTGTTGTTGGTAATAACAGAGACACCTAACAGCTCACAGAGCTGAACATCTGGAGACTCGTTGTTGGTTTTTCTGTTTTGGTAACTATCAAACTGGTCTTGAATTTAATGCACAGTAGCATTAAACATGTCTTACAAAGGCTGAAGATGTGGGAATCCTCAAAGTAGTGTGGAGTTTGTGTTTCCATAACCGCTTCATGGAATAGAAAGCAACAAGCAGCTGCAAGTAAAACCCACAAGGGCATAAAGGTGCTTTGACCTGTTTGCTCATGAAAATATGATGGTTTTGACTTTAAAATTTGTGTTAAATCATAAAAGGCGTGAAAGCAGCAAGTGCTATTTCAGGAATTAAGAGCTGCATAGAGGATTACATTCATATTTAGTACAGCACTTATAACGGCTTTGTTGGAGAATTTCATTTATCTAGCCTTCAGTCTAATGTCAAAGATTGCAGAAGATCGTGTGATTCATAGGTTAAAAGCCCTGCAAGGCTTTTTTTGTGATTTTTGCACTATCTAAACTTGAAGTGTGTGGAGGCCAAAAGAGGTGAAGAGGAAGTTGGTGACTTGTCATTTGGTATTGAGAAATATGATGAAAATAGCAGAACAGGAACGCGGAGAGTTTTACTGCGACTTCTTATCTTATCCAAAGATGTTTGAAGAGAGAGTGGTCCAACAGTTGATGGAAATTTTAGCAAGTTTATAACGTTTCATGTGGAGACAGGAGCTCACAGAGCATTCATATGTAAGGTGCTTAGTTACAGGTGAGAAGGATTAAATAAACGTGGCGAGCAGGAGAAAGTCTCCAAACTCAGTTATCCAAGAAAACAGCTCAACCCACCATTTGTTGGTGGATCAAACCAGCAAAATGTTGTTTGCTGGTTTGATCCACCAGCAAACAACATTTTCTCCACATCACGCTGGAGTTCCTGGATCCAGAATAATATCTGCATCTGGGCTTATTTGGACTATTCTCCTTTGAACATGAAGGAAACATCTCACAGTTGTTCTTATTTTAATGTGATATGTATTTGTAAAGATATGATGTCAAACCTCCAGATTTTCTTATCTAACCTAATTTCTCAGTGACACAGAGAGCAAAAAAATCCTGGATCCAGATCAGGTTCAGGTTTATCTCAGTGCAGCAAACTGGGAAGTGAGTAAAAAGAGTTTGATGCTGTTGAAAGCCGAAAAAATGGCCTGAACGTTTCCAGAACAGCAGGTCCTGTGGTGTGGAGGTGGGGCTTCTCCTAATCAGTTATTATCATCAATGTTGTGATTGTAACGTTTAAAGCCCAGTCTTGGGGGGGTGTCGGGGTCACAATCTAATGTACTCCTAGTGCCAGTCCAACGCTTGGACTGATGGGAGGGTTGCATCAGGAACAGCATCCAGTATAAAATCAGTGCCAAATGAAATATGCAGACCCATCTGCTGTGGAGACCTCGTGGGAAATAAAGGAACAGCCAGAAGTATTTTATTGAGCTGTAACTCAATTAAGCACGTAAACAGATTTATTGAACTTAAAAATAATTTTTAAAGTGAATGTCTTTGTATTTTAATTATGATTTAATTGGAAAATAATTATTTGACCTGAATACAAATGCAGTAGCATTGCAGGGAGTGAATGTTGCACTAAGTTGGAGTAATTTCACAGCCCTGAGCTGCAACACGAGCGTCCATGCACGGAGGAGCTTGGATGTTATTAAAGAAAGTTATAATAGAAAGGTGTCTAAACACATGTGGACACAGATGTGGTTGCGAGTGTGGTTTTCCACTGTCATTAAGACCTGTGGGTATTTTGGGTTACAGTTTTTTTAGACTCTTTTTGGGGGGGTTCGGTGTTTGTGTAAAGCAGCTGTATTTGCTTTGTCTTTGCACTTTTTACTGTCAGGCAGCTGGTGACCTCTGACGTAGAAAGGAGCTTTATGAAGAAGCTTAGATTACTCTAAATTTAAGTTTACATGAAAACAATTTCAGGTCTAAAGCCTCACAGATGTGCTCTTTCTGTCCTCCAGAGATGTTCACGCTGTGTGTCTATGGGATGACAAAGGACCAGCCAAAATCCACCAAGCCCTCAAAGACGACATCCTCGACTTCATCAAACAAGCACAAGCTGTAAGCAGATAAACGCCGATCATGTCAGGAGGATTAGGCTGGGTCATTGTCCAAAGTTGCCCTTTTCCACATGTTGCATACTCGCTCCTGGCATCTTCTCAGAGCTACAAGTACTGTGATTGGTTTAGACAAGGGAACCGCTTCAGTAGAGTGACCAGGAGACTCTTTACACTCACTTGCTAACTGTGATTTCCCCACAACATGTCATGAAATCAGTGATGGGGAGCTGGAAGGTTAAATCCTGTTTCAATGTGACCTCATCAGACATTTGGGCTCTCACATCCAGGTCCATTGTTTACAGTATAAAATGCCTCAAGATGACAGTTGTTGTGATTTACTGCTATATAAATACATTTTGAGAGTTAGGTGGTTTGGTTAGCAAGCTGCATCCATATACTGTACAACTATACAGACACAGATATCTGCTAATTAGTACAAAATAAGAGACTAATCAATTACTAGAAGCAAGCATGACCATAAAATGCATGAAAACCACCAGATGTGACCTTTAATTGTCATGCTTACTCTGGAAAGGGACAAACAGACATGTTGAGTGTGTTTCTTTGTTTGTTTTCTGGTTGATCCATGTCACCTCCGTCTTCGCAGCGAGTACTGAGCCACCAGGATGACACAGCTCTCCTCAAAGCCTACATTGTGGAGTGGAGGAAGTTCTTCACCCAGTGCGACATCCTGCCCAAACCCTTCTGTCAGCTGGAGATCACACTGATGGGAAAACAAGGCAGCAACAAGAAAACCAACATGGAGGACAGCATTGTACGCAAGGTGAGAGGTCAACATATGAGCTGAGGAACCAGAAGCACAAAAGGCAGCAGAAGGGAAACACGGTGGCTGGTGTGGACGGCTGATTGTGAAGAAAAGCTAAAGAAGCAGGAGGGGATTAGATGAAAGAAGACAAAGATTTTTATGAACTTTATAAAGTCATAAGTGGAAAAGGTTAGTAGGGAGGGCAGATATCAAAGTGGAAGAATAGTAAAAGGCAGAAAGGCTGCGAAAGAAGAGGCTCACCAGAAGAAAACATTGAATTTTAACTGTTATACGTAGACGGTGGAGAGCAGCTAAGGGTCAGTTAGCCTCGAAATCTCGAATCAGTGAACAGCTTAAAGCATGACTCATACGATATTTATTTGATCTCTGTGAGGAAGGTCTCGGAAGTGAGGGGGATGTTGTGGGTGAGGGAGTGTGACTCAGCAGGCAGGAGGTTTTGTTAGAAGCGCTTCATAAATAAATTCGGCTTCACTATTCTCAGGTTGCAGAAAACTGATGGTAGCTTATTGTTTAACTCCCTCCTTATTTTTCACAGCTGATGCTGGACACGTGGAACGAGTCGATCTTTTCAAACATTAAGAGTCGCCTGCAGGACAGCGCCATGAAGCTGGTGCACGCCGAGCGGCTGGGCGAGGCCTTTGACTCTCAGCTCGTGATAGGCGTACGAGAGTCATACGGTAAGACACGAGGGGGGGGATTGGTGGGTCTCCAGTTGAAGCTGTGTTTCTCCTCAGGCTCCATCACTGCTTATCCAATTTGTAAAACCCATGAATGGTGGATGTTCAAATCTGCCTCGGAAGAGAAGATAAAATAATGATAATAAGAGCCAAAGACAGTATTTTTGAAATCAAAGTGATACATTTAGGAAAGATAAAGGAAAAAAATGTAAAAAATGTACAGTGAAAATGTCAAGTTATGAGGAAACAAACTGTATTCAGCCTTCAGTAGCCCCAAAGTGTCATCATAGTTAATAAAAAAATCTTGAAAAATATAAATAAACACTTTCTTACTTCTCTCCCACCAGTCAACCTGTGCTCTAACCCAGAGGACAAGCTGCAGATCTACAGGGATAACTTTGAGAAAGCCTACCTGGACTCTACAGAGAGGTTCTACAGAACTCAGGCGCCGTCCTACCTGCAGCAGAACGGTGTCCAGAACTACATGAAATATGTACGGCACAATAGTACTGATACATATAAAATGATCCCACTAATGAATCCTGAAGTACACCTTAAAACATTTTGAGGACAGAGCGTAGAATAAAGTTGTGCTCTTGGCTTTGTGCATTAATAAAAGCTTGAGCTGTTTGAACCTAATCTTCATTTTCTGTGTTTTTGTGTGTTTCCTTACAGGCAGATGCAAAGCTGAGGGAGGAGGAGAAGAGAGCTCTTAGATATCTAGAAACACGTCGTGAATGTAACTCTGTTCAAGCAGTAAGTGTCTTTAAGAGGATCAGAAGTTCTTTTACTGTCCTGAACGTGTGTTTCCAAACTGTCCCATCATCTGCTCACATTATATTCAGTGTATTGGTGCAGAACATCATAATCAAGCCTGATTGTGCTGTACACGTGAGACTTGGGGTAGGACAGATAAGATTATTGGCCTGTGGAGAAAGCTCATGTTAATTACTTTGCCTTCATAATTTATGTATTTCTTGATGTATATAACCAACAAATTAACGATTTATATTTTTGATTCTATGATCTAAATCTGCACAATAATTAGTATCGATCCATCCAGCCATCCATTTTTCTAACAGCTTATCCAGTTCACGGTCGAGGGAGGGCTTGAGCTCATCCCAGATGACTTTGGGCTAAAATTATTACTACTAAGAGCTTCTCAAACTTTTGGGAGGCAGGGACTCCTTCTTACAGCGGGTAAAAAAAATTTCCAAGGGCCGCCTTACAGTCCTCATGCTGATAAAACTCTTTACGCTTTAGCTTGGCTGACTTCATTTGCTACCACTCGAAGACATGCAACTCATTTTGGTCTTTCATCGTCATTCTCGATAAAGCCAAACTCAAACATAACTGTCGTCACACTTTCTAATTTTAGCTGGTTTGGCTTGGACTTAAAAATGTGTCCATTGTGCTAATTAGCTCAGCCCCGGGTGATGCACATGTATTTATGTGCCACGACATGTTTTCGCAGACCCCCAATATATGGCTCGCGGAGCCCTTGGGGTCCAGGCACCCCAGTTTGAGACCCACTGTTATAATGAATAAATGAACATAGTGAATAAGCTAATTAAAGTTTATTCTGCTACCCGCCTGGATGCTACAGGCATCGCTGCCAGGAAGAGAGACGGCTTTTTTATTTCTGGAGTTCACCTGAAATCAAACGGCTTTCATTTGATTTTAATTGAGTTGTGCTGTCGCTGTGTCGACACACCTGAGGGTAGATGGAAGGAGACGCTTTTCTTCATGTTTAAGCTTGTTGAACAGGTGCTTTCATGAAGAAAGGATTGCCATGGACCTTTTACCCCCTCAGGTTTAATTCTGACTGTAGTAAAAAGTACAGCTGGTGCTGACTCAGCTCCACCTGCTTTCACCATCTTGGTTGCCGTGCTGGCTCTTTGCTTCAAACTTTTGTTTTGTTGTCACATATTTTGTTGTGGAAAAATGGGACCTTCTTGGGCTCCTAAATATGTTTTGCAGCCTGCGTATGCTTCCTTAAACTCAAAACTTCTGACTGCAAGAAAAAAAAAACTTGTTATATCTTGTTACACCTACGACTTCACCTGTGAAAGTAACAAGTAGCTGTAACAAGACGATGTAACAGCAACTTCACCTGTGAAGTCGTGAGGAAACAACCTCAGGTCAGCAGCTCATCACTGAACTTTCTCTCAGTCATCCGTTGGTTGTGTTGAACCCTCCTGTGTCTGCTTTCCTTCATTTGGCCTTTCTTTTAGGGTCACTTCCTGTGTTGGTTTCAGTTTAAACACTGAATTTCGGGAGTCTTGTTAAATGTACGTGCTGCCTGTTAATTTATATCTCGTCCTAACTGCAGTCTGTATGTTCTGTGTATCCTCACAGCTGATGGAGTGTTGCGTGAACGCTCTGGTGACCTCGTTCAAAGAGACAATCCTCGCCGAATGTCCAGGAATGATCAAACGCAACGAGACAGTCAGTGAGTACCTCAGCAACGTTGCTTCTGAAGTTAACTCAGTTGATTCACACTACAAAATATAACATTGCTGAAAATAGTGGCTTTGAAATTCGCTGCTGCATCAGTCAGGGTAGATTTAAAGATAGAAACTGCTTCTGCTCTGGTTTCCTACATGTAGAGCTGTTTGTTCACCAACCACAGTCAGGGCTCGTGAGCATTTACAACACAAGTTGTTTTTTTAGTAGAATGATTTATAATTTCATGAACAAATTCAGCTTACTCTTTAAGTTGGCAAAAATCATTTTGAGGACTTGGATTATCCTCAGCCATCTGGGCTTTCCATGAGCCAGAAAGAGCAGGAAGTTTTAGTTTCATCCTACGTGCTTCTTGTCCAGTGTGTGACGCTGCTTTTCTCTGGAGCAGAGCTGCACCTCATGTTTTCACTGATGGACAAGGTTCCCAACGGGATCGAGCCCATGCTGAAAGACCTGGAGGAGCATATCATCAGTGCTGGACTAGCGGACATGGTGGCTGCTGCAGAGACTATCACTACTGTACGTGCACAAACACACACTTCAGCAACCACGGTCACTCGAGGAAGAATCAGTCAGTTCCTGTAGCTGTTCCCCTCAGAGTTGGCTCAATGTTTTTTATTTAATGAAGCCATGCAAATGCATTTAACATAGTTACAGGCCCTCACGGTGTGTACGGGTGAAATTTGGCAATTTTAAAGTTGCTCTTTTTCTTTAAGTGCAAGGTTTGGACTCCTTTGTTGTACTCGGGAAACATTCATAGTATGAATAAACCTTGCATGGCTTCATTTAAAAAATCAGCTGATTTAAGTGGGAACCTTTTTGAGATTTGAAATCATTTTTTGTATTTTTTTTATGGAATGAGCCGTTTGTTGGCATGTTTGAAAGATGAGAGATGAAAGTTAATATTCGAGGTCTGCTCTGACAGTATGCTCAGTCATTTTTAATGTGTGTGTGTTTGTCCAGGACTCTGAAAAGTATGTGGAGCAGCTGCTGACTTTGTTTAACCGCTTCAGTAAGCTGGTAAAGGAGGCTTTCCAGGATGACCCACGCTTCCTCACAGCAAGAGATAAGGTCTGTTTTATCTGACTTCCAAAGAAGTCACTCCTTGAAGTTTAAATATCCAGTGATATTTAAATGAGAATGTGCAGGCCTGTGCATTCCTCACAGGTCAGGGCCAGGGTCAGGTGCAGCGTTTGGGCTGGTATTTTGGTCAAAGTTCATATGAACAGGTTTCACTTTTACAGTGTCAGTGCTACAGACCAGCTTCAGAATAGCAGGAGGGTTCTGCACAAATACTCCAGGTTCATAAGAACTTAACTGTAGCTTTATTTATCCAATGTAATCCACCGGGAAGAAAAATGATCCGGTGTTCACACATGTGGATTCATTGTACTGTCACATCCTGATCTGTGCTGATTTGAGGAGGTTTCTGCTTAAAATAAACAGAACGTCTTAACTCAGAACAGCATGGACTACTGGAGGTGGGGGCTGCTGGGATCTCTGTTAGGGTTACAGTAAAAAATCAAACATCACATGTTATTTTGTTCAGCTGTTAGCTGGTTTATCAAGGACTTCGGGAATCTTTAGTCTGCTGTGCTTTTGCTAAAACCACTAGTGAAGAAATCAAATTGTTTCAATTTATTGTCTGAAATTGAAGGGCTTTAGGGCTCTTCAGTATTTTAAGAATTGTTTTTCTCATTGCGGCGGTATGTTCTGTTACCTCGCAGGCTTACAAAGCGGTCGTCAATGATGCCACAATCTTCAAACTGGAGCTGCCGATGAAACAGAAAGGGTACGTTTGGCCACTGTGGGTCTTAAATCGCTCGTCGCTGGTTAAAACTGGTCTGTGTGTGTGCGTGCATAAATGTGTGAATGCATTTCCTTGTTGAATTAGGGTGGGAATGAAGACTCAGCCGGAGTCGAAGTGTCCGGAGCTGCTGGCAAACTACTGTGACATGCTGCTAAGGAAAACCCCGCTCAGCAAGAAACTGACCTCAGAGGAAATTGAGCTCAAACTCAAAGAAGTGGTGAGTCTAATCTCAAAGCATATCAGTCCATTTATGACTTCCCCTTCTCTCGTTCTCTCGCAGATTCATGCTTTTCTCTCCCCTCCTTGCAGCTCTTGGTGCTGAAATACGTCCAGAACAAAGACGTGTTCATGCGTTACCACAAAGCTCATCTGACCAGGCGCCTGATCCTGGACATTTCGGCCGACAGCGAGATTGAAGAGAACATGGTGGAGTGGCTTAGAGTGAGTTCAGCTTTTCTTGAACTTTCAGCAGCAGAGTCATAAAATCACTCCTGATTTCAGCGACACATTAACATATGTATTGATATCGCATTAATATATTAATGCAGCAAAATTCAATTCAGTTTTATTTATACAGCACCAAATCACAACATCAGGCACTTTACATTGTGAGGTAGACCCTACAATAATATATATAGAAAAACCCAACAATCACATGACCCCCTATGAGTGAGCACTTTGGTGACAGTGGGAAGGAAAAACTCCCTTTTAACAGGAAGAAACCCCCGATAGAACCAGGCTCAGGGAGGGGCGGGGCCATCTGCTGTGACCGGTTGGGGTGAGAGAAGGAAAACAGGATAAAGACATGCTGTGGAAGAGAGACAGAGATTAATAACAAGTATGATTCAATGCAGAGAGGTCTGTTAGCACATAGTGAGTGAAAAGGGTGACTGAAGAAGAAATACTCAGAGCATCATGGGAATCTCCAGCAGCCTACACCTATTGCAGCATAACTAAGGAAGGATTCAGGGTCATCTGATCCAGCCCTAACTATATGCTTTAGTAAAAATTAAAGTGTTAAGCCAGTTTTAAGTGCTTTTATCATTTCTGGGTGTCCTGTAAGTGATTTATGTTTTTGTGCTTATGCAAAACATCTGCTCTTCCCGGCGCAGAAAAACTGGTTACTTGATAGAGACGAAGACTTTGGTTCTTTTAAATATTTTATCACATCATGCCATGTGATGTAAATCTGATGTTTAACAATCAAATTACCCGTTTGTCTGATTTTATTGCTTCCTTTGTGTGTCTGTGTGTGGCTGTAGGAAGTAGGAATGCCTGCTGATTATGTGAACAAGCTTGCCAGGATGTTTCAGGACATCAAGGTGTCAGAGGACCTCAATCAGGTCTTCAAAGAGATGCACAAACACAACAAGCTGGCACTGCCAGGTAAGACACACACACGCACTGTAGCATACAGTGCAACTATTTTTATGCTAACATGCGTTAGCTATAACATATGTCTGCGATATTATGTGTAGCATGGTGCCGCACATGTCTCAAACAGTTAAAGCACAATTTGATTATGACGTGTCACGTATTAAACTGAGCGTAAACGGTTTCTCTTGATTATTCACTTCATCTTTTCCTCTCCGTGCAGCGGACAGCGTGAACATTAAGATCCTGAACGCCGGCGCCTGGTCACGAAGCAGTGAGAAGGTTTTCGTCTCGCTGCCCACAGAGCTGGAGGACCTGATCCCCGAGGTGGAGGACTTCTACAAGAGGAATCACAGCGGTCGGAAGCTCCACTGGCATCACCTCATGTCCAACGGCATTGTGAGTGTGTGGAATAAAGCAGAGTTCCTGCTGCCATGAAGAGCAGAAAACACGAATCTCCTGGAAAATGGAAACTAAAATCTGAATACATTTTTCTGTTTTTCTCATCTCTTCTTTGTTTATCTGTCATCCATACAAATTTGTTCTAATTTTTTCTGCATGTGCAAAAAACAGGGCATCTTCCTGTCTGTACATTTCAGAATAAAAGCCCTAGAAATATAGCAGTGTGGGAGATTCTGGGAATTTAAATTAAATTTTATTTTTGGTTTTTACAAATTAGGAAATAGAAGATTATTTTTGTTTCTTAACACCTTCTTTTATGAAGAACGCCTGATATTTGGAGTTAAGGGAACTCTAAATCTTCAATTTTATTATCAAACAGGATTTTTATAAGAAATTTGGATGCAAGAATGTCCATAAACGTAAATACATGAGAAAAGAACTGGATTAAATAAAAAGAACACAAGTTATTGACAATATCCTTTTTAAATGATACTCATGTGTGCACACCTGAGCATTTTCTCACGCTCGGGTGATACTCTCTCAGTTTTACTCATATTTTCATGAACTTTTCTCCTTCAGACTTTTGTTATCTCTGTGATCTTTTTTCTGGTCACCTCTGTTTACACTTTCCAGTTTTCAAACAGGGATTCTTTGGGTCACGTGGAAAAGTTAGAAAAAGAGTTTAACTTGACAATCTTTTGGAAGTGCTGGTTGAGACTACTGAAGTGTTATTCTGGTGTATTTTTTAGCAAAGCTTTTGTTTACAGCCCGCTGCTGCCCACTTTTCTCTTTAGAAGATATCGGGCTACCAAACCAACACTGACACTCGATTTTCCTTCCTTATCCTTTGGTTCTGCTCTGATCAGATCACCTTTAAAAATGAAGTGGGGCAGTACGACCTGGAGGTGACGACGTTCCAGCTCGCCGTGTTGTTTGCCTGGAATCAGAGACCCAGAGAGCGAATCAGCTTCGAGAACCTCAAACTGGCCACAGAGCTGCCCGACGCAGAGCTACGCCGAACACTCTGGGTCAGACCGAAATTCTCCACTTACAAGTTAGACCAGAAATACAGAGGATTTAAAAGTTACTGAGGTTGCATCAATTCTTCGTAACTTGTAGTAGAGATAACGCTGCCTGTATTGCAAAGCCATCCACCCAGTGGAGACAGCAGATGTTTAAACAACACTGAGATTTGGTTAAAAAGTGAAAAGACTTCTAAAATAAAAGGGAAGATTGTGTCTAACTTTGTTTGAAAAGTGAAAGGACATCTATTCCTTCTCAACTTTTGGACAACAGGGGGGTTTGAACTCAGAATCAGCCGTGCTCAGCACTGTTAGCACTGCCTGTACTACATTTTTATTTTAAGACTCTTAAGATTAAAAATGTCTTTTGCAGCAGTGCCCCGGCAAAGGCAGGCATCGGGTCAACCAGCAGTGGTTACATAGATTAATAATGCATGCAACAACACGAAAGAAGTTTAAACATGTAAGATCAATAATGAAAATACTGCATGACATAAAAACATAGTAACAGGTAACTGTCACAGTTATATCTGGCCACAAGGGGGCAGTAATGTTCCAGCAGCCATGAAGTAACTGTCTGCAGGTCAGTTAACATGAGCTTAATGCTGTTTAACGTGAGCAGCTCTTTTAGGTTTGGTTTATTTTGCAGCTAATTCCACAGAGAAGGAGCCTGTGAACGCCTGTCTGTACGTCTGCAAGTAAAATGGGAACAGACCAAGAATGGACTTATTAAGCGTACACCAGTAACCGATTCTAGGAAAAGACAAAAAACATCCTAACCAAAAATAGAATGAAACTTAAGCAACAGTTATGCCCACAGAAAATCAGTGGTGATTAAATAAGAGTCAAGCTGTCCTTTAACACGCGGTATTTGTGGCTGATAATGATGATAAAGTTTAACTTCAGGTCTCCTGCTCTCTCCTCACTGTGCAGTCTCTGGTCGCCTTCCCGAAGCTGAAGAGGCAGGTGTTGTCTTACGACCCCCCGGTGAGCTCACCCAAAGACTTCACAGACGGCACGCTCTTCTACGTCAACCAGGAGTTCTCTCTCATGTAGGTCTTGGCATTTATATAAATCTTAACCTGTGGAAATGATGTGGACATGTTTAAATGTTTCATTGTTATTATAATCCACTCATGTACGGAGTAACTAAAGCTCTCCTCTATATCACCGCTGTGTAAGTCCCAATATTCAGATACTGATCTGTGTCTAAATGTCGACATTTTTCTCAGTAAAAACTCCAAAGTTCAGAAGCGGGGAAAGATCAATTTGATTGGCCGTCTGCAGCTGACCACAGAGCGAATGAGAGAAGAGGAGAATGAAGGAATCGTTCAGCTCAGAATACTCAGAACTCAGGTACGGAAACACTCCACCCACACAGACTGTGTGCAGCCTTGATGGCTGCAGGACAGAGATGCTTCAACTCTGCTGCTTCTGTTCAGCTCATCCGGGGCATGAGCAGGTTACGGCTCGACAACAGTGCTGATGTTGCCGTTATCACTTCACATTTTTCATTAATGTAAAGCACAGTCACAATTCACAAATTTCATTACAGTTATTGTTATGTCATTACCTGCGTTACAAAAGTTGTTCAGTTATCTGGAAGCTGGGCAAGAAAAAAATAAAACAATTTCTTTTCTTCTTCATGTTTTTCACTTGCGCTACAATCAGCTGATTTCAGTTTGTATGTGGGAGGAAGAAAATTGTGACGTGATACAGCTTTGAGGAGTGGAGATATAAACATTACTTGTATTTTTATTGCACGAAAAAAAACACAACTTCAGCAAATATCTGCACAGCCAGCATACTAATGCCAAGCTAGCCAAGAACCCGTTAAGGTGTCGTTAAGGTTGAGTGCACTCTGACCCCAGCCCAGCAGCCACAGCCTCCGTTTCTACCTGTTTCTACCTACCTTTGTATTCACACGTAAATACTACAAGAAAGTTTGTATGTGTGTCCTCAGTAGTTATTTATGTGGGATTTGTGTTGGTGTTTGAGACTGTAGCCTCAGGTTTATGTTGTTAACTGGTAATTATGTGACAGTGCGTTTCAGGACATTTTACAGAGTAATGATAAGGCAATGTAACGGTAAATGTAAATGACTTCATCAGACAGTTAGCACGAGGGTCCATGTGGACGTCTTCATGCCTGTGTGCAGACGTGTCCGTAGAGAATTTATGCCACAATTCACCAAATGCCCATGTGCCTAGGTGGCAGACTTCAAAGAGTTATAACAGGAACAGAGTATAATCCAGGCTTAAATCAGTACGACCCTCTAAATGAAATGTTGTCCATCCCTGGTCTACACAGCTGTAAAGTTCTAACATTTCCTTTTCTTTCCTCTCCAGGAGGCCATCATCCAAATCATGAAGATGAGGAAGCGGATCAGCAACGCCCAGCTGCAGACGGAGCTGGTGGAGATCCTGAAGAACATGTTTCTGCCTCAGAAAAAGATGATAAAAGAGCAGATCGAGTGGCTCATCGAGCACAAATACATAAAGAGGGACGAGGCGGACATCAACACCTTCATCTACATGGCCTAGGCAGCGAAGACGGAGTGTGTGTTTTGCTGTTTTTTACGACTGGCCTGCATCTGGCGCTTTAAAACCTGCGAGATGAGACAAACAAGGACTTAAAGGATGTGTTTGAAGAAGGAGAAGAGGGCCGGGAGCGCGCTGAAGGACACGGAAAAGCCTTTTTAACAAAAGTGTGGCTATTGTTTGTGTTTGTGAGACACCAATGTGTTACCGGAGTGTCATTTCAAGCCGTAGCGTTGAGTCATCTGGCCGTGTGTTTGTCCCTGCTGCCCTCTAGTGTCTGCTCAGAGGAGAGGAACGGCGGCGTGCGCCGTCCGCCAGCAGCTCAGAAGAAGAAAAAATAGTGATGTAATTGAATACTTCCTGCCTTACTTTCATCAGCAGTGGACTGCGGAGAAGGAGGTGGAGGAGGAGTGAGGGCAGAAAAGGAGAACAAAGCTGATATCAGTCCTTTGCTTTCACTTCATGCGACGGCTGCCATCTTAGCCGCAGCCATTTAGCATCCCTCCTGTCCTACACTGATCTAACACTCGAAGAGGGAATGCAGAGTGAAAGCTGCCATCGAGGAGGAGAGAGACGAGTTCAAACTACCGAGGAGTATTTTGCCAAATCGTGTGTGTGTGTGTGTGTTTGAGTGCATGGTGTGTATCTGATCTTTTAGTTGTGCGTGTTGTATGTGTGTGTGTGCACTTTCAACAGCATGCTGCTCTATGATTTTTTTTTCCCCCTTCAGTGGAGAATCTGTCACACTTTGTGGTTGCATCGGTAAGGGTTGGGAATTTAAATGCTGGTATTCAGATTTTTTTTGTGATCCCCTGACCGGGCTGCAGGTGACGTCACCTTTGCAGAGCCTCAAGAACAAAACGAGAAAGTGTAACTGCCCCAGTGCGCATGCACTCAGATGGAAGTTCAGTGTCTAAATTTTTACCTCATTCATTCTAAGAGTGTCTTTTTTTTTTTTGCACAGTTAGAGAAAACCACACAGCTGCTCTGTTGCTTTTACTTAAGGTTTGAATGAGCTGCTGGTGTTTGGACCTTTTTCCAAAGCAGAACACTGTCTGAGTTTGTGTGATGTGTGCGCACTGCCCTTTTGTTCTTCCTTTCTGCCTGAACTCTCAGAAACCTACAAATCACCTTCAGCCCATAAACCTTCATACTGTTTGAAGCAAAGCAACAATTTAGTCCCTTTAAAGCAGCTCTCACGATTCTGCAGCCATAACTTTAATTCCGTTATCACCGGGACATAAAAACTATTTAGAATTGTCAGTTTGTCTCTGAATCACAAAAGCCTTTAAAAGATTGGTGACTGCCTCAAAACAAGCTGAACTTATTCTACAAACTCACACAGCTTTGCAGCTTGGTCCAGAGCAACAACACGATTGTTTCTCATCACACCAGAGCTCTGAATTTGCTCCATGCTAATGGAGTTGGAGATGGAGTAAATGATGAAAAAGTGAAAACTTTTCCCTTTTTATTACCATAATGAGGACCTAGAAACACCTGCCACCACACAGGTGAAGCTCCAAACGTTTAGGGGGAATCAAATAAAACAAACTCACAGGATGTGTCAGGGGGTCGAACCAAAACAATAATTTTTAGAGATGAAAGTTGTAAAATTACAAAGGAAAATATGCAGATGTGCTATACAGCAGATCCATTACACTTTATATACTTATCATAAATCTGGCAAAGGACGACACCTTAAAGAAAAAAGACAACTATGAACTTCCTGTTCCTGCTATTCCCTTATGTTAAAGAATTCAGAGACCTTTGGGAGGTGACCGCGCACTGCAGTAAACATCATGTTACATACAGTAAAGACACAGAGGCTGTTTTATCATATTTAACCAAAATCTTAGCATTTTCCATACAATCTATAAACATTTGATAAGCTTATACTCACATAAGGCTAACTTAAATCGAGGAAATGTGTTGAGGATAAACAATAATCCAGTGTCTGATTGGTGCAGGGCACCAAAAATTCCACTAAACAGGAAACAACCCTGGAAAAGTAACGAGTTCTTCTTCTACTCTTTCTCACCTGATTGTAATTTGGTGCTGTAGCCTCTGCAACGTCTTCAAAATGAGTGTGCAAATGTATTTTGTCAGCTGACCGGTCGGTGAATGCGAGATCAGCTGCAGTGAATTATAGAGAATAAAAAGCTGCTGAGGTAAATATGGAGAACCAGGGTCATTACATGGAAAACCAATCAGTGCCCCCCACCCCTCAGAATCAGCAGATTTTGTTTTTGTAAAATGACTTTAGTGTATTTAATGAAGACATGTAAAACTTTACATCACACTATGTCTGCAACTCACTTTGGGGCGAGTTGCAGACCCTTAAAGTACACAGGTTTGAGTGGAAGATTGAACTTTTTAATTTATTAATTTCCAGCATTTTCGAGCCCTCATAACTCCAGATTAACTTCACACCCACTCCATGTGTCATCATCTTAACGGAGTTTTAGTTTTTTCCATGATTTTTGCACACAGCATACTGTGTATCATACTTCCAGTGGTTACAAAACTATTTTTACCTTAATGTCTATAATTCCGAGTAACAGAACCAGGTTTTGGTATCCTGGAGAAAAAGTGCGTTTTGGGTAAACCTTCAGTGGTCATCTCACCATGAGGGATAGGTGGATGATCAGACCATGTTATGGCATGTAAAGGTTTCATTTTTAGCTACGTTTTGATGCCAAGCTCACCTTCCAGAGGTGATCCCTTCATATTAAAATGTGGCTGATTTTTATCAGTTGCACTGGGAATCGTTTTGCTCTTGTTGAACTGAGAATCAAATCCTGTGAGCAGTGAGGAAAAAGAAAGACGACCGTGAATGTGTGGGGTTGTTTTTTGTTTGTTTTTTAATATTTATTCTGTATTTATGAGGAATGTTACTTTTTTGTCCATTTTTTTTTCTTGCCTTGTTTTTGCAAACATGTCTGTTGCCGTTGCAGTACTGACTTAAACAGTACCGACTTACTGACGCTCTCTCCTCTGTTTCAGCCTGCAAAAAAAACAAACTGTTAGTCTAATTTATTTCACTTTCCACATAAAGATTTATCTGCAATTTTGTCAAAATGCTGAAGCCGCTTTTAAGTTTGTTACTACGACACATTGATGTTGAGAATAATCCATTTTACACACTGATGTGCAAAAAAACATTTTAAAAAACGCTGGAGTTTTCTGATTATTGTAAACTCTTCTGAATGCAGTGAGGCTGTCTGCCTCAGGTTTCACCTGAGATGAAACTAACTCCACATGTCAGTCGCATTATATGCAGTTTTATTCTCTATGCACAGGCCTGGCTCACTTAGGTTTTTTGTTTTTTTGCAGATGATACCTTGTTGTATTTTTAAACACATTTGATGACACTGGGGGACTTTAATGAGTTCTTTCTTTGTGTGATCTTTGAGGAAAAACACTCATTTAATTATATTCAGTCTCATCTGTCTCTGTGTTAGTCAGTAGGGGGTTTCTTCCTCTGGTTCTCTGAAGAGAAAAATCTATCCCAAAACTCTTAAGTCTCAGTGCTGGGCTGCTTTATTCTTATTTTCTGTCAAAGTTGAGGAGTTAAACAGTTAAACCTGCAGTAATCTGTCACACAAAGCACAGAGACGTACAGCAGAACTGCCACAAAATCCCAAATATGGTGCACCATCTAACCTCTTATTCCGCTTGTTCCGGTGGTTTTAGAGGTTCGGTTTGCCTAAAAAGATCTAAAAAAGAAGAATTGCTCCACGACTATCAGGTCAGCATGCATGATCCCCGTCTCTTAGGATAGTTAAAACCTCTGAGAATCTAATCTGTGTGTCTCGTACTGTGCATGTGTTTAGCTGCTTTACCCTGCTTACAGGTTATCTGCAACCTGCTTTGCAACCCACCAATACTCAATCTCCTTTTTTTTGTTTTTTTGTTTTTAAACTGCTGTTTCAGATTTATTCAGTTTCAGATCCACAGTTGTAGGTGACATCACTAGCTGGGCTTATTTATAGGCATAAATCCTCAAATCCACATACAGCTAACTGGGTGAAAGGCATTTCTCAATAACTGGACCCAGCACACTAAATATTTTTGGGGTGGGTCCTTCCTTTGTTTATTGTTTCTGATAAGCATCTTTTTCTGATTGAGTTTTAACTTCTGGCCTCAAGGTGTACTGTGTCGTTTTGATTGAAGAAGTTCCAACAATCACTGAAACTTGGTCTGAAAATCATTTTTAAATGGTGGGTACTCAGAAATGATAACTTGTGAAAAACTAAGAAATTCAAGTTTGTTAATCTGTCAGTAATCTGTAGTTGGAGGGGGGAAATGTCACCAGTGAGATTACAGAAGGGCATCAAGGTACAAAGCTGGATTTGTACTTACAAACCTCCAAAAATGTTTCAGGCACTGAAACAAAACTTTCAGCTTCGAATATGCCAAGTAATTATTTTTTTCTCTTTTGTTTTTCTCAGACTTCACCTCACTGTTGATAGAAATTATCCTACTGATGCTGAGCTCATAGCCGGGCTAGTGGTTGTCTTCAAAGTTTAAGACTGAAATAACAACCATCCATCCATTTTCTTCTGTTTATCCTTGTCAAGTGCGCTACCCTGTGACCCCAGCTTGATTCATTTATATAAGCACTTTTATCTGTGCTTTCTTAAGCATAGTTTTCATTCATCATCCCATGGATGTGTTGGAGAGTAGCTTGGGGTTGGTATCCTGCCCAAGGATATTTGGTATCTAGACTGGAGCAGCCATGGAACCAACAACTTTACAATTATAAGATGACCTGCTCTACTTCCTGACACACAAATCTAAACCTTCTAAATTTAGCTCAGGCATTCAAACAGATGATGTTTGTAATCTTCTCACTTGTTCTGAAGTTTATAAGTTTTAACTCATGATCAGAGGTATCTGCAACAACTTCATACCAATCCGTCAGATGTATTTGTGGCTTCCAGAGGGTGGGTTACTGTAACTCTTGACGTCCTTTCTATTCAGGCCCTCACAGAAAATTGTACAAATCCTTTTTGGTGTTTGTGGGGTTTTGTCCTGTTAATTTTTGACATCAGCTTTATTTGTTAATGTTTGCAAGGTTTGCTGCTATAGTAACAACAACAGACGAGCTCAGTCTGACTCACTCTTTGCTTACTTGACAACTTTGGGTTTGAATTCAAAGAAAGTTAAGGCATCCTTCCCTGTGTGGCCACACTTTGAGAAATTTAGAATTCGTTTTCTAATCACTTTAGTGTTTTTTGTTTAATATATCAGTTATGTAGAACTGAACACCTCCAGTTTAACTGAATTTCCATCAGCTTCAGCTGTGCTTTGTATTAAGTGCTAGTTTTCAACTATTACCATGTAAACAGACTGAACTCAGAGGGTAAGCATACCTGTTGCCTGAACCCGAGCCTCACACATTTAAATTGTTTATACAGGCTGACAAACTTGAATTTCTTCAGAGGTTTTTCAGTTTCACTGCATCATTTCACAAGCTGTCAGTCTTCAATAAAGGGAACCTTTTATTCTTCTCACTGTATGTCATATACATGTACTGTTAGAAGCTATTTTACTGGCTAAAATGACAGAGTAGTGTCATTTATGACCCCATTATTTAGCTTAAGGTTACTCTCCTGATCTTTTAGGAGACTATAAACTTTCCATCAGTACCAGATATTACAATAGAAACTCATGAAATGGACAGACTTGTTTTAAATGGCTCTGTCTGTGTTTATCGTGCCTATACTGTTTCCCTATCTATGACGTATTCTAAGATATGTATTAGAACTGAAGAAGCTTCTCTGATGAGAGGTGGAACATCTTCAAGAAAATTTAAAAAAAATCCAGTTGCTTTTCTTTCCAAGCTCCTTAGAGTACCATGACCTGGATGACTGGGAACCTACACAGACATTCTATAATATTCTTAATCATTTGTTTATTCATTAGTTTTCGATCATTTTTGTGCAAAAAGGAGTCGACTGGACTCATTACTACATCAGCTGAGCTGTCAGTTTGGGCATTAAATGTCTGTCTCAGGGCTTTTGCAGCAGTAAATCTTTGCATTATATCTGTGTTAGCCGTGGTTCACTACAAAACATCACAATGATTCATTCCCACTTTTAAGCACAACACAGGGATTAGAAATGGGAATTTACCCGTAATGTCTAAAAACATAAATATATTTCCTCACAACTTTCCATGATCTTTACCACACACATGGGCAAATTATATTACAGAAAACTATGAAAGGTTTTCAAAGAAGGAAGCTGACAAATTGTTGGGGAAACATTTTTAAGATTAAAAAAAAACACAGCAGTAAATATAAGTATTTAGTTGAGGTCATAAAAGCTGGATGAAAGCAGCTTTTGAGTATGAAGGGAAAGACTGAACGAAAAAAAAGTAAGAATGATTTCGATCTTCGAGTCATGCAAAGCTACTCTATCAGAACCCAATCATCAAAATATGGAAATAAGCATAAGTGGACGCCTTTAAACTTCCGTAACTTCCTAAGCTAATTCACTCTCTCCAAAAAAAAGCTGTTCAGACTGTGAAATTTAAATAAAGAGAATCCCATCATTTTCAACAGTTTGTATCTTTATTTAAACGAAAACAATACAAAGACAACATATCAAATCTTTTTTTAATAAACCTTAGATTTTATTTCAGCAACATGTTCCAGAAAAGTCAAACCCAACTGCAGAAACATCCCACAGCTCGTTAAATGTATTAATGACATGATTCCCAAAGAAAATGAGGGTTTAAAAAGTAAATATGAGGAAGCGTTCACCACTGTGAAAGGATGTGTGAGCAGAGTTTCAAAGTTTTTCTCAATGTAAAATTTCTTTTTCCAACTAAAAACAAGGGTGTCACCTCCTGTGTGATCTCATTTTATGCCCCTCCCCTTTTTTAAAGACATATTGTCTGATTTTTGCATTTTACTCTCGTTTGAAACATTTGGATTAACCACAGCTGAAGTTAAAAGACTGTGAGTGATTCTTTTCTTTTTCTTTTGGTTGTCTCGTGTGAAAGCCCGGCCTGCACTGCACAGAAGTCAGATTTTACTGTAGCCTTGTGTGACGACAACACTTGAACTAAACACAATCAGCCACAGCCTGAAAACCAGCTGAATGTTTGCTATGACATCAAGGAAGGACTTTAAAAGTGTGTGTTGGCAATAAAAGAAAAAAATCAAAGTGGGATGAGAGTGCTTCTTTTGAGTACTGCTTTGTTTTTGCTTGTTTTAAATATGTTTTTTTAAAGTTGAATAATTTATTTACTGGCAAAATAAAGACAAATGTTTTCTTCCTACTTCCAGTTGCTGTAAAATTTAATAAGTTGGATGCATTTAAAGAAATTACCTGAGCTTATTGCTTCAAAAAAACCAAATGACCTCAATTTAACACAAGTGGGTTATACTCAGG
Organism: Pelmatolapia mariae; assembly: GCF_036321145.2. Lineage (NCBI taxonomy): Eukaryota > Metazoa > Chordata > Actinopteri > Cichliformes > Cichlidae > Pelmatolapia > Pelmatolapia mariae. The sequence goes on along the minus strand of NC_086239.1, from coordinate 35,653,691 downwards.
TGTTTATTTATCAAGAAGATAAATCACAAGGACTTGATGTAGTTTGCAGACTTATTCTGCAGTTAAATTTACTGAATTTCCTGGAGGAACCCACCCGAGGGATTAATAAAGTTTCATCTAATCTAATCTTACTTCATATTACCTTAATTAAGAAAATGGTAAATAAACACATGCAATGTCACTGTGAATTATTTAAGTTTTTCTTTTAAAGAAATCTATGAGAATTTTTGCTGAATATTTACATTTTAAGAGATGGTGTATGGGCCACAATCATGTGCTCCATACACCGCACAGTTATAGGAACACTGGCTTTATTAATGTTCCAACAACCCTCAGTATAAACACTAACTCTGAGTTAATAAACACTACACAAGTCTCAGGTCAAATAGTCTTTTGCTTACTAAACCTTTAAAAACAAAGACTAGAGACCAGCAGGGGGTCATATAATGACACCTGTTATATGCATATGTTTCTAATAAACTATATTTTGCATGTAGATTATACTTTTAATCCATAACATTTATTTTTAAACTTGTTGTTTTGCAGATAAATTGTGTTATTAAAGGACAAGCTCTCACTGCGGGATTATCTGTGGATCATCTGCCTCTATCCTGTCCATCCTGCTCACTCCCAACAAACATCATAACATCCTCAGCTCCTCTGTCTTTGGCCTCACGTCCTTTCTCCAAACCATACATCACAGCAGGTTATGGAGAGCTTCTCTTTTACTCTCGCTATCACTACCTTTCTGTCATAAATCACATCACCCCTGACACCCGTCTACACCCAGTGCACCTAGCCTGCATCTCCTCTCCACCTCTCCTGTGCACTGTCCATGACAGAGATTTTTTTTTTTTTCATTTTACTTTTTTATTTGTAATTTCACTATAATTAACCCAACCTCAGTGTTTCGTTTTAGTTAACTAGGATAACCTTGCTTGTCGTTAACTCAGAGTGATGGACGAGTTTTTGAACTATGAACAGCTAAAATTAAATAAAAAGTTCAGAGGAAACTCTATGTTAGAAAAATAGCTGACAGAGTTTTTCCGTTTTGTATAAATGTTAAAAATATTTTAAACTTTATTACACCCTGCCTCTCGCCCTATGACAGCTGGGATGAATGGATGGATGGATGCATGGACATGAGTACATGTGAGCATGTGAGCCAAAAATAAGGGACTATTTCTTTAAGAACTAAAACGATATATTCGGCTCTTCGGGGTGTACGTTACAACCATCAGATGTTCTCGTTTGGATAACTGTTGTCTAAGTCCATATATCCTTCTTGTAAATGAGGTTAAATGTCGTGTTTTATAACCTCCATTCTTAAAAAAGAGCGTTCGCACACATTTCTCTGAAGAGGGGAACGCTTATTTTGTATTGCACCCCCATAAAGCGGTGGTATCGTCCACTTTCGCGGAAACGCCGGCTCCGGCCAAAACTCCGGCATAAGAGAAGCAGGTGGAACTGAGACCGTAGTCTGAGTGTGACTGAAAGTGGTAAGTGTTTAAAACAGTGCCCTATCAATTACCAGGTGTTGCCCCAGGCATCTGTCTTATATTTGCCTCTAATTATGATGCGAGTGATTTAAAGACTTTTGACGCGTGTTTGGACACATTAGCAGACGTTAGCGGAGCAGCTCTGAAACCCGCGGTGCGCCACTAATGTTAGCTAGCAAACAAAAGAGATTCACTGTGAGTCAAGACTGACTCTCGGAAGAAAATGAAGGAGATAAATGTGGAATTTGTAATACGAATCATGTTTTTGTAACATTTAAGTAGCGACAAAATGCGACATCCTGGCACGAAGTCTGCTATTAGTCATTCTAGCCTGGGTAGCTAACGTTAGCATCAACGGCAGAGACCCGCAGCCGTTTGGATTTTAGCCTGAAGTTTAACAGTGTCCAGACCCTTAACAGACTTTTTATTCAATATGTACCTGTGTCTTGTGCTTTAGGTGTGGGTGGTGGAGGAATGGTGACATAATCCTGACGTGTGTGTTTCCCACAGAGCTTTTTAAACTGGTTCTGCAGCAGTGCTGTCGTTACCATGTTTATTTTTAACAGTTCAAACGCTGGAAAAAGTTCGCGTTTAATGTCGCAGACACTGCAGCTGCGCGACAGTTACGTTTGGTGGTTTTTGTTGAAATGCAAACGTGACAACGCCTGTTTTCTTCCGAGCAGTGTCCTCGTTCTTCTGGTGAGCTTTTATATCAAGTCTGAACACGAAAACGGAAATTTAGTGTGATGAGGCAGTCCCTGTTTGCGCCTTCCTTTTAACCAGCTATGCAGGCCGAACCGAACAAAAACAGTGTTTACGAACTGGCCCATTTCAATCTCCAACAATGGCGTCACCATTCATTTTAACAGTACTCAAGTGAATTTTGTGCATTTATGAATCGTACTTGTGACAGCTGCTGCGATGGCACACTCTGCCTCTCCACACATCATCTCCAGGAATCACTTGAATGATCCTAATGGGGAGTAAAGTCACAGAACTCATTGTTGTGTATGTGTCTGGGATCATGTCTACATATGATCATAACTTCCACTGGGTCCTATACTTAAAGGCTGTGGTTCCCCAGTGCTGCCCTGAGGCAAGTCAAGGTGTCCCCTGAGATTTTTGCATCAATGAAACATTGTAACGGCACAGAAAGTACTAAATGTCATTTCAGTTGACCTCATTTGGCCTGATTGATAGTGAGAAGATATAATTGAGCAGCTGGACTTGTGATGTCAGCAGCCTTCAGCCTGAGTTAATCTGTTAATGCTAATATAGTGAGCTAAAGAGGGCCTTGGCAACTAAACACCCTTTTATAGAGAGACTTCACCTGCTTTAAAAGGGTAAAAGAGAGCTGCGTCTGAACCAGAGGCAGCAGGAATCTACACTACATAAACAAAAGTTCTAGGCTGCCCACATATTACACCCACAGGAGCTGCTCTGCCATAGAAACCCATGCCATGAAGCTCCCAGTGCACAGTTTGCATGCTGATCTTAATGTCAGAGGAGGTTTTGAGGTCTGCAGTTACTGAGTCAGCAGAACATATGTGCTTTACACCTCAGCACGCAGCGATCACACTCTGTAACTTTACATGATCTGCCACTTCGTGGATGAGTTATTGATTCCTGAACACGTCCACTTTACAATAATACAGCTGACTGCGGAATATCTAAAAGGGAAGAAATTTCACCCACTGACCTGTTGCAACAGTGGCATCCTGTTTCAGTAATACACTCAATTTCTTTTAATTCTTTCACAAGTCATTCTAAAGGCTGACTGCATGGCTGGGTGCTTGATTTTATACACCTGTGGCTATAGAACTGAAAACACCTGAATTCAAAGACGAAGAGGTGTGGCCCCATATTTTTGACCATACAATGTATGTGTTCTTGTGTGATAAGAGGATGGATGCAAGTCATAATTTAGCGGTGCTCATTGTAGTTCTTAAAATCAGCTAACATTGCAATCAAAAGAAGTGATGATATTTGAAATGAGAGAGTATGACATGACATTCTGCACATATGAAGAAAGCCGAGTCTTAATTTTTGGTTTGCTGTTTGTTTTGCTTTGGCACAAAGGCTTAAAAATCACAGCTCTAAAGGCAGAAATCGGTTCTTTCCTTGAATTTCTGAACGTTCAGTTGACTGTAAGGCCAGTAGTGCAACTGCAATGAAACTTCAGTTAACAACGACGCACAGATATGATCAGAATGCCTTGGCTTTGGAAATCTGCTGATACAAAGTACTTCCCTGATGCCAGTGTTAAATAAATTTTCTTCAATCTTCATTTAAATCTTGAAAGTAGTTATTGAAAAAAAAAATTCTAGTGTTGTTATTTTGATAATTTTATAAATATCTTGAAAATGACTCAAATTCATATTAGCAGAATGAAAGAACACCACACAAATCCAAATATTTTAGAGACTTCAAGCATCTATCATTCTGAATGAACCTGAGCTGCGCTCCTGAGACTCCACATTCATAGTCACAGTATCAGATATTTACCCTAAACCTTCCTGGTTTACAGAAACTATAAAAACATTTTGGATCTCATCTGAGGTCTTTGACCTATGATTAGATTTTTCCTCTTGGTTTCAAAGTGACGGTGGTGTTAGTAATGCCTCGCATGTGCTTTGGCCGATGCCTTCAGTCTTCCTTGGCTGACGTTCCCTGAATGATGCTGAGTCAGTGCTTGTGTGCTTTCTCGTAGGAAAAGTCCTCACAGCCTGGCAAACATCAGCACGCTGTCAGAAACGCTGGACAAGCTTGTGAGTATTTGTGTTGATTTATATGTAGTAGACAACGCCGGTGTAGTCCGGCACGTTTACAGTGATAATACTGCTGGACTTTAGCGTACAGCATCCATCGGCTTATCAGGTGCTGTGCAGAGACTTTTTTAACCAGTTTTCTTTTTTTTATTCCAGCATTGCTTAGATTTGAATGGACAAGGCTGGCAGAAGTATACAGGTACAACCTCTCACACATCTCATATATCTGTGTGCTGTTATTTTATTTTTTTTAATCATTAAAATGTTTCACACCATGAATTTATCAGTTTACTTCTATTTTAACAGGGAAGGATAATAGAAAGATGTGCAGAAATAGAAGTATGTTTTTAAAAAACACAGGCTTTGATTTTATCACTTTTTTCACACCTACCGCTGCAGAAACTTAAGGCAGCCCAAAGATGTACTGATTTGCTACTGATGTTAAACTAATGAAAGAACACAGAACTTAATAGTCCAGATTTTTGACCCAAGATTAGATTAACTAATTCTTACACTGCATCAGTGCTCCTCCAATACTTGTTCCATAATTGGCCGTCTCATTTTGACAGTTACCCTTTCAGATAATTCAGTAATCAAAGTATTTTGAATGTTTTGAATGTTAGAATACCCATCATAGATGGAGGAAATGTTTTGGGTATGAAACACACAAAGTAAAAAGCATTCCTGTATAAAATATAAATGTACTTGAGTTGTTGTAGCTGCTAAGATGGCTCAGTCACTCCAGGGTCAAATGGATGTTTGACTGTTGTCTTTACTCTGTAAATGTAGCCCAGCTAGTGAAGCCCAGTAAAGGTGCCGTGATGCCTGTGAAGAAGAGGAAGCTGCCTGATGCAGATGATCATGAGCAGAACTGTAAAATTACAAGGTAAACAGATATATCTGCTCACACTGTGTGTGTCCTGTGTCTGCACCGCTAACCTTTGTCTTCTATCCGTCCTACCTGCTTCTTGAACCTTTATTGATTACCTTGTGAGTTCGATGCTCTCTCAGCCAGCTGTAGGCTTTCTGAGCCCTTCACCTTCTCCTTTTCTTCTTCATTGTGTATTAAGAGTGTAGATGAATGCTCATGCTGCAGTCACAGTGAGGATGTAGCCAAAACACATATATCTTCACACATGTTGTGAGTTATGCTCATTACTAATTGAGGCACTCAGCACATACTTGTCATCTTAATCAGCACTGCCTCAGTCTTCAGGACTATAGGAGAGTATCTAAGATGCCACTTTATTAGGTACCTTTGCTTTATTCTTGGATATAAAGGAGGTGATTAATCCATCAGTGCCTCAGCACTGTACATCCTAAATGTCCGTGCAGACTTAATTTCAGGTTTTCAATGAAATATGGTGACAGTTTGAGTCTCACGTGAATAATCACCCGAGCCATTTGCATACAGCAGCATCTGATCTGACTTGGTAGCAGTTGATTCTAAACTGGCTGGCTGACTGGATACACCAATGTTCTTGGAGAACATCCAGCTGTGAGGCAGCTGTGGTAACCACTGAGCCACCGTGCTGCCTTTAATCTGCAGGAAATACTGACAGGCTGTTTTCTGAGCCACTTTACCCTGTTCAGAGTCAGGGGTGCTGGAGCCTATCCCAGCTCTCACTGGGTGAAATACTTTGTTGTATTTTTGCTTTGACTGTAGTCCAGCTGTTGTATAGCTGCCATGTAACAACCTCCTGAAGTTATGACTGCACATTTATCTTTAAAATGTTTGGTCTGTGCCGAAGTTTTACCCGACCTCTGATCCGCGGTCCGAGGCCAATCAACACTGAGAAGCCTTTTTCCAGTAAGAAGTGCCTGGCCTGGTTCCACAAGTACGCTGCTCCCGACAAGGTGTTCGGCCCAGAGGCCATGGAGCAGTTCTGTGAGGACATCGGCGTGGAACCGGAGAATGTAAGTCAACAGCTTGACTCTTAGTCACTCCACATGTCCCTTACCTGATGAACTCCTGTCCATCAGGAGTCATAGGGTAACACTCAGAAATGAGACTGTGAGGCACTCATGATGTGAGAATGTTTTATGGAGCTTTATTTTAGCAACAAATGGTTTTTCTGTGAAAAATAAAGATGGTAGGAAACAAGCTTTCTTACACTTGTTTGAATCTCCTCTTTCTTTCCTGCAGATTATCATGTTAGTTTTAGCGTGGCATCTAGAAGCAGCAAACATGGGGTACTTCACAAAAGACGAGTGGCTCAGGGGAATGACGATATTACAGTAAGAAATCGTATTCTTTCAGTTTATTTGTGGTTGAGGTTACAAATACGCTTAAATGTGTTTTCTTCGTCTACATGCAGGTGTGACTGCACAGAGAGATTACAAAGTAAACTTGATTACCTGCGCAGTGAGCTCAACGATGCTGCAACCTTTAAAAATATCTACAGATACGCCTTTGACTTCGCCAGAGTGAGTCCATTTATTTTTCTATTGTTATTATTTGGAAGTTAAACCTGTAAAAATCCTTGAACATCATTTTGTAATATGTCTGCAGTGTTTGTGCTCCTGACTTTGTGATTGTTATGAGGAAAAGTTGGAATAAAAAAAATAATTTAAAAGCACCAAATTACCACAAAATAGTTCCCTATGGGGTGACCATGTTTTAACCAGGAGGAGCAGATGCTACATTTAAACTCTGAGCTTCTGAAAAGATTTGGTGTGGTGACCATAAATGAAGCTTAACTTCACCAACACAGGCTTTCAGTTCAAGTCTCTGAATTCTGACTCTGAGTTTGATGCAGCTGAATTTTTTATTTATTTATTTTTTAATAACCATAAATGAGGGAGTGTCTTTTCTGTTTCAGTGCAGCGACCGTGCAGTTAGGTTTAACTATTATGACTAATGGGATTGTGGGGAAAAAACTCATCAGCACATTCATGGGTTTATAAGAGATATGAACTGCTGCACCTATTACTGAGCTCACTCACTGAGTTGCTTCTGTCCTCAGGATAAGAACCAGAGGAGTTTGGACATGGACACGGCAAAATTAATGCTGGCTCTGCTGCTGGGGAGGTCGTGGCTGCTCTTCCCAGTCTTCAGTCAGTTCCTGGAGGTAAAAATTGCTCTGATAAAGTAGATGTGAAATCAGCTCATCTTCAAACAGCTCTTCACTCCTGTCTCTGTGTTGTTTCCTCACTGACTCCCTCCCATTAATGTCTCCCACAGCAGTCCAAGTACAAGGGATTGAATAAAGACCAGTGGTATAATGTTCTGGAGTTCAGCCGGACCATCAACCCAGACCTCAGTAACTACGATGAGGATGGAGCTTGTGAGTACCACTTGTACTAGGAAAATAGTGCAGGCCTCTTTCACAGAGCTGCTTCAAGGTGGGAATATAAACCTGTATGAAAGGTCCAAACATGGAATAGGATGTGTTGCCCAGTTATCACCCCACCTGGACCATCCAGGGCTTTGGTTTGGGAATGGCCGCTGTCGCACAGTTTGTCATAATACACAAGAACGCATCTGTTCACGCTGTTAGGACAGAAGGATGAGTATGTTATAATTCATTTCTGTGAAAGGAAATCTAACATCTCTCCATCACTTGTAGTCCAAAATGCCACAGCAGTCCTGATGTTAACAAATTTACACCAGCTTCCCTCCATTTTTGTATTGATTTTAAGATTCTTTTATTTTCTAAGTTTTAAATGGCCAGCTGTTTAAGCAAACCTTTCAACATGTATAACTGCAAAAGACTGTTAAACAAGCATTTCAGTTTTAAACCTTAAAATGGCTTTATGTCTTCACTGAACAGCAATAACGTGCAGGCGCACCTTTGTCTATATTTAACAGGTTTATTTGTTTTTTGCAGGGCCAGTGCTTCTAGACGAGTTTGTGGAATGGCGAAGAAGTTGGTCGGCTTCATAGCGTTAACAACCACAAAAACAAAAGGATGAAGAGGGAGAAAACTGAGAATCCGGGAAAGAGTCTGTTTGGAAAAAGGTTTCATCCACACATACACAGAAATATGGAGTACAACCTCGTCCCTGTGGACCTTCGAATCCCGTTAGAGGCGTCTGTGCACCATCGTCCAATGCTAAGAGGCCTTCCTCCTGCTGAGAAGACTTTGTTTTTTGTTTTTTATAGTGTTAATTTCAAGAAAAGAAACTGTCAGAGGGAAAAGTGAACTGAGAAGAGCTGTGGAATTTATGTTAAATGTTTTTTTTCCCCATTTTTGTGTCTTGTTTATAGAAGTTTTCACAGTAATAAAAAGGAAATGGAAATTCATCAAGCTGCAGAGCCCAGGTTTCATTCGCCACTCCTGCACTGTGTTTTCACACTAATGCATGCTTAAACTGGTCAGCCTGAAGAATTAATTTACCATTTCTTTTTTAGGTGTCAGTCCAGCAACCCCTGAGCAGATACAGCAGTTATCCCTTTACCTTCTAACACTTCTTATTAGGCCACATCCTGCCAGATAACCAGCACCTAACCTGCTAGAAACAAGTCTCACCACTCTACAGCTATCCTGAAACCCCTCTGGGCAGTTAATTTAGTGAATGTTTTTAAAAAAAAAACTTTAAAGGTACTTTCTAAAATTTCCAGCTGCAAATGTCAACTAAAACTGTGACCAGCAAGGGGAGTTGTTTCCCCAGAGCTCATAATGTTTCACATTTCTTCTTGGACTTCTCCACATTCACTCATGAGACTCTTTCACCGCTGTAAATAAGAATATATTCTTGGCTGGTTAACCCTTACTGTTCATGTTGTATGCCTTGCACAGTATAATCTGGGCCCTACAACAAATTTTGAACTGCACATCAATTTAGAATGTGTAAACCAGCGGTACCCAACCCCCGGGTCCGTGAGTTGTTTGGTACCGAGGTTGTTGAGGCTCAGGTGTGAAATTAATGGTTTTCAGGGTTTTTATTGTTAACTGTGTTTCCCTGGGTTTTTTCCCATGTTGTAGTTGTGTGTCTTATTTTGAAAGAAATATTTACGCGTTACCGTAGCGACCAGAGAGTATTAAGGGGCAGAGAGGAGGATGTTACTCTCAATATTGTTGGCGCATTTTAGGAGATGCTGCTAATAAAGTTGCAAAATTACACAGTTAATTTGCGTTTATTATTATATTTACAAAATAACAGTTTTTGTCTTGATCGTGTCATTTTATTTGTTGTATTTATCCGCAACACCTTAAAGGCCGGTCCGTGAAAATATTGTCTGACATTTAACCGGTCTGTGGCGCAAAAAAGGTCGGGGACTGCTGGAGTAAACGGCCTGCCTTAATAAGTGGAAGATTAATCCTTAATTAAGAGAGCAGGGAGAGTCAATTTATTTCCCCCCCCAAACACAAACTAAATTTCCTATCTGACATCATGTCCTGTTTTATACATGAAAGCATAATAGCATAATGATTTAATCATATTTTATTGAAATTACAAGTAGCGAGGACATTCTCAGAAGCAGTAAGTAATTTACTCACATTTCATCCATACACAAGTCACAGTTTAACTGCTCACACTTAAAGGACTTCATCTACCTCACAAACATGACCAGTTAACCTAACATGGATGTCTTTAAACCAGGCCGTGCTCTGAGGTAACAGCGTTAACCTCCATTCACACCCATGCTGCCCTATTTCAGGTGTTGTGCCTGAGCCAATGCACCTTGTGACCTCTGGTCCATATGATCAGTCTTATGCTGTTTTACTTTCTCATAGTTTAGAGATTTGCCCCTATTGTCCTTCAAAAACCATCAGGTGTCAGTCTCTGCAGAAACCTGGGTAAATGTGATGGGAACAAGCATTAGTGCAGGAAGGGTTCTCATTAGTTTCAAATGTCACCACAGTCCCAATAAAAATGCACACAGACATGGCACGTACCACTTTGACCCGAGCCATATGTAAGATTAACTTACTTGTTGTGTCACCATGTGGTACAAAGTGGTATTACAAAAGTGAAGCCTAGTTCAGCTTCAGCTTTTATCTCGTCAGCATGATGCAAAGATGATTCAGGATGAAGTCATAGCATTACTTTGATGATGGCTTTAGCTTTTTTAATTTATGCAAAAATTGATTTCCAGATATAAAAAGTGCATGTGCAGATTCACCCGTCAGACCTCATAAGAATACAGTGTCCAGTCTCAGGGTATGTATACATCGATTCCACACCCAACATATCAGGTACAGGTGTGCATCATTTCAGTTCAGCCACTGGGAGATGGCTGTTCTGCTTCGTTCAGGTGTTTACAGCATAACAAATAACTTCAAAACATGAAAGTCCTTTTATTTTGTACATTTTTGCAGATTTCCTGAGATAATCAATTCAGTGCAACTCAGATCTGCAAGTAAGCATGAGTGGAAATTGCAAATATAACTTATGACAAATAATAATAATATGCACTGAACATCTGTGCCAAAGAAAGCATTTAACTTTTGAAGAATGGACTCCCCACTCATGCATTATATGGTATGCCCTTTGATTATTTTACTTTGGAAACTTGAAGAATGTGTGAGACTTTGTCCTTTATTGTCCTGAGGGGTAGCAGTAAAGCGTAACGCAGGCTCGGTTTGTGGCGCTAAATGTGGCGACCCTTCCAAACAAAGTTTGTAGAGTTGGACTCGACTTGAGCCATGGTGTTGTCATTATTTTGTCCACTCTCTGTAGCATCTATCAAATGTCCATGTGGAAGTTTGGCGTCTGCTCGCTATCCTTCTTCCTGTTGTCTCTGGTCCAGTGGCCCTGTTGAGGCTGCAGCCATGATGGCGGAGAGGCGCGTCAGAGAGACGGAGCGCTGTTTGAATCTGGGGGCGGGGACAGGAGCGTCAGGGCCAGGGTCTGGAAGGTGGCCATATCGCTGGCCGTCCTCGTCGTACTGGTACAGGCGGATGACGCGGCTGCGGCGGGCTGGGCGTGGTGGGGAGGGCGGCAGCGCTCCTTGATCGATCACCTCCTGGTTTTTGCCTCCTGTCTCCTCGTCTTCACTTTCAAAAGATGACTTTTCAGAATCTCTGGAAATCTCCGTCTCACCATCTTTCTCCTCACCTGCCACCGCCTCCTCTTCCTCCTGCACCATACTCATCTTCTCCTCCCTGCTCTCGCTTCCATGTTTGTCCTCCTCATCCTCATCTGTTTCACTTTGACTCTCTCCATCCTCTCCTATCATATACAAGCGACCAAACCGGCTCTCTTTCTCCCCCTCTTCTAACTCCTTATCACTGCCTTTATTTCTGTTCTCTGCACATCTTCCCTCTTTCTCCTCCTCCTCCTTGTAGTCACATCCTTCCAGATATGCAGTGGTCTCTGGTGGCTCGTCTTCCTCTCGTTTGTGCCGGAAGCTTCTCTGAGGTTTGGCAGGAGGAGACGGGTTAGGCGCAGAGTTGTTGTGCACCACCTGGTCATTTTCAGAGGCCGGGTTCTCGTTCGTGGGCGGCAGGGTTGTCATGCTGATCTCGGGGCCGTGGTCAGTTGTGTCGCTTTGGCGCTTTCGTCCTCGTTTTGGTGACCGCAGCTTTGCCCTGACTGCCCCTAAACACCTGAGAGGAAAAAACAGACCTCTAATGTAAAAAGGGTCAGTCCACATGTGGTGTTCTCATTGGCTCACACTTAGATTATCTAGTGTTTGTGTCTTTCTCTATACTTGTTTAAAAATACATTGATTACAATGCTGGTGATTTAGCTTGGGTTAAAACTTCTTCAAGAGGCACCAATAATGACGTAAGTCCCTGAACTCACCTGAGAACATGAGTCCTGCTAAAAGCTCCAATGCTGAATCCCAACACAAAGGTCAGCAGCACTGATGCAGCCACAGCTCCTGCAAACAGCTCAGCTGAAACACCCGCCTGCTTCGCCTCCTCAGACCCAGCATCCCTCCTGAACCTGAACGCAGCACAGCGGCTGCTTCGCTCGTATTCTCCCAGTTCCTGAAGGTTTTGACCATCGTGACCGACGTGGAGCTCATACGGCCACAGTGTAGTTCCCTCTCTGTGCTGCAGGAGGCAGTAGTACAGACCACTGTGGAGAGCACTGGTGTTGGGGACCAGCAGGCTCCCGTCATGGTGCATGACGACGGGGTCCAGTTTACCATGGGAACCAGGAGTGTGGAGGTCTCCAAAGGGGGTGTGCCAGTACTGGACCACACCTGCATATGAGAGAAGAAGCAGGTACAGGTGAGGAGTAATGATTTCATGAGTAGCAAAAGAGAGAGAGTGTCACAAAAACCTTTCCTTTGTGTCTCACGTGGCAATGCTGCAGTTCCTCTTTCGTCCACTCGAGGCTGGTTCCAAAATAAATAATAAATAGAATCCATCCATCTTTTATAAACAGTTATGGTTTATCGGTATTGAAATGGGCACAAAGCTATGGCTGTAAGCACAGAAGCTCCACCCACCTGCTTTTCAAACCCTCTGTGAGGGGTAGCTAGTCAGAAGAAAGGTGCCTTAAAGGGGAGGAGCTAAACAGCTTTTTTTTTAAGAAAGAAAAACTGAAATAAAGGCCTTTCTGTTTTAAAAATCATTGGTTACACTTCATAAACATGATAATCAACAATAATAAGTGGGACACCACCAACGTTCAGTACCGTAGTTCAGTGAAAGTTTTCTCTCATGTCAGAGACCCAGAGAGACAAATTTTCTGATTTATCAACCAAAAGAGAAAAAAAAACAGAGTTAACATCTTTGGGCGTGTTAGTTTGTGTTAGCAGCTGGATGAGTGTTTGAATGTTGGGTGTGTGATGGAGACAGTCAGCTCTTATATGCTCCAGGGAGGCCGGCCAGGTGCACTAAATAACTCCACCTACTGAGAACCTGCAACACAACACAGAGGGACACACAGCAGGCCCAGTGGGCAACCCCATCCACCTACTACACCTGATTTAAACACAGTGAACATCTGTCAGCATTATCTGTGTTTTATTGTATAGTTGCTTCTGATTCACAAACCAGCTATTTAGCAGCTAGTATACTTGAATAATTAAAGTTTCATTGTTAGCCAAAATTATCATAAAGTGTTATCACTTTAGATTCCTCAGAATGATTGGTTTCTATTAATGTACAATCTGAAGTATTTACAGCAGGAACGTGACCGCTTTCTACATTTAACAGAAGTCGGCGTTTGCCTTCAGACTCTGAGAAACGGGAATTTAATAACTTCTTGAAAGTTGGTTTTGCAGAGAGTGAGTTGGAGGCAGGGACGATTGTCTTCACTAACCTAAATCCTTTCCATCTCCACAGTGTAAAGTCAGCTCCACCTCTGGATGACCTTTGACCCGGCAGGTGGGTGCCACAGTCAGAGTGCCCTGGCCGGTAGCTCCTCTTCCTGGATTGGCTGGGACGGCGAGGAAGGCTGTGAAAGTTAACCACCTGGTTAACATTTTAAACCTGCAGAGGAAATAAAAGTCAGCTGGTTTTTACACTTTGAGGGCAGTAAAAGACACGAGTGTGTGATCGCACATTAAATTAAATGTATGCTTCTTTAGTGTGCAAATTCAGTCTAAAAACAGCAGCCAGTAAAAGTACAATGATTCAAGTTAGGAAGAAAGTGGAGCATGTAGATGCAGAACGGAGCTGAAAGAAAGTGAATGCTAGACCTGCAAGTCAGAAGAAGAGCAGCTGAAAACATTCCCAGCTTGTGGTAAGGAGCTTTTAGTTTAGAAGGTAAATGCAAACAGTGCTTTTAAAGGGCGAGAAGCTAAAACAGCTTGTTATAGAAAACAGCAAGGATCAAATAAAGACTACTGTGAATCGTGGATCATGCAAAGTTACTGTGGCAAGATCCAAAAAAAAGAAGCAGTCCCATTACTTCCATTAAATTCCTGCTCTGGCGAGTAAAATACTTGAGTGAGCTGTAAATTTAATTACAGCAAGCATCTTGGCTGCACCATGACCCAGAATAAGATGCATCAGGAGTATATCAAATTGTGAGTTATGCAAAGCCACTCTGTTCTGTTAAAGGCGTAACAGGAGTGCTTGTAAAGGACCTTACTGTCATTTCTATTCAAAGTTTCAAAGTCAGCTGTTTAAACTGATGATTCAGGTTTTTTACTCACAATAAAAGAGCACCTGAACACATCACAGGACCCCTACAGCTTTAGGAGAAACAAGTCAGTGCGAATAAATCAGATAGCAAACCGTCCACAGTGAGACAGTATTTTAGAAAATATCTCAGTTCTGCTCTCAGCCTTTTTAAATTATTTTATGAGGTGAACTGTTGAGTGAGCTGGTTCACAGCAAACTAAATCAAACCAAAAAGAGTGAATCTATGAGTACAGTTTAAATAATAAAGCAGCTAAAGTAGAGCCCGCGTGTTTCATATTTACCTGCTGTGGTTCCTTCCTAATGTGGTCGTGTTATCCCTTTAAGTCTGATCTCGTGGCTCTGATGCTCGTGCTGCTGCTACAGTTTCCTCCAGCAAAGTGTAAAGTGCAGTTTCTCACATGACTCTGTGGATGTCTTCTCCTGTGATGGTGTTAAAGATTAATAACGTCACACTGACAGTGGCTTTGTTTTCACCTGCCTTCTGTACGACCTGCACTTCTCACACAACTTCAGAATAACAGTAAATGGACTGTGAGGTCAGTGAGTACCCTAACCCCTTTAACCCCATAGTGTTCTCTTTCTCGAATTCATGTTCCAAAGTAAGATAGTCCATTGTGAGCTGGGTTTAAAGATATATAGATATAGAATAAAGATGCAGTTTTAAATTGTAAACATTTTACATCTGGTAAGGTGTTGAACAGAGCTGCTTTAGTCGTTAAACTGCTGTACTTGCTATAAACGAACACAGGAAATGGGTAATTATCTGCTTGTGGCTTGTGTTATTTCTCGCTGTGCAGACAGGTATCTGCCTGTGGTTGATTACACTGATACAGTACATGTACGCACCACCTCCTCAGATATACAGAGTCTTGATTCTTTGTACCACTGACCTCTATTTTATAAACACAAATGGACGGCTCCCCAGAAAGGACTAAAAGTAAGCTGGGAGTACACCTAAACCCATAACAGTTCATTCTGGCCTTAGCAAAAGTGTCTTCAATCACAGATTAATTGCTGGTTATTCACATTTGACTGTGGAATACTGGACCATGCTAAATAAGATGTGCTAATCTGAATGAGCTGAGCTGAGGGTACCTATGAAACATGAAATAGACCAAGCAAAGCCTAAAACTGTATAGAAGTAAATCTGAAGAATGGCAGCACAGAAGAGACTGTGACCTGAAACCTCCTTTAAAGTGAAAGGTTTACTGAAGATGAATGGCACGAACTGTGGAAACAAAGAAAAGCAACACCTGGATATGAGTTTGTAATGAATGCGGTGCCTCAGTGTGTGAAGCTGCAAGAACAATGCAACAACTTCAGGCAACACGCATCAACTTTCTCTTTTGTAAAATCACTGAGGTGACAGTACTCACAGGTGTTGTGGAAGAATGTAGCGATACATCTGAAACACAAAAGAGAGGTTTAAAAATGAAGGTGGAGCTGCGAATCCACCAGCTGGAGGAGTTCGTGGCAAGAAGAACGGAGAACCAGCAGCCTTGGAGAGAACACCAGGTGATGCCTGACTACACAGCTCAGGTGATCTGTCTCTCACACACCTACACCCAGTCTATGAAAACTTTATTCTTTTTCTTCTCTTGAATTAAAAGATAAAAAGAATGTGGTAAAGGACTCACTAGTATTTTTTGTGAGGAAGAAAATTATGTATGGTCTTTGTAGGTCATGTTACTTGCTAGTTCTTGCTTTATTTTTTGTCTGTTTCTGTTGTGCTACCTCTTTCTGAAATAGTTTGCTTAACCTTGTAGGGGTTTGTCTTTGTGGTCTCTATTCTTTTGATGAAGGCATTTTAATGACAGGGGATTTCTTGACTAAATAAAACTTCAATTAATATTGCTAAAATATTAATGTTCATTATTAGTAGTAGTAGTAGCAGTAGTAGTAAGTATGATGAATGTGTATACGGTTCTCGCATGTCAATTACTGGAACAGACACCAGAGGTCAGCATTGTTTAACAAAAAGCCCAGAAGGAAACCGTCTATGAATAACTTACAGCTTAAAACATAGTAAGACGTTTTTCTTGTTTAATTCCGTGATAAAAAAATCGTCTGATCTTAATTAATTTATAAAACTACTGTTACTGAATTTGTTTTAATTTGATTTAATTTTACAGTTTTAATGGTTATTTCAGTCTTTTGTTTATAGTGTTAAGATTTTTTGTGTAAAGTTAACAGTTTTTTTGTTTGTTTGGTTAGTTTATTAAAATTAGGGGTGTATTCCTTATAATTTTTTGTAAATTTTAAAGGTTTTTCATATATTTGTACTTTTTTCTTAAAAATAAACAATTTCTCCAAAGTAAGGTTGACATATTCTTTTTTTTACTGTCTCCAAAAGTTGATTCTGTTCATCTGGACGTAGCGTTTTGTGGGAGAAACGTTTCGTCACTCATCCAAGTGACTTCTTCAGTCTCAGCTGACTGCAGGTTTCCCCAAACTTATAAACAGTACATTTGCATAATGACTGAAACCAGCCCACTGAAGGAACAAGCCCACAAAACGCTACGTCCAGATGAACAGAATCAACTTTTGGAGATTTACTTTCCTGGATGATTGAGGATGCATCAAGGCGTTTTTTTTACTGTATTTTTTGTAAAATTGCCAGCTTTTTAAAAACTGTCTTTTTTTCTTGTAACTTTGCTTGTAACGTTTAATTTGTAAGTTTTTATCTCATAAATGTGCTATCCCTCCTCAATTTCTACTTAGATTTAGCGCTTTAATCCAAAAATGATTAAAGGATAGAGGAATGGTTTGTCTGAGCGGTACGTGAACGCATCTCCTCCCTCGGTGAAGGCGGGCTGGTCGGTGTGACTGCAGCAGCGCAGAAGCTCCTCCTGCCTGTTTCTGTGTGGTTTTTATTTTTAGGGTCGCAAAGTAACCAAAAGAAACGTCCTCACATCACCGAGCTGACAGCAGGGAGAACACGCCAAAACCACCCGTGAAAAGAGCGAGGGACGTGGAGTGAAGCAGCCAGGGCGCCCGAACCAAAACACAACCATCTCCAGGTGAATATAATTAGTTACAGCTAACTCGGTGCTGAAATGCAGTTACTTCTGCAGTCGTAAATCACTCTGGAACTCTTATTAAAGACTTTTGGGTTGTTGTTTTTTTCATGCAAATATATTTTATTAAATTTGCCGCTTTTTTCCTTAGCAAACGGGACGCAGAAATGTTGGAGTCTTTGCGTTAAAATAAGAAAACGCTGGAAAAACATGAATATTGTGGTACAGAGCTGCCCTGCAGCAAAGGGCTCTCTGTATTTGTTCACGCTTTCGATTCTCTAGCCTTCACTTAAGATCACAAGATTTAGGAATAATAAAAAAAAAACTTCGTGCAAAACTTCATCTTTTAAGCTAGCTAGCTTTCACTTACACATCCGGCCCGCCCTTCAAAATAAAGGCAACGATTAAAAATTGTTGCAAGATTTTGAATGGGTTTAGTAGTGTGGCTCGTGGAACAAGACTCGACTACAAACAAAAGATAAAATAGAATAGAAGTGTTTGCGTGGTGTCGTTTCAAGAATAACGAAAGAACCGTTTAGGGATATTGTAAGTCATTTTGATGGTTAACGTTTGAGTTTCCGGTTTGATTTTAATCTCTCTCCGGGTGCCTTTACAAAGCTGTAAACATCGAAAGTCTAAATTAATGTCATCTCGTCTGAGGCAGAGTGAGGCAGGTGGACTGTGGTGCAGATTATTGTGAAAATTCTTCACGCCACACGCATTTTTGTGATGTCACATGATATCACACATCATGCGATGTTTCAACATCTGCTTTGGGCTGTTTGTGTCACACATCCGTTGTCTGTTTGTGCCCACATTAAACCACACCCATGTCTGGCTGGTATTGGTCTTATTGCTCCATAGTTAAAGCTCTCTGTCTGTAGATACCAGACAGTCACGTCACAACACAGTGGCTTTACAGTGAGCTGCTGGAAGGAGGAAGACGAGCAACCTGCAGCTGTTATTAGCAGACTGATGTAAACAGATGTGTTCAAGTCTTTAAGGTGTTTGTCCTCAAACGGGTGCAGACATTACACCTCATGAAATATGTTGTCTTTCCTTCACCTCTTGCATAAACCTGTCAACAAATTGACTTCTTAAGTCTGAGTTTAATAAATTGCATTGGTTAGTGGTTGACAGATTCCATTGGGTGACAAATTAAAGGAAAAACCCAAACCTCTCATTTTTGGCTCTCCACTATAAAAGTTCTGAAAATGAGGGTTGATTTGTTAATAACTCACCTGTTTGAATTTCAATATATATAGTAAGGGGCGTGGCTGTTTTGACTGACAGGTGTCTGATCAGTGTCTGTTAGACCTTACCAGAGTGACTCAAAGGGTCCTGTTGACTGTGTGTGAGTGTGTTTGAGAGGGTGTAATTGGTGACTTTGGGAGCATTTTTAAAGCTTCCCTTGCCTCCTGCAGTTATCTGATAAATATTAGAGTTTGTTATGAGGTACAGCCCATATTTATATTCTTTTACAGTAACTTTGCACTATTTGTAGTTCAAATGAATGCTTGTATGTCTTGCACTCAGTTTTGGTGCAGCCCCTCACTTCATCCTCTGTGTGAAACAAATTATTTGACTCCTCCACCCGTTTATTACCACTTTTTTGTAAACAGGGTAGATGATAAAGCCCAAGCCCTCTTTTAAATAGACGCCCTTATAGCAGTCTGAATAAAACAATAAAGGCACAAAGATAAAAGAGATGTAAAACAATATATAATAAATCCATTCAGATAAAAAGCAAACAGGGCAAGGGTTTTGTTTATTATTTTTTTTAAGATTTATTTTTAGCAATTTATCTTAAAGGGGGAGTGACACTTGGGAAGTACTCTGGGCCGGACTCCAGCTTTTGGGATATGGGTGCCAGCTCAACCAGGTGAGCAATTGTGCAGGCCCAGAGGTGCCACGAAGTTTAATCTGTGCACAGAGCCACAGTGATCTAATAAAGCTCAGCCCGAAGTTGCACCGACTGGCCCAAAGTGGACGACCCCTCAAGCGTGCCCTGTGCTTCCCTGGAAAATTATGAGCTCCATCTGCTGATTCATAAAGTCTTGCTATACTGGTTTTATAGGCGTGAACTTGAAGGCTAACTTAAGACGGGCTGTGTACAAGGGGCAGGGACTTCAACATGAACAATATCAACATGAACTGTCCAGGAACCCGCTCGCTGGACAGCAAAAGGACGTACGGCAGTCCAGGTTTATGTTAACAGGATTCATCCTGAGCATATTCACAGGTTAAAGGTAAAGCGACAGTCCAGAGAAAAGTTTCAGGCTTGTGAAATGATGTGATTGATTTATAAAATATTTGATGCTCAGGTGACAGAGGACAATAAAGGGACAGGGCATCGAGGGAAAAGGAAAGAGAGCCACCCAAACAAAGACACAGCAGAAAATATAATGTTGTAGTCAGCGGAGAAAAAGGTCTGAGTCTGAGGTGAGAATGTAAGACCTGCACTTAAGCTTAGAGATGTATAATTCCCTCCTTCTGGGAAGTATTGAAAGTCTGATTTATACTTCTGCATTAAATCAACACCGTAGCTACGTCGTGACTACAAACCCTTCTAAACCATACAACATAACCTGACACAGTTATAATGCATTGCTCAATTTACACCAACATTGATTTAAAGTGATTAAAAATGATGAAGTTGGCTGAATTAACAATCTTTTGCAGATTGTTCAACTTGTGCGGAGGGTAGTAAATAAACATTTCTCCTCTTTTGACATCAACGTGATGATTTTAGAGGATTTGTAAGCTAGATTTCTTCTGATTGGATGCCACTTACAAAGGGTAGGTGTTAACAGCTGGTGTTTGGGGCTTCTGTAGGGGGTGGGGGAAACAGTCTGAAACCGAGCATCTAAAGCCTGAACTTTTGTTGCTCCTTTATGGCAGAAATCATAATAGGTTATTTCAATCAGTACTGAGATTACAGTTATTTATCCTGATTACTCTCAGACTTTGGATAAGAGTGCATTTATTTATCTTACACATGAAAAACTGTTCTTTTAATTAAGAGGATTTCCATTAACTCAAATTCTGCTGGGTTGAGATTTTTATAGAGGGAATGAAGAGCAGGAAGAGGATGTGAAGAAATGAGAGCATTACTACAATACCAAATGCAGCACGATAATAATTTATCTTTATTATCCTGTTAATATAAATATTCAATGAAAGCCAAGGTTGTAAATCAAATTCATATTTAATTGCACAGCTGTGCTGGTGTGTACTCTGCACTTCAGTGTGAATGTCTGCCACCGTAACAGGATATAAACGTACATCACATCCGCTTTATATCATCACACCTTACACATTAATGTTCTTAGAAACAGCGTGCTGTCTCTTTAACACATTTAATTTCATAAAATCTGAATAAACTTGATGAAGTCACGTAGGAAAACCACCTCAAAACAGGAACTTTACATATAGCTACATTCATTTTGAGGAATAATAACAGACCCCCAGAAACAAAAGCAATATTGAAACATTTTTTTCTTTCAGCTTCAAGTCAAATAACTGCAAATCAACTGTTTATGTAAATCAGTAGAGACGCCATATTATTGGTGATCAATCTGTTATTGGTGCCAGTAATTTGCCACGTCTTATTAAAAATGTCTGTAAATACGAGACACAGAAAATCACAGCGTCCCCCTCCTCCCATCGGGCAGTGAGTCATTTCCCAGTAACGCTGCTGAAGAAGGTCACAGTGGTTTCTTCTAAACAGACGCTCGCTCAGATCCTCTCAGGGTCTGCGTGCTTCCCTTCAGAAATGTTTACTGGCTGTTCTTTTTTACTCTGTCGTACATTTGATGTTTATTCTTACTTTCTCGCAACCTTCAGATGTCTTACAAGCTGTTTTCTGTAGAAGCTCTCCTGAAAATTAAAAGCTCTGCAGATAAAACCCAATTAATAAAGGTTAATTTCACCTGCATTTAAAAAGCAATAAATAAGTTCATGTTAGAGGATCTAAAAATGTAAAGTTATTATTTACATAATGTAAGTTCAGTATTTTTATATTTCTGAAACTTTATTCTTTTTGTGTTACTGGTCGTTTTATTGGGGTTTATTTGTCACGCGTCATGCGAATTTGGCTTAACTGTAATTTTGTCCACATGAATATAAAGGTCTTCAGTTTAAATCTTGAAATATTTAAAGTGCTTTGCGTTTTATCAAAGTAATTTTAGGTTGTTTTAACATTTCAGATCCAAGAGTGTGTCACGTTTAGTTTGTAGTTAGTAAATGTTGGCAGGAGGACTCTGTGTGCTGATGACGGGAGGAAACGGGGACGTTTAACAAAAGCTCCTGAGAGACGGGAATGAACTCCGGTGAAATAATAGTTTGTTTAAAAACAAACAAAAACGAGGGAAAGTAAGATAAAACGCCGGCCCTGACAGAGGCGCTAAGGCACGACAGAGTTTAGACTACATTTAGAAAAAAAATATTTCAGATTGCTTTTTTAGAATAAAGTCAAAAATAACATTGAAAATGTATTCTGAGGAGAAAAAAATCTAAATGTGGAGATTTCCGTTGATGTTTCAAGGCACAGTGTCACGTTTGCTGTACCCTCTACAAAGTGCCTTGTTTTTTCTCAAAGTAGAATTACGACTTTAATCCCGAAATTTCGACTTTATTCTCAAAATGGTCAATAATATAAATTTCTCTTAATCTGGCCCTAACACTCCATCGAGTAGGAAAAGCACAAAGGAGGAGCCAAGTTTCAAATAAAACAGGAAGTAAACTAAAAGGGAGGCCGTGTACTTGTTCAGTGTTTTCTGCATCATTTGGGAAATCCGTTCTTTGGCTGTGTTTATTGAACCAGACCACCAAGCAGGAATCTAATTTGTTGGGGAAAACACACGCGCTCATTATTCTGCTCTGTTCAGCATCATCTCCGTGTTTATTGGCCTTAATTGACAGTGATATAATTACAAATGGGCCTGATGATTCCAGTGAAGAGTCTGCATGGGAGCTCAGTCTGAAAATCGTGTGCAGAGGTAGATTCATGCCAGTCCAGTAATTTTCATACATAGACATGCATGACATACGCATGTCAGTTTTCATAACTGTGGCATTGTTTTGAAGGCTGATTGTCCTGCCTGTACGTGTTGTTTGGCTTCTGTTTCTTTTTCTGAGTCTTTTAATGAGACTCAGTTCTAATGACTTTATTTGTTGTTTTCAGTTTTATTGATTTTCTTATTGTATTCTTTTAGCTGTACAGCACAGTTGTTTTTGAATGTCCTTATAAATAAGGTGACTGTCACAGTTTGATGTGACAGCATGACCAGGTGCTGAAGAGCACCTGTTTTGATCAGCCTGTCCTGACACCACACCCTGAACCCACTGATCCACCCCTCCCCTGCAGCTGAGCCACAAACCACGCCCTGCCACAGTGACTTATTTTACCTGGTAGTCACTTTAAAAAAAAAAAAATAAAAAATCTGCCTTTAATGTATCCTGAATATCTGAACATCACAGTGCTAAGTGGCATCTGCAGCTCTCCTGCAATGAATGCAGTGTTTAATTGAGGAATGCTTTCAGCTGAAGTCCTGTGGTCAGTCCTTCTCTGTAGATCAGTTTGAGAAAACATGCTCTAACCTCAGTGAGTCACTCTGAATCTGGATGCAATCCCATTCCTGGAAAACAAAATAAAAATATACCTTTAGTACTCAGCAGGCCTCTGGTTTCTCCACCTGGGAAACAACAGCACAGCCCTTCCTCTTTTTGTCTCACTTTTTATTTATCTGACAGGAAGCTGAAGCTGCTGTTAGGACTTTTTTGGTCAGATCAGGCTCTAATGTCACTACACTTTCACACAGGCATGAAACTTTGATCATGTATTTACTTTGCTGCCGATCCGTAGTCAAACATGACCGCCCGAGTTTCTGTTTGCTATCCTGTCACATGACTGGTGATGATCTGACTATCTTGTGAGTGAGTGTGTTGTGCATGTTTAATGAGTTTTAAAGAAGTACTCCCTTCTTATTAATCCTCATCCACAGCTCTGTGTGCAGTTTGAGGCCTTGAACAGGATCAGGAGACACTGAGGCTTCTTAGAAATCTCTGAATGTTTTCTGTTCTATTCTTTATTTCCTCTTTTACTTTGAAGTTTAGTTTTCCTTTGTGTTCTCTGTTCATTTAGCTTCCTGCTGTCTTCCGTTGGTTTCCTGATTATTTTTTCCTTCTGCATTGTTTCCTGTGTTTCACTTTGTCGGGTTTCCCTTCGCTCCTCCTGGTTGTTTGGATTTATTTTTTGACTCTTGCTCAGTTATCAGTTTATTTTGTCTGTGAGATTCTACATTTGATCCTTCTAATCCTTTCATGACACAATCAGTGTTTTTATCTTCTGTAACTTAAGGTTTTAATGGGAAATATAAAAGATTAATCAGTCGTTATGGCTTTTTATCATTAATAAGAGGTTTTAGTTTTATTAAGAAAAAAGCCCTTCCTGCACACTCACACACCCTCCTAAAACATGACTCATGATGCTAATCAGGCTGCTGTTGGTTTAGGGTTGTATAGTGGCTAAATAGTTGGTTTTACCTCAGATGTTAAATATATTGTCCACGTAATTAGATTATGGTGAAGTCTCTTCCTTTAGACTGACCTCCAAATTCAGACAGAATCATTTGATGTGTTGTGGTTGAAATGAAATTCAACATAGCCAGATATGTTTTTGATACCATCTGAATTCACTTACTGTAACATCAACAATCTGTCTGTGCAGTAAGTGAAGGCGGTTATTGACTGGATGAGTCAAGCTGCGATTCCCCATTCCATGGTCATATGGTGTGAACAGTCATTTCACATAAAACTGTAATATTAGAACAATATAAAGAGGTTCGGCACGCTATACAGACTGTGGGTGTGTGTGAGGAATAAGGTCAGTAAGACCAAAGCCTGCAACGGAAGGCAGCAAACCTGTGAGTCAATACGACATGGCATAATTACAAATGAATGCAATGGTGATACGGTTTTCCAGTCTGTTCATGTTTTGCATATGCTGATAAACTTCACAACACTTCATAGGAGGCTAACTAATTAAACCCCTTATCCTTCCTCACAGCACAGCCCTCTGATAGTGAGGAATAGTCAGTAATTATATGTTGTGTAAATGCTGTTTGTGCTTCGTTGTAAAGCTTCATTTTGTTTCTGTGCAGGGGGATGGCAGTGCCGTACGAGGGTCAGTCTTTCTCTGCTCTGAGGAGGCAGTGCCAGCATAAAGGAACTCTGTTTGAAGACCCTCTGTTCCCTGCCTCCGACCAGTCTCTGTTCTACCAGCGAAATCAAATTGGGCGAGTCACCTGGAAAAGGCCAAATGTGAGTGAAAATAATGTTTTACCGAGAGGGGAAGTAGTAGAGCTGCACAATTATTCTGAGATGTATTGTATACACGTGGAAAATAATAATAATGATGACAGATGATAGTTGCAAAGTAAAATCAGTCAGGTTAGCAGTATTTAAAAAAATATATTTTCTTTGATGGTTTGTATCACATAACAGACCAGAAAACCAACACCGTGGTGAGCTCTGTTTCAGTGTCTTTAAATATCAGCTACAGCTGTTCGTATAACCCCGAGATGAGGTATAAAAGAGAATAAGCCCTCACAGAGTCGTTATAAAAGGGGAAACTATCCATGGAGGCCAGCCCTGCTTTTAGTCACACACTTTAAACATGTTTATTTCTGCTGAAAAGGTGGTCATTTTAACATGGGAGCTATGGGGACTGAGTTTCTTATAAAGTCAGCCTCAAGTGGCCATTAGAGGAACTGCAGTTCTCAGTGTTTGCTGCTTGTTTTCATCTTTTACAGCTCAGTGGGATCAGCTGCATAATCATCCGTGCAGGCGATCTTTTGTAGAGCTCTTATTTTATGCCTGTATGACAGAAAGAGGTTATTTTTTTTAAAGGGTGTGAAAGAAGAACGCAGTAAACTCAAAGAAGGTGGAGAGTTAGTGATACATCAGAGATGAAGGGTCAGCTGTTTATTCACAGTGGAGACGGACAGAGGCAGTAGGCTGGGAATGGCCGTGGTGATCATGAGACAAGGCTCCATATAAAGAGAGGAGAGGTTACAGGGGCTGAATGGGAGAGGAATTCATGGAATTTCAAGCCAACAGCAAGGAGTTGTGTGTTTGTGTGTGTGTGTGCATGTGCGTGTGTGTGTGTTCATGTTGTAAGCAGTTTCTGGTAGTTACTGAACAAAAGGAACTTGAATTTACTTTTGTATTGTGACCTGTGTGATGTGCTTTACAATTGGTCGTCTTCACACTCACCCTTATTAAAAACCTTCACCTTCTGTGAAGCTTTTGACTGAGCTGTTCCTGTTAAATATAACAGTTAAATACAACTGTGACTGACAGGAAAGATTTTAATATTTGTCTTTGTGGCTTTATTATTATTATTATTATTATTATTATATAGGCAGAAGAAGATAGATGGATGGATTACAGAAAATAAATTTGATTAATGGATAAGTAGTGAAGTTGTCCTCTGCTGGGGAGAGCTGAGGACTAAAGAAAAACACAAACAACTGAATTCCTGTTTTTCTTTTGTGTAACGTGTATCATCATCAAACACCCAAACATACGATATTTTTGCGATATTAAACCTTTTGCAATATGCTGAGTACTGCAGTAACACATATTGTGATTTATTCCTTTTTTAACGGCAGTTTGTGTCCCTGCTTTGTGCAATAAGATGAAGTTATCTCACATCAGTTATTTTTTTGCTGCTAAATAAACACCGTCGCTAAAACCTGCCATAGGACAGAGTCGGTCGGATATCAGTCTGCAATTGAATTGGATCAAGTTGGCAATTATTTGCAGTCTGTTTCTGATAATACAGCAGTTAACTGTGATTAAATGGTAAATGTTGTTGCTTTCAAATCAGTAAAAAGGACAGAAATTCATTCATTAACTGTCACATTTGGACTCAGCTGGTTGTATTCATATAGATCAGGAAGGTTGTCGAGTTCCCTCGAGTTGACAAAGACTCGTTCACACTGATCACAATAAGTTTTTAATCTGTCTGCATTTGTAAACTAGAGAGCAATTATTTGCAAACCTCCAACAACTTCTCTGCGTGACTGAAGTCAGTCCAGGTCACACTGCAACTGTTTGCAGGAAGGTTGAGTCCGATCAGGCAGCCTGTGGAATCGCCTTACGATCAGAAGTGACGAGACTGTTCAAAACGCTGAAACTCTCCAGAATGTGAAAAAATTCAGTACTGCTGTCCTGGTTTTACTCGTGTGACTGAGCCATTAGCTTGCTCTGATTTAGGAGGTAGCTTTATCAAGCTAAGTGTGCCCAGTGTCTGACGATTTTCTCTAGAGCCAAGTTTACTCGGCTACTGTTATCTCAGGGTGGTTGTCTGCACCTCATCATTGGACCACAGTGGTGATTTGTGCGCAGCCATTTCACTCATTGCGGGTTTCTGCTAATAAAGAAGAGGATTAAGAGTAGACTAGAAAAGCGAATAACAGTCTAAGCTTTAGCTTCATACAGTTTTTACTTGTGAGAATTTATATTTCCCTATTTATGGTCATCTCACACATAAGTGACTGAGCACAGAAGCTCCACCCACCCATTGTTAAAACCTTCTGTTTTCAAGAAGCAGCCAATCAGAAGACAGTTGCCTTGAAAGGAAGGAGTTAAAACAGCTTGTTTCAGATTAAATGAACTGAGGGGCTTCACCAAGATCCAGTGTGAGATAATAAGGATCATTTAAAAATAGAGCTGGGCGATATAAGATTTTTTCATATCACGTTATGTTTTTTTCATTTCAGGCGATAACGATATATATCACGATATAAGCCAAATAACTATATTTGTAAGATTTAAATGTGCCGTTGCTCACAAGTAAAATGTGAAATAATCTGCAGCTTGTTTTGATTTAAATATTTATTTCCCATAATAAGTTCAACAGGGTAGATGTACTTAAGGAACATGAGACTTCAGTTTCAGATAAATAAAGGCAAATATTGCAAACTACACAAAAGGCAGCCGCTAAAGCGTTTAAGTTTCAAAATAGAACAAACAAAACAGACTACTAAATTGTCAATTCCACTTAGAAACAAAATATTAATTCTAAAAATAAATCTTAGTTTGTTTTACAGAAGAACAGACAAAATTGACTAACTTTTGTCAATATCAAATAAACTGAGAACTAAAAGGAAATTCTCAATCTCTCCTTGTTGTATAGCTTAGCTTTTCAACAGTTTTAACAGCGACTTTAGTCTGACAAAAGCCGAATGACGAATTAGCGCTTTCAGTCAGAGATTGAGCATGCACCGGTTAATTGTATTTGCAGACTTGCTTTCGGCACAATTTACAGTGCGCGCTACTCTGTTTTTTGTCAGACTTGAAATAGCCGAAATACCTTCACACTACGGAACTTCTATGGCCCTTCCGTTCGACAATCTCTCCGGCATTGGAACTATAATCGGTTCGGTAACCTTCGCTCACGCTCTCGGTTGATTTTTCTCTAGTCGGCAAACTCATTTCCTCCATTACCCGGGCAGCCCGGCTGCAAAAACAAATACACATGTGCGCCTTGGCACTTGTGCTGTACGTAACAAGTCACGTGACGTGACGCTGCGGCTGTGATTGGTTAGGCTCTGCGCTACTTAATTTGGATTGGCTGTTTTTTTTGTTTTTTTTTAATAGGACAAGAGGGATGAGGCCTATCGCAATAGTTTAATTTTTCTATCGAGAAAAAGTTATTTCGCAATACATATCATTATCGTTCTATAGCCCAGCTCTATTTAAAAATTAACAACAATGTTTTTATAGACCTATTATTACTTTTGTAATGTGGTGGATAAATGTCTAATGTTGCCTTAATTCCACGTTGGATTTGTTTAGGATCCTTAAACTGCAAAAGTGTCTCTTATCAGAGGCTTTGAGTCAGCCCCACTGAACCTTAGGAGAGCTTTATGCAGTGGAACAGCAGCTGTTTAAGTTCAGATTTCCAGCCTCGCTCTGCTGCTGTGTACAGAATCTGTGCTCAGCTTTTCACGTTAATAATGCTGAGTCAAAAGATTCATTTCTTTCTTGTCTTGTGATTTTTTTTTTTCTTGACCTGCATAAAATCTAAATGCACTGTTCTTTGAGTGCTTCTCATTGAGTCTTATTTGATTAAATGTGTAATTTTCTGTCTTCCTCTAGTCTTGTAGTGTATATACACTATGAAAGAGTGATTTCTGTGTATTTCATATGCTTTTACTGTTAATTATTCATGCTAAATTATTAAACAGAGCACTTAAAGCATTTGATCAATATTATTGATTTGTTCAGGGAGTGGAGAGATAAGGGAAATATTTCTTTGGTTACACCCTAAACTTAACCCTGACTTCTCTGTGGTGTCTCGTGAAACTTTAGCACTCAATATCAATGCTTCAGCTCCAGCACTCAAAAGACAGCTGTATATTTAAACCAGTGATCATATCAAGAGCTTATTATTTCAAGCTCTATAAGGCAGCAACCTCGAGGGTTAAAAAAATGAAGTGCCACAGCCTGCAGTTCCTCTAACGTCCACTTGAGGCTGTCTCCAAAAAAACGTGTCAGTCCTATATTAAAATGTCTCACTTCAGAGCAGAAATAAACAAGTTCACGACCTGCTACAAAAACTAGCTTTGGTGTCTGTGGATAGTTTTCAGCTTCAGCTCTGGGAGGGCTGAGCTATCTGTCAAATCATCTGCTGTGGCTGCTTTGATGAACGGGCTGATGCTAACGCAGGTATAACAAAGTGGATCTGTCGACTGAGTTTGTGCTGTTGGTGAAATTATTATTTTTGCTCCCTGTGTAAAAAGTTTGTGCATCAGTTTTAAATGATAATTAGTATTTATTTATTTATTTTTCGTTTGTTATTTATCACTAATCAACAGCTTTCTGTCTGTGCGTTGCACCCTTATGGGTTACGGATGCCACTCGTTAACCAAGCTAGCTAGTGTTTGTGGCTCAGGTATGGTCACGTGGTGGTGACTAAATGTTGAGTTTGTGCCAAGTCATTTCCTGTTTACTGTTTTTGTCAGTCTGTTTGTTTCGGTCAGTTTTACTTGTTTCTTTTTGTAGTTTTATGTTCTCGCTGTTGTGTCCCCTCCCTGTTAGCTAACACCTGTTGACACCACCTCATCGTCATGTTTCCAGGCTTTGGTAAATGGATTGGTTCTTGTATAGCACTTTTCTACTTCTACTTCACTTTAAACAACATGTCTCATTCACCTGTTCACACTCACATTTACACAAATGCTTTTTTTTCCGACTTGTCGTTCTTTTTTATTTTAGTATCCTGCCCAAGAATACTTTGGCACGCAGACTGGAACAGCCAGCGATCGAACCACCAACCGTCCAAAATGAAAGCTGTCTTTACATCTTTTAGATACAGTCTGTGGCTTTTACTGGCCTTTCTACACTGGAGTTTAGAGCACTATAATTTGCCAGCATTTTCTTTTTTCGTAAACATTTCTGATGTGGATCTCTCATACTGGTTTTATTCATTGTGAATATGTTAATGTCTTTAAAATGTCACTGAGAGGCTTATTGACTGATACGTGCTTCACTTTCCAAATTTCTGTTTAACAATTTAGCTTTGAACTAAAGAAATGTTAATAATGAGGTAATAAGTTAAATAAAAGAAATCATTAGTTTAAAATCAGAATAGTTCACTTGTCCAGCATCCTGCATGTTACATGGTTGTAAGCTTTTTTTACCTCTAATTCTCCTGAATGCATGAAGTAAATGCACAAATACACAAGTTAAGATGGAGAAGCAGTGTTTGGTGGCTAGAGGTGAAATGCGAATCAAAAATGGCTCCTGCACTGCTAACTTCTATAAACAGATGATGCAGTCGTAGGTTTCTGCTCACATTTCTAGTCCATGTTTGAAGTCCACGTGTAGAAAAGAAGCGCTGCAACACTCAGGATTTAACAAGCAGTTTTTATTGAAAGCGGGTGGAAGTAAATTATTGTTAATGTAGGCGATGAGGTGTGTGGAATGATAAGGATGGCGAGGAGGTGGTTCATGGCATGTTGGAGCCTGTTAATATTATGTTGACATGCAGATAACGATGGTCGCAGTCATTGTGTAAGGCAGTTAAGACGTACATATCAAAGGTTATTTAGTGATTGGTCCCATTAAGACAAAGTTCATATTTGAATCGTAAATCAGAAATGTTTCCATCTGCGTAAGTGATCGAATCGGGAGATACAGGTTTCTGATTAAGACGAAGAACACTGCCCAGATAATTTTGTACACGCCAATATGTGTTGATGTTTCGGGCAAATCAGTATGATGTCATAGATTTACAGCTTAATGGAAAAATGCTAAAGCACGGCTCGTGCTGCAGTGGAAGAGCAGCAGAGTTTGTATAAAGATGAAGCTGTGGTGCATTAAAGCATCAAAGTGAGGACTTTGATCCCTGAGACATTTTGATCCAAAAGTGAAGATGGAACTATTTTTTCACTCTTTGAATTTCTCACAGTGTTCTTAGGTTTAGAGAAAAGTTCATATTTGAAATTAACCATTTAACAGTGTTAACTGTGTATTAAAAGCACTTTTAGATTCATCATTAAAGAAACTTCTCCCATTTTTCTTTTTTTTTTCTCTTTTTTGTATTGATATTATCTCTTTTGAGTTTGTATGGATGACTCACCTGCTGCAGGTTAAATCCACTTACGGGTACAAATAATGGAACCTGATATCACACCGTGCCCTTTTATGAGAGTATGGAGCATTTTCAGCATCGCTATCTTGGTGTTTGGAACCAGGCGTAACAGGGGAAGGCTGGCTCTGGCAGTGAGTCTGAGGGATGTGCTCATTGGCTAACAAGCTGTCACAACTGTTGGTTTATAAACTCTGACTCTAATAATAATCATAATTAACTAAATGACCATCACGCTTTATTTAGTATGATCTCAAACTCTGTTAAACTGTTTACTGACGTCACAGAGAGGGAGGCAGCTGAGGGTCATTTCAGCATCGACTTCAGCACCACCAAAGTCTGTTGGGGACCAGAAGAGTCTCCCCCTGGTGGCCATTAAAAAGAATGCTGTTTTAAGGCACTTCTGCACTGGCTTCACTTTTCAGACCTGGAGGCGACATTCATCTTTTAATACTGTCTGTTTCCTCGAGAGGATCTTACCTCTCTGTGACTGGATCTCTACCCATCACCTGCAGGAGCTGGAGAGTTGCATTCAGCTATGCTGAGGCTGCAAAGCAGACCAAGGACCACCATCTGTAGTCAAACTGCAGTCAGCCCACAGGATGGAGAGCTTACTGGAAATGGAGCGAACATTAGACCTGTTATCTCTTGTCCCAGAGAGCAAACACATATACATCCTCCATCTTTCTCCTCTTCCATCATCTCAAACACAATCTTAGGGAAACACTGGCTCTGTGCTGTCTGTGCATATATAGTGGCTATATGCACTAAAAATAGTGGCCTTTAATTTGGAGAATGCACACACTAAAGCTTTCTTCCTGTTTTCCTATTTTAACATCAGACTTTTTAGCAAATGTGCCGTGGCCTGGCTCTGCTCAGATCTGCAGTACACACACATACTGTTTTAAATCCATTCTACACCAGATATAAGACCCTGAGAGGCTAACTTTGTGTAGCCATGTATACATTTGTCTCTACATACAGTTAGTGGTCTTCCTGGGCGTGTGCTGTGGTTTATCCCACCTCTATCATTTGGCTGCCGTCCCGTTAGTCTGCCTCTGTGGTTTGTTTGGCTTTGAACCCTCAGAAGAGACTTGTAGTTAATCGGGGAGGGATTTTACTCTGTATTTACCTTATGATGTTTGACCGAGTGCTCCGGGTAACGCCCCGCTTTACATTCATCCACACCTGGCACCTGTCCTGACCACATCCGCCTGCTGTTTTCCAGAGAGACACTGCAATAAAATACACAGTATAAAAAGATTCAAACCTGGATTAAATTATAATGCCTTTAGAAGTGGATTAATTGTGCCTGTAAATAAGAAGTTGAGGATAAGTATTAATTCTACGGTGGCCATGATAATTCCTGTACAGCTGCCTGTGGGTTGGATTTTATTTGTAATCAGAGTTTTGAGTATATGTAATACCTTTAAGGAAGAAAATTAGTTTATCAACACTGATTTGTCTCATCTTTGCTGTTCCAGGAGTTGACCAGCGACCCCCATCTGTTTGTGGACGGCATCAGCGCTCATGACCTGCACCAAGGTCAGCTGGGAAACTGCTGGTTCGTAGCCGCCTGCTCCAGTCTGGCCTCCAGAGAAGCTCTATGGCAGAAGGTGAGAGAAGGAAGAACAAAAGCTGCACTCATTCCAGAGATTTTTATAGACGTGGTGGGAAAGTCTTTATAGGAAAGAGAAGGCATTGGTCCCACACTCCTGTGGCATCCAACTCCCAGGATACAATGCAGCAATGGTTGTTGTGAGAGACACGGAGCTTTTCTACAGGGGTCTTAAATAAAGGCCTAAACTGTTGTAACAACAAATAATAATATTCCAGAAGTGAGACATTTATTAATCCAAAGGGGAAATTTCATTTGTTAAAGGTGCTCAAGTGTGAGTGTGAAATATAGAAAGATATAAACTGCAGTATGTGCAAAACTAAACAGTGAGTGAGGATGATCCAGGTGTTACAGGTAGGAATGATTTGGTTCATCGTCGAGCACGTCATGAGGCTGTGAAGACAGCATGCTCCTTTCTGACACCATCCTGAGTCATAAAATGATGTTTCAGCTCTTATTCCTGGTCAGGTTGGTTTTAATGATGTTAGTTTTTACAGCAAAACTCACAAAAAAGCAGCTGCAGAATATTAATATTAATTTTAAACACGTTAGATACGAGGCCTGACATGGGATAAAAACGTGCAGTTTTAAGTGTCCTGTATCATTACTGCACTTCTACAATTTGTAGCATATCAGAGTATTTTAAAATTGATTGAAAATTCAGCAAATTTTGAAGGAAAAAATGTGTTTGGTGATTAAGTAAATGCTATATAAAAACAAAATAAAGTAAATAAATAAACATTCATTATTGTAATGTATGATAAAAATAGAGGGAAAAGGAGAAAATGAAAATAACTGAATTGAATTTATCTCGATAGTTTATCACTTAGATTATATTTTTCATGTTATCTGAGCTGAACTGAGAGAAGGGAGCTCTACTTACTGGTGTGTGTGTGTGTGTGTGTGTGTGTGTGTGTGTGTGTGTGTGTGTGTGTGTGTGTGTGTGTGTGTGTGTGTTGGTAGGCGTGGACATGTGTGGAGAAGCTTGTAAGATTATTGTGAGTGGGTGTGTTGCCTTTAGTTGTGTTTAAGCAGCACTTTGTGTAATCTGAGTGATTTTTCTTATCGATTAGCTGCTAATGGAAGTTCTCTGAAACTGAAACCTCCACACCAGCCATGAACTGAGTCTTGAAGAGGAAAGAGCTGATAAGACTAGGGCTGTTCCTGCTGACTAACATACTCATCATTTAAACTGGGGAAAATCATCTGGCTTAACGTAGGTCTAAAAGTGAGACAACGTGAAACGGTCTAAGATAAGCGAGTAAGTGCTGTCCGCATAAATAATGTTTATGAAATAAGGGACGAGGGAAGCGATGTTTCATGACTTAATCGATTAAAGATTACATCTCCAGATGAAACTGTTCTCATGAGAGCAGATCATATCTTCAGTTCATGTCTCCTGTCTTACTTTTATATCCACGACCACACAAATATCCTCTGCTGTTTTGTTATCACCGGTTTACTGAGCACACGAACAGGACTGCACACGTCTCTCTGCTCCAGGATATACCGATAGTTTCTGATATTTTTGAGAACATCAAACTGATTTCTTCCTTTGGGCATTAAACTAATCGGATACTTTTCAAAGATTTGATCTAATACGCCCAATCTCGAACCATCTCATGATAAAGATTCCTTCCAAAAATATTCCAGGATGCAGATCTGGATCAAACCCCATCTTTGGTAATACTCGCATGCAGGCCCATCCATAAGTTTTGGATCTTCCTGCTAATAAATGCCAAACAAATCCAACTGCATGCGGCTTTTGGTGTCAGAGGTCACCGATGGAAGTAACATCTGTTGTCCATAAGATGGCGGTATAAACTGATGAACAGATTTACTGTGGGTTGCAGACAGAATGAATTAGCCACATGCTTAAAATCCAAAATTTTGTCTTAAATATTGAGATATAAAGTGTGTTTACTTTCTGCTGCTTAGAGGGAAAGACACCCGCTGTTCTAAACGTATTTAATTAGGCGGCTTTTATTCTTTTTACCATTAAATCAGCACTTTGTTACACATGAAAAACATGTATTGTGTGCACACACAAATCCCCCCCCCAACACACACACACACACACACACACACACACACACACACTTGCTGCCTCCTCCTTCCTCTCTGCTCTCGAAGGGCCTCCTCTCAGCCTCCTAGTTTTCCATCAACTGGAGGGAAACTGAAGTCTGTTTTAGGTGTAGTTGCCTCTGTGGAGCACCCAGTTGTCTTGACACCCTTCAAAGGTCCGAAAACAAACAAAACAGCTTCTGTGGTGACGACAGCAAAGCACACGGACGCTTATACAACAGTTACTGTTGTGTGAAATTATGTGTTTGTGTCACACGCAGAGCGTGGAAGTGTTTCAGTAACACTTAAGATAAATAGCACATTTATAATTAATAAAGTCTTAGTCTTAGTTTGGGAACGATTAAATATTGCTAAATCTAAGACTGCCGCTAGCTGTTTAAACCCGAAACAACGTTTCCTTCTTTGTGTTTGATTGAACTGATTTATTTTCACTTTCTGATGATTTGCCTGTTGAGACAGATTCTCCAATAACAGCTTTACTTCCAGGAGCTAACAGCCACACTCCCTTTCAGTTCTTTCTCCTTAATGCTGAAATCCTGTAAGACATGTTAAGGATTTTAAAAATAAATAAAGGAGCGGAGGGGCTGAAAATTAAGAGTAACTATAACAGCTTGGCTTAATACTCCTGTGGACAAAAGGGCCAAAACAGGCAAATAGACTTTTCCAGAGTTTTGCTGTAGTTTCAGCCACACAACCTGGATGGACTCCTGGTACTATTTACACAACTCTGTTCTCCAGCTACAGAACTTACACAAAATAGTACATAAAGAAAAAGGATCATATTTATCAGTTGTGCTTCTGTTTTTAAAAAAGGGACATTTCTTCAATCTATTTACTGTGGTACAATTTTTCTGTGTTGTGATTATAAATTGCACTTTTTAAAAAGTAAAAATAAGACAAAAGCTCTAAAGTTGCTTTAAAGTTGCTCAACTTGATTTCTCTTTAATCAGAAACAAAGTAAGAGCGAAACGTTTTGAACCTAAATGCAGAGATTGAAATCTTGAGGTAAAACTGTCATTTTTCTTAGCTGGAAATGTTCATCCTGGAAAATTGTGACAATTTTTTGCAAGGAGCTGCGGTTATTTTTCAAATGAGTGAATCCAGAGGGACAAAATGTTTGAGTTATCTGCTACAATGTCCAGTTAAAAGGGTGCTTTTTTTTTTAATCTTGTGATGCAAAGATTACAGTGGTTATGAGGAATGTAAAGGAAATGTCAGAACTGTCAAAAGGAAAAACAACTCGACTCAACTTACAAACTTCTCCCAGCTCTTGTTGTTGGAATTGTTGGAGAGAACGCCCCCATCATTTTATTGCTAAGGCTGTTTCAGTAATGTGGAAAGTTTGAGTGGAACCACAGTGGGAACTATTGTAAGCCAAGACCAGATACTGTAGAGCAAACCAGGACACGCTGGACTTTTTCCAATCTGTTTCCATTCATTCACAACAGAGAAACACAGAGAGAGGGGGAAGCAGGATCAGATAATTTACAACACAGAGACCTCTAACCTCTTCAAACAATTAAATATGCTGTTATAATGGTGGATTTATAGACACACAGGTGGTGGTCGGGGTTAGAAATGAAAACTTGTAGGAAAAACTTGTAGGAAAATCAGCAGAACTGTAATAAAAATTATTTCTGATCAAGTAGGTTTAATTCACTTGTTCCTTGTACTTCCAAAAATACTTGTACTTCCAAACATGGAAGGCACAAAGAGGCAAAATAACAGCCTAAAAGTCCAAAAATGTGTAGAGGTCACACATAAAGATGGTGTGACAAACAATCTAAATGAGGTTCAGATGAAAGAATACAAGAACACAAAGAAATTCCTAGAAAGCTCAACTAGTCCTGACAAGCAGCACAGCTCAATCTGGCAGCAAGCAAAGAGAAACTAAGTATTTACGCAAGTGAGTAACTGAGAAGAGGCGAGGCAGGCTAAACGCAGAAAACACTGAGGGCGGAGCAATTATCAAGAAGGGAGGAAGTAGAGCTGACAGGAACAGACAAGTACCCAGGAAATAAAATAAAAATAAAACAGGAAATGACCTGATAGAAACGTAAAAATAAAATAGTTTATTTATCAAGCGGCCAAACAGGAAAATGTAGATTGTAACATGTAAACAGCCGGTGTCTTAACTATGACCCATTGTGCTTACATTAGTAGACTCCCGCAAAGACCCATTTTGAGCAGGGAAAACACTGCTGAATATGACGTGTAGTTTCCAGTAATGCGGTCAGTGCACAATCCCTGTGAGTCGACACTGATCTAAAAGCTCTGTTTCAGTTTCTGATGCTGAATAAAGTCATGGGCGGAGTTTTATTTATCTAAAGCCTAACTCGTAGATATGTCAATGCTAATTGGAAAACTCAAAAACCAGTTTTAGTTTTTATCTGTCATCTACATGACCCTTACTCTGAGTTTCTTTCTGATTTCTCAGACTTTTTATCTAATTTAATTCAATTCAATTCAATTTTATTTATATAGCGCCAAATCACAACAACAGTCACCTCAAGGCGCTTTATATTGTACAGTAGATCGCATGGAAAGGAAAAACTCCCTTTTAACAGGAAGAAACCTCCGGCAGAACCAGGCTCAGGGCAGGGCGGGGCCATCTGCTGTGATTGGTTGGAGTGAGAGAAGGAAGACGGGATAAAGACATGCTGTGAAAGAGAGCCAGAGATTAATAACAAGTGTGATTCAATGCAGAGAGGTCTATTAACACATAGTGAGTGAGAAAGGTGACTGGAAAGGAAAAACTCAATGCATCATGGGAATCCCCGGCAGCCTACGTCTATTGCAGCACAACTAAGGAAGGATTCAGGGTCACCTGGTCCAGCCCTAACTATATGCTTTAGCAAAAAGGAAAGTTTGAAGCCTAATCTTAAAAGTAGAGATAGTGTCTGTCTCCCGAATCCAAACTGGAAGCTGGTTCCACAGAAGAGGGGCCTGAAAACTGAAGGCTCTGCCTCCCATTCTACTTTTAAATACTCTAGGGACAACAAGTAAGCCTGCAGAGCGAGAGCGAAGTGCTCTAATAGGGTGATATGGTACTACAAGGTCATTAAGATAAGATGGGGCCTGATTATTTAAGACCTTGTATGTGAGGAGCAGGATTTTGAATTCAGTTCTGGATTTAACAGGAAGCCAATGAAGGGAAGCCAAAACAGGAGAAATCTGCTCTCTCTTTCTAGTCCCTGTCAGGACTCTTGCTGCAGCATTAATTTAGTGCTCAGCTCAGATAAAATAATTATCTTGAGCTATTTAATTTTAACATCCACGTAGATGCTGAAAATGACAGCCTCAACACAGCATTTAATCTATAATTAGACTCATTTGGCTTCTTTCAAAAAACTAAAGAGCCCACCCACCACTTTAATCACGCTCTGGGGCTTTTTCTGAAGATCCAAAGAGTGTTTAAATTATAAACAACAACAACAACCCCTCCTTTGTCTGATCATTTGTTAAAAACATTTACATTTACAATAATGAATTGCAAAGCACTGGGGAATAAATTTCATTACAGTAGATGTGCTGTAACTACGTTTAAGTTACTCCACTTTTGCCTTCTTACATCCTCACTGTGTACGACTGTCCCCACCCTCGTTACCTCCTCTTTCCTGCTCAGTAACACCAATAAAAACCAGCACCAATGAGAACACACACACACACACGGCTTTCAGTGGTTATTTAATCAGCGTCACACCATTGATCTCTGTTTCTATCAGCAAGCATGCAGTGGAAATATTTGGTTATCTATACTCCTAGAAACAATGAATAAGTAAAAACCAAACAACAACTGCAGAAAGTCAACAGTCACAAAACAAAGTAATCGACATGTTGTTAAAACAGTCAGCTGGTCATAAGTTGTTGTTTTTGTTTGTTTTGGGTGTTTCTATTCAAAGGTAAATAATTTCAGAAAACTTTAGAGGTTCTAAAAACTGTCAATATTTATTATATGAAACCTAATTAAATATTCTAGTAGATATTTGATAATCACCTGCGAGCATCAGTAACATTGTATTTAGCATAGTTTCAATAGCAAAACTTCTCAGATGTGATACATTGTATCAGAAACCAGCATTGATACACTGAATGTTTCTGATTGTTTACTGGAGAATGTTTGGAGAGTCCATTTTCAGTAACTTTCAAGGATCATATCACCATGTGGGCTTCAAACCAGTTAAACATATGAAAAGTTTTCTTCGTACCTATAATTTGATAACAGGCTCTTCATCTTGCTTGGATATCTTCTATAATTTTCGAATGTAGTCGTTTTTTAAACACTCACAAATGGATCTTGTGTCTGTGAAATAGAGAAGCCGGACTGCATCCATTGGGGTGAACGGTCCCTTTACTTAGCACCAACATATATAAAAGCATATTAAGTGTTAATTCAGAGCATTTATGTTTTCTTTCTCTTGTCATTGTGTTCGTTTCAGGTTTTATTTTCACAAAAAATGTTGCTTTTGTGTTGAAATACTTGCTTTAAAGCCTGTTTTTTGGTGTTTATGTAACTTTTGTTGTTAAAAAAATCAAACAGGCGTCTTACTTACACTCAAAGATAGAAAGAGAGTTACTGTTTAACTAGTTTGAGGGAGAATATTTAAGCTCATCTATCTCTGATTGGTTGAAAAGGAGTTGTCAGGTTTTTCTAATCAACAGTAAAACGATGGCTGATAGAATAGAATTTTTAAAGGCTTCTTCTGGACTCTATCAGGATTCTACTGGCACTAAATAAAAGTCATTTCTCTGTTGTGAGCTCGATCGAGCAGTTGAGATTCGCCGCTTCGGCCCCGTCCTTGAAAGCAAGCAGGAAGTACATGACCTTCCTGACTTTGGCGAGCTCTGCAATCCTTTCGCCGAATTCCTGCATATCCGCCTCCAGGCACTTGAGCTGCGAATCCTCGGGGTCGCCGGCATTACGCCAAAATGTTCCAATGGGCTCCAGCAGCTGCCGGGTCATCAGATTGGTGAGGTCGGGGGTCCAGTGCTGGCAGATACCGGTGACGGTGACGCGGCCGTAGCCGGAGAGGGAGAAGTACCAACGGGAGAAGTTCAGCTCCTGGATGGCGAAGTCCAGCCGATACACGGCCTCGTAGGGCAGAAGCAGACGCTCGCCGTCCTGACGCTTCTGCCCTGACCGCTGCAGGGAGGAGACGCGAAGGCGCATCATCTGCACAGGAAAGAAGCACACAGGAAGTCAGTTC
The DNA here is from genome assembly GCF_036321145.2 of Pelmatolapia mariae. Classification (NCBI taxonomy): domain Eukaryota; kingdom Metazoa; phylum Chordata; class Actinopteri; order Cichliformes; family Cichlidae; genus Pelmatolapia; species Pelmatolapia mariae. The sequence continues at coordinate 35,613,839 of NC_086239.1, read as the reverse complement.
ATGTTTGGTTTGGAGGGAATTTTCAGACTGGGTGCCGGTATCGGTCTCTGAGTGACGCTGTTTTACGCTGTGCTCAGCATACCTGGGCAGTGATAAAACACATAATGAAGGGAAGGTGATGGGGCTCAAAGGTTTGTGCGTTTGTGTGAGAAGAAGCAGTGTTTTTAAAAGAAAAGCAGATGGATGGCACAAACGGATGATGTGCTCTCTGGTCTATTTTATACAAAGTGCCGTTCACACCTATAAAATTAAAATTATGAGTCTGCAGTTTTATCAACTATTATTGGTTTTTTTAAAAATATTTTGTGCAACTCCACAGAAGAGATGATAGTTGAAGTGTCACAGGCACTGCTGCTCCATTTTTAAAATGTTTTAAAAAATGTTTAAAAAAAAATAAATTTTTGACTGTAAAGTTAGTGTGGCTGCTTTGACTGGCAGGCTTGCCGACAGACTATTACAGCTGATTGTTACCTGCTAATGAAAACACGCACTGAACTGGACCTCGCAGCTGTGCCTTTTGGAGCATATTTGATTGAATTAGCTGACAAAAGATATGCTGTTTGAGGAGTTTTAGCATGTGAAGTTCACTCTGGAAAACTGTCCATCAGCCTGTTCACTTCTACGTCAGTGACGTCCCAGTGTTGTTAGTCTGTCACTTGGCACTAATGGGGCAGAATATTGGTCTGTGCAGTGCAGCTAGCCCACTCCTCTTTCTGTATGATACATTTGAACCCAGTCATAAAAGCTGATCACCTCCACTGTGACAGCCACACAGCTGAGTGATCACACGTTCAAGTTTTTAAGTTTGGTCAGATTTGTCAGTCTGATGGGACTTTTGTGCATCTTTGTTACCATCACACACTTGACCTTTTAATTTTTGCCCCGCCACATTATAATAATTAAAAAGAGCTAAAGTTACACAGAAAATGAAACTTTATATAAAATAAACATTAAAAACTGTAATTGCTCTGATCCAGTTGCACTTTATTCTGAAATTTGCATCCACACATATTGTGCTGACAGACTTTTCTGTTCTGCATCTGAAGTTGAGAAGTAAAAGCCTCACCTCTGTCAGCGCGGTGTCTTCTTTGAACTCCAGCACAATCGTGTTGGAGGGAGATTTGGCCTCATCAGCATCCATCTCTGAGGTCTTATTCCTGGGATAAGGAGAGAGGAAGAGCCTGCCTGTGTGGATGGATTCTGTGAGAGATGAAGCTCTGATGGACTTTCTAGTCTCAGCCTCTTTTCTTCTCTCACTCTATTCTCATAGGCTCCTCTCCCCCTCCTCCCTTCCCAACTGTTTCCATCACAGTGTACCAGTTTCTCATTTTGTCCCATCCCCCCTGGAGCCCACTGGGTAGTTTGGTTGGGACTTATTGATTATCACGAGGGGGCAGGGGAGATGAGATCGATGCAAACAGCTGATTATTGTGACAGTAACGGTCACATTCGTTAGTCGTCTGGTTGTGCAGCCGACCCTGCTCGGGTTATTTCAGTCATCCAGCCTGAGTCAGACGTTCCTGCAGAAACTGAACAGTTCTGCAGAATCACACACGTCAGGTGTTTGTAAAGCAGTTTATATTTGACATGAACGCTGAAGCTAACACAGAACAGCTGAGAGCATTTTCTGTAGATTCGTTTTTCTCTACAGACTGTACAAAATGTTTGAAAATACTTTTTGAGGTCTTTTTTTTTCCTTTCTTTTTTTTTTTTAAGGTGTTCAGCAGGCAGGTGATGTGTGAAGGTGCTAAGCAACAGGAAGCACTGCTGACGTATGACAGGGAACGGTGGGATTTTTTTGAGGGCTTCTGGGAGCCCGGCTCGTCTTAGCTCAATGGATCGCTTATTTATTTATATCACTCACTTCACTGGGGAGTGTGTGTGTGTGTGTGTGTGTGTGTGTGTGTGTGTGTGTGTGTGTGTGTGTGTGTGTGTGTGTGTGCGTGCGCATGGATTATGTCAACGTGTTGTCAGCTGGGGTTTCAGCACAGGATGTGGATGGATGACGTTCGCTCGTTAAAAACTTTAATCCTGAGTTGCTCCTGTTAATCAAAGACGCTGAATGTCATTAATGGAAAACGAGTGGATGTCGTTCGTTTCATTCTTTATTTTTCTGTACGTGTTCGTAGTGTGGAGCTGTTGTATTTATCTACATTTTTTTTAGATATGGGCTTTTGACCTTAGAACTGAAGAAGCTTCTCGGATGAGAGGTGAAACGTCTTCAAGCAACTTAAAGAAGTCCAGACGCTTTTCTTTGCAACTCCTTTGACTACGATGACCTGGATGACTGAGAACTTTCACAGACATTTATCTACATTGTTTGTTTAATAGAAAGTAAATATGAAAAAATATATTTTACATGAGTTCGAACCCACAATCGCTCCCTGTCTGCACCTGAACACGTTTTATGGTCGTAAACACTCGTTATGTCCACATACTGTTTATTTAACATGTGGCTTACATTTAAAACAGCCTTCAAGGACATCACCTGTAAAATAAATAATGCTGTAAGCAGCGATGGTCAGTCGCACCTTTGTGCTCCGGTCGTGGTGTTTCCTTTGGGTATGATTGAGGTCTTATACCCTGGATTCTAATTGGCTGTTGAACAAATGAGTTATAAAACTCCCAATGTCACAAGGTGGCGCTGAACCTCATTTAATGTTGATGTGCAGATGTTTCCAGGCCGTGTAAAAGGCCTGAAAATGACCCAAACGGCATCTGTGGGCGACTTCCTGTTGGATTCAGGGTGCAGATCCCCGGGAGGCTGCTCACCAGATATGACACAGCTGAGCAGACCGCGGTTACGTCTGAGCTCGAGTGAGGTGATGACCGTGTTTTTTATGTTTGTTTATTTCCAAAGGTGATTCCTGACTGGAAGGATCAGGAGTGGGACAAAGACAAACCGAACTCCTACGCCGGGATCTTCCACTTCCGCTTCTGGCGGTTTGGAGAGTGGGTGGACGTAGTGATCGATGACCGGCTCCCCACGGTGAATGGACAGTTGGTGTACTGCCACTCCAACGACAGCAACGAGTTCTGGAGCGCACTGGTGGAGAAGGCCTACGCCAAGTAAGCACTTCCTCAGATCAGTAACTGAAAACAGCGGCATTAATGCAGGTAATAAAAACACAGAGGATACGGAGAGGCAGGATGAAATAAAATCGCTTAAATAAGTTTCAGCTGTGGAAAGAAAAAAAACACTCGAGGAAACTCATGTTGAAGAAATGACTCAGGAATACACAAAGGCATTAGAAACTGACCCAAGGCTCTCCAGTGACATAAAAACAGGAACCGAAATTCAAGTAATTCAGCTCAGAACCAATAACGCGATACAAGGAGGAATTTTAAGAACTCTGATTGGATGTTTTTTTTTCTGAAACATACGAAATATGCTTAAAGTTTAATTCAGGTGAGTTTGTCCCAAAATAAGGACTGACACGTTAAACTCTGGAGGAAGGTGTTCACACAAACTAACGTAGGACAGGAAGTCTCTTTGCACAGCTGTCGCCATCTGGTGGACTTCAGATAGAACGCAGGTTTAAGCCACCTCCACAGTGGCTTCATTTTTCCCACTCAGAAGCTACGTCCATGTCTTACAAGTGCTGAAACCTTCTGTTTACAAGGGGCAGCCAATCAGAAAAAGGTTAGTTTAAAGGGGGAGGAGCTAAAACAGCCCTTTTCAGATGAAAATGGGCTGAGGAGCCTCACAAAGGCAGCGTAAGATAAAGGAGGATTGATGTGAACTGAGTCCGTGAATGAGCAGAATGAGTCCAGTATAAAGTTTCATTCTGTTTTTTAGAGATGAAATCTGCAGGGTCAGATTTTTAACTCTGACTGACATTTTTCCCTTAAACTCAAGTCTTTTTGAGTCCACAGCAGATCTGTTTTCTCGTTTTAACAGTAGGATGCAAACAGGTGCTGATGTGATCCTAGTTTAACATGTCAAGATATTAACATCAGATTGATTAAATATAAATTTTACTCCCTGTAATTGTGTTTAATTAGCAATAAAAATGATGGCATGAATCCCTGACTCTGTGTTGTAAATCTGGACAGTTACTTGAAAAGCAGAGTGAGACTCAAACATTTGTTTAAACTAGTAAAAAATAAACTGTAAATGTTTGTGTGTTTTCCAGGATGTACGGGTGCTACGAAGCTCTGGATGGGGGCAACACGGCCGACGCTCTTGTGGATTTCACGGGAGGCGTGTCCGAGCCGATGGATTTGATAGAGAACGGGTACAAACAAGACGAAGAGAAGCAGCACGAGCTGTTCGAGAGAGTCCTGAAGGTTCACAACAGAGGAGGCCTCATCAGCTGCTCGATCCGGGTAAGGACACGTCAAACGCAAACCCGCGCCAGCCAAACGAATTCATTCATCTTCCCGACGTGTCGTTCCAGGCGACCACTCAAGCGGACATGGAGGCCAGGCTGGACTGCGGCCTGGTCAAGGGCCACGCCTACGCCGTGACGGACGTCCGCAAGGTGAGGCTGGGCCACGGCCTGCTGGCCTACTTCAGGTCAGACAAACTCAACATGATCCGCATGAGGAACCCCTGGGGGAAGAGAGAGTGGAACGGGCCATGGAGCGACAGGTGAGGAAGAGAGAAGTCTTTTAAACAAGTTCTCTTGTTGAGATCTGTGGTGTGATACAGATGAAGCGTTTGTGCCTGTTTGCAGCTCTGAAGAGTGGCAGAAGGTCAGTAAGAGTGAGCGGGAGAAGATGGGCGTCACTGTGGAGGACGATGGAGAGTTCTGGTGAGTTTTAGTGCTGCGCTGCCCCCTGGTGGCTCTTTTTAAAATTTATTTCACAGTAAATCATGCAAGTCCTTTCTCTCCTCCTCCTGCAGGATGACATTTGATGACTTCATCGCCAACTTCACAGACCTCATCCTGTGCCGTCTCATCAACACATCGTACCTGAGTTTACACAAGACCTGGGAGGAGGCGGTGATGCGGGGCTCCTGGCACCGCCACGACGACCCGCTGCTCAACCGAGCTGGGGGCTGCACCAACAACAAGCACTCCTTCCTCCAGAACCCGCAGGTGTCTCATTTGTTCAGAGTTTCAGGTTAAAATTCATCCTGTGCGTTTGCGTGACGGTGTGCGTGTTCGTTTCTGTGCATCACAGTACGTGTTTGACGTGAAGAAGCCGGAGGATGAGGTGCTGATCTGTCTGCAGCAGAAGGATCGCAGGGCCACTCTGAGAGGGGGGCGAGGAGAAAACCTGGCGATCGGCTTCGACATACACAAGGTCAGATATTCATGGGCGTTGTTATAAAATCTCCAGGTTGTTTGTATTTAAAGACCTGATTAAAGGACGGCTGTATTGGATTCAGTTATTTAAACTGAAAAGCTCACTGGAGTGAAAACTTCTGCTGCTTCCTGTTCAGGTGGAGTTAAACAGGACGTACCGAATGCACGTGACCCAGCAGAAGGTTGGCGGCAGCATCTACATCAACTCGAGGTCTGTCTTCCTGCGCATCGACCTCAAAGAGGGCCGCTACGTCATCATACCCACGACCTTCGACCCCGGCCTGGAGGGAGACTTCCTGCTCCGCGTCTTCACCGATGTCACCTCAGACTGCAAGTACGCGGCACACGTGGTTTACCTCGCCATTTTCAGAAATTTTCTTCTGTTTCTATTAATGCAGGCGAACAGTAAAGACGGCGGACGGTCTCCCTGCTGCAGTTTCAGGGGAAAATAAACTTTTGTTTTCCATTAAATCCATCAAAAATGCTGGGAACTGAGAGTGAGGGGAGATCTTTGGGCTTCCTCTCAGTTCAGACACACAGCCAATAAAGACTTTATGAAAACAACAACACATGAAAAGCATTAATTATCATTCTGTGTGTACTCAGCGCTGCACATTTAAACACTGAACCACAGAAATGGATCTTCCTGTCTGTCCTGCAGGGAGCTGACTGTGGACGAGCCCCGGAAGACCTGCTGGTCGGGGATGTGTGGCTATCCCTCTCTGGTCACTCAGGTCCACATACTGCAGGCCGACGGACTCGCTGCACAGGACTCAGACGGAGGTAAATGTTTCTGTTCTTCACAGGAAACCTGCCTTACACCTTAAAGACTGTATATAAAAGACGGACGTAACCACTGTGATCCACTCGGGCATGTTTGTTTGGCTTTGTGAGAACGATTTGGGGCATTAGACTTTTACCCCAGATCACGGCCTGATGATTAATCAGCTTTTGAATTCAGTGGCTTCCAATCATAAAACCGGAAAACTCAGAATAAAGCGGTTAAAAGTCCTGTTATAAATAAATGTTTAAAGTGTGGTGAGACCTGTATGCGATGCGTTTAGGGGACATCTGTAAATTGTAGCCCAGAAACATCATGAAGTGTCCACTGAAGTGTTGATAACTCAACTGTCTCTCCAGCATCGGATCCTTACGTGATCATTCGCTGCGAAGGACAGAAGGTCTGCTCGCCGGTCTATAAAAACACGTGCAGTCCCGTCTTCGACACCAAGGGGCTCTTCTACAGGAAGAAAGCCAACCAGCCAATCAGCATCGAGGTTTGTGACACACGGAAGTGTGTGTGTGTGTGTGTGTGTGTGTGTGCATTTAAAGCGCTGACCTTCTGTCTCTCTCTGTCTCTCAGATCTACAACAACAACGTGCTGAAGGACTCCTTCCTGGGTCAGGTGACGCTGCCCGCCGAACAGGGAGAAATAAAGAAAACGTTCCACCTGAAGGACAAGGGCGATCGCCGTGACAACGACCTCTCTGGTACCATCACTGTTGCGATATTGACGAGCTCGATACTCACCGGTATCTAAGATTTGGAGCCGGGAAACATTTCTGAAGTTCCACAACGCCCGGAAATGTCTCACAGAGCACCTACGCTGGGTGTATCCATAGACTGTAAGTAAAAGATGGATGCAGCTAACGAAATGATATTTCTCAGCAGCATGATCTCATCTACTCAGCCTGCATTTTTGTAGTCCATTTTAAGGATGTTGTAGTCCTTGAAACAGGCAGCAGAGAAAAATCGAATTCCTTTGAATCCTCCACATCTTTCCTTCTTTTGCCTCCTTCATGAAAAAACCACAGGAGGGAATTTTTGGAATCTAACAGTGGCCAAAAGTGTTTTGAAAAAATCAAAATACCCACTTCAAAAAGTTTCAACTCGAGGCTTCAGAAACCGGTCACGGCAAATCAATGGATAACATGGCTGTGGCTGCTGCCATCTTTCTTATACAGTCTATGGAATATCCTTAAAACGTCAACGAATTTGATTGTAAAAATTTGTTTACACTTTCACAGGTTTTTTTTCCCCCCAGATTTAACTTTCTGTCAGCAGCTTCTCTATGTCAGTTTTTATTAGACAGTTTAATGTGTTTTATCTTTAATTTTCACGTGTTCATTCCTGACGGCCGAGGTGAACTCTGGTCGCGTGCTCTCGCTCGTTATGAAGCTAATACTGTTTACAGGTCACCCTCACAGACGGCTCTGTGTTTGTTATTCATGTCAGAAACATGCCAAAGATTTTAAAATCTGCCACTTCATTATTTGTACCAGACAGGAGACATGTTCAGACGTGTGATGCCTACACCTGCGGCAGGTTTGTGCCGCCTGCTGTCATCTCTTTGTAAAACTGTCTCAGAGTCACTTTAATCTTAGTTAAATATAATAAAGATTTTTTGTCATGTTTTATAATAGATTCAATTTAATCTCAGTGCTTGCTTTGCACTTCGTTATAACGCCTCCCTAGTTATCACGACCCTGAGTTGGAGAGCAAGGTCTCAGAAGGTTCTGGAAGTTCAGCTCAGTATTTTTAGGGTTTCTTATTAAAGTGCTCAGTGAGTGTAGATCACTCGGTAACACTAAAATGACCACTTTGTCCATCTTTGACTTGATGTGTGTTGACCTGTGGATGAGCTGTGTGCTCACAAACCCGCTGAGACCACTGAGTGAGGGGACAGCTGCATTCTTTCTAATGGCCAGCAGAGGGCAGCAACTCTCTTGTGAGAATGCAGCCCTGCTTGAGTTCATGGTGCCAGTTATTTGTTTATTTTGTGATATACGGCCAGTATTAGGGGGGAAAAAAAGCAGAATAAACACGGTGTGCAGGTGTGCAGTAGGCTTTCTGATTACTGCAGAAGTCATAATCACAATTATTTTAGCCTTTAATCTTAATTTTTGAACATGACTGAAGATCTGGGCTCCTGTGGTAAACTTTGGTCCAGGTCTTGCTACACTCTTTACTCTGGGTGTAGTTCATATAGTCAAACTTTCTATTACTCCTATTTATATTACTCCTTCTGGCCTACAGTCATCGTGTAGTGTCTGACACCAACATTGTCCTACAAGATGATTAGTTATCAACAAACGTGCACTTCTTCAGATCGAGATCATCTTGTGTACTTTTACAGTTTTTTGCTTTCAACTTTAAATCAAATCCAGATGAACCCAAGTGAAATGAAAAGGAGGTGAAGGGGGCACAGGGTCATTTGGCAGGGAATGACCTTGTTGACCGTTGGCCATCATCTTGAAGTGAACTAAGTTAGTGTAAGCTTTTATGGAGCTTACCACTTTAAAGGAAAGGGGTGTGTTCAATTTATAACAGGATAAAAGGAGATCTTTGAGTAGATGAACGGCTCGATTATTCTGGTTTCAAGACAGACAATGAAATTCAGTTGCATGTCTGATATCCTGTTTCTCACCTCCACAGATGGGGTTATGTCCATCTTTGATTACAGTCAATCTGTTTCAGTGCTGTTCAGTCTGATGTAATCAGGCCTGTAAGAAGCTTTGTTTCTGTCTTATGTTCAACTCTTGCAGTGTCTGATGGTCGTTTTAAATAAAGTTTACTTTACAAAACTTTCCCTTTGTGTGCTTTGATGGAGGCACTGCACTAAAGTTATGTTTCATAAAAATCCCACAGCCTCACATCAAACTCACTGATCATCACACTCACAAAAGCCAGTTTACCGAGTATGTCCTCAAACTACATTTAAATTCAATATATGTATCTCTACAAAAAAACAACAAATTATCTTGTAAAAGAAGGTTAAAATAACTGATCACTGTCAGCAGTGTTTATGTAGGATTTACTGTGAAATCTTCACGTGATATTTTCAGTTTCAGCTGTTCAAAACCTGCAGCTCCAAATCTCAGTTTAGAAATAAAACCCTGTTTTTGTGTCATGGGATATATCACAGCCACACCTGCTTTCATTTTATGACCCATAATAACGGAAACAAGCATCAGTACCCGGGATGTGTGATCCCTTTCTAATATCTCACTGTAAAGATGTTAAAAGTACATTTTCAATACCATGTGGTTTGATCTGCTGATCAATAATGAACCTTTTTTCCCCTTTAAATCCATTTGCTACCAGGCTCACCATGACCGTCTTGCATTCAGTTGCCTTAAAGTGTTTTCCAGCCCCGGATCTCAAAATGCTGGAAAAATAAAGTGAAATAAGAAGCAGTAAATCTGGACTTTTACTCTGAATATTTCATGAGTTATAAAGTTTTCCTGGCTTGATTAAAATACACCAAACCAGCTGACTGTGAGGAGTTCATCTGGGAAGTGTGGCTGTTTTCACTGGAATGAACACAAACAGGAAAACACGGAAAGCAGAACAGATCCAGGTGAAGGAATGATAATGAGACACGGAGACTGAGTGTTTTCGAGGAGATGCCGGGATGTCGGTTTTAATAACTTAGAAAACATTTATGTTACACCAGTACTACGGTAACAGTACAACAGAGAAATGGAAGGAGCCGCAGTCACATCCAGTTTGAACAGTTTAAACAGCTTCGGCGGCCGACACTCAGCACATCGCGTTCAGTGGAATGATTTCAGACTAGAGGCGTAAAAAGCACATTTTAACCTGCCCTTAATGCTAAACAGGTGAGTGGAGGGTCAGCAGAAGCTTTTACTGACACACGGGACTGAAAATTAATATAAACTCAGATCACTGCAGTTCAGCATGGAGGGGATTTTCCAAAACCCACTTTAAATCCAACACAACATGATAATGAGACAAACCGTCCCGCAACACCTGAACAAGCACAGAAAGTACCTGAAAGAATATTTACCAAGAGCGCTGGCGGTGAGCTTCGGCCATGAGTGAAGTATTAATGATGCCACTTTGGAGCTTTTAGGGAACAGAGGTTCTCCAGCAGGAAGCTAAGCCTTTTCTGAAGCTCAGGAACACCAATAACAGTAATATCAGCTTTAAAAAGGATTTTAAAAAAGACTAAATAAACCATCTACTCGCGTGTGACAACCTCCCACTGTTTGCATCTTTGTTATCTTCACCTCAGATATTTTGGATTCTTTGACGGTTCATTTAAAAATAAAAATGTTTCAGGCATTTCCCGTCTGATGTATCTGCGTCTGTGCTGTTCAAGAGCATCACTGGACGCTGATTATTCTGTGATGTGTTTAAAGCAGAAAGATCAAATCTTTCTTGAACCTCGAAAGCTTCAGACTTTAACCAAGTAAACTCTGTTCATAAAAAGAAGAACCAACAGGAAACTTTATTTTAAAAACATGAAATCTTTTTGTCTTTCCTTCTGTTTCTACTGCCAGGTCTCTGTAAAGGAACTTTCTGTAAATTCCTGTATTTAAAAATAGTTTCAAACTTTTTTGATTTAACCAAAGCTGAAAGAAAAGAGACACTGTGACTTTGTCTTTTAAAGAGTATCAGTTCAAGGTGAACTGGGGCTGCACTTTCATGTAATGCCACTTTTATGCCACAAGTGAGTAAGCGGAACCTTTATTTAACCAGGCAAGTCATTAAAAACAACTTATTTACAACGAAGGCCTGCGGGAGTCAAGTGGACACAGTGGTTTAAAAAAACAAAAAAAAACAACAAACAGAAGCACACGTCTGAAAACATCTCAACACAACTGCCAGTAAAACACTGCCCCCTGCTGGTGAAGTTCAGTTACATGTAGCAGAGGGTCATTACAAAAAGCACCTTTAAAAGGTGCCGTTTGTAAAACTGTCAGTTTAAAAACACTAATAAAAGTTAACAGCACAACGTAAAGATGTAACAGCTGCGACGTTAGCTTTGTTTTCAGCACGATCGCTCCTGCCTCTGACTGTAACGTCCAACCTGACAAGAAGTAGCTCTGCTCAGACAGCCGACTTATTTTCTGTGAGTCAGTATTAACGCTCAGGTTTGTGTTTATCATGATGGAAGCGGACTCAGTGGCCTGTGTAGTTTTTACACATCACACCTTAAAAAATATTTGAAGCTGAAATCATGAAATCATCCAATCAGAACCGAATCATCAGGGCTGAATTTATCAAACCACTTAATGAGAAATGTTGGACTGTATAATGGATAATCTGTATAATGTTACAGAGAGAGGATATCCCTAATATGGTCATCTGTGGCAGAGATGCCCCACCCATCCACTATTCACGATGGGCAGCCAATCAGAAGAAACTTAAAGTGGGCGGGGCAAAAACAGCTCATTTCAGATAGAGGATGTACTGGAGCTGAACTGAGCCCCACTGCTCTGAATCATGCAGAACAGGCCCGCTGTGAACCATCAGCCATTTATATAAGGTCTCAAAGCAGATTCATCGTGATGGCTGTGAGAAAACGATAATATACTAATGCATAAAAAAAAAAAAAAAAAAAAAAAAAAAAAACCCATGTTGACTGGGTTTGTACTTTTCCATGTATTTCCTCCTGTTGATATAATTATGCATTATAACCATATTACACCAAATTATATTTAGTATTTGAGTAAAATTAAATGATTTTAAAGAATCCAAAAACAGCTGCTCTAAACGTTTTTACACCTCTAAGAGCATTTTGAGGTTAATTCTGAGTAGTTTGATAAACGCAGGCCTGAAGTTTAATCATCATCTGAACTCTAAATCCTGTTTTAAAGTAAAACTTTTCAGTGCCAAAAAAACAGTCTCGGTAAGGTCAGCGGAAATGTTTGAGTCCAACTTTTAAAGGTGAGCTTGGTGGAAATTTAAAGATAAATGGAGCCTCTCTTCATTAACAGCAGGTTAAAGCCCTGACAGTGATTCGACTGTGTGCGACGGTCAAACAGAAGCTGATGGAACAAAACTCTGATTAGTGATCGGTGTTTGTTTTCCTCCCCTGAGCCTCGGTCAGAAATAAAGATTTGTTCCTTCTTAAAACAAGGCGTTCAAACTGTTAACACGCTCCGGCGATGCGGGGCGGGACTGAGCCGTGAGACGGGGTTTTACTGGTGAACGGGCTCCACGCTGCTCTGATGGAACTCAGCTGCGGAAACAAAAACCGCTGGACGCCGGTCGATCTGCAGGTCGCTCGCAGCAGCATCTCTCCTCCTCTCCTTCGTATAGAAAATATAACACTATATTTTACAAGAGGACTAAGAGAACAGAACGTCTATTATCTTACAAGGAACAGGCAGAGTATGTACAGCGGACGCGCCGGCACGAGGACGAGAGGAAGCCAGACACTTTGGATCTGAAGCGGTGACGTGGAGACGGAGCTCGCTACAGATTCAGAGTCTATATTTACAACGACTTCTAAAAAACTTTTCAGCGCCAGGACCTCCGTACAATTAAAAAAGATCCAGGATCGGTTAAACCCGGTAACAGAAATCTGATTTATTTGGTTCCTCAAAGCCGGGATTAGCACAGTCAGTGTTCACAGACAGCACGAACAGTTTAAGGTAACACAAAATGAAACTGCAGACGTTCCCTCTGCAGTCATAAACTCTCACATTAGGACAAAAGTCAACTTTTTTTCTGTTGAGCTTTTAACAAACAGATCACAGAGCAGGTGATGCTTTGTGACCTTTAACCCTGGGAGCTCTCCGTCACCCTAACCTCAGGACTTTTTAAAAAATCCTCCCAAATCGCAGCAGTTGGAGGACAAAATCATCACTCTCACTGTCGTGCAAAAACTCAGTTTGTACTGAGAGATGTCTTTTTTTGCTGGGTTAGAATGAGGCTCATGACTGAGGCCTGGCAGGTAAAAGCAAGGAAGAGGAAGGAGGTGAAAATATAAATTAGCTGATTATAGAGGGCGATGAAGGACGGCAGCCGGAGCAGCGTCATTCATAACTGTTTAAGGACCTTTTTCTTTCCTATAAATCTGTGCAAATTAATTCACTGACTGGAGTGAATGATTCAATCGGGAACCCTGAAGGATCGAGACAATCGACCAATCACAGCCGATGTCATTTATTGTCGGTTACACTGAATGTGTAGACGTGTAGGTCTGACCTTTGAGCTGCTTTGAAGAACCAAAATATCTGCGATCTCTGTGGAGCACAAACTGTTTAATCCGCCTTTCAGTTTTATCTGAAAGTGTCAGTTTCATGGACCAGCTGCAGGCTCTAATTATTTTTATCTCAAATTATTACATTTTTTGGGTGATAACAGGCAGTTTTTTTTCAGTAGTGGTGTTTCATTTTTAAATGTCAATATTTAATTTCTAACTTAATTAGAAATTTGAAAAGTTACATTTATTTAGTGTAATTAACTTCACGTCGTCCACCTGCAGTTCCTTCGTAGCCCACTGTGGGTCTGCATCCCACACTGAGAATCACTGTTTTATAAAATATCATTAAATAATCATTAACCACAGTTTTCTAAATCCTAATATTTATATATAAAAGTTTTGTCCAAGCGACACTTCAAACCCCCAAATATTCAGCCTCGAGAGAGTTTTCTCCGACCGTCACCTGATCCAAAGTGCTCGCTTTGATGCCCACGCCCTCCGCAGTGCCGGCTCATTAAGTGCTATGAGAATGATGAAGTGCTTTAAGATGAAATACACGACAGACGAACCGCCCCCCCCCCCCCCCCCCCCCCCCATCAGCTGTGATGATGTCACACGGACCTGTCGGGTGGACGGTGAGGTGGAGCCATCCTGCTGCCGGGAGGCGTCAGCTCCGCCTGCCAGCCCGTTATAAAAATGGGTAACCGTGAGTTTCTGTTCCAGCGTGTAACTGTGACTGTGATAAATGCGCTCTAACACAACACGACGGCGAGGAAGAAGAGTGAGGAACGTGAGTCAGAGTGAGATCCGGGCAGTGGGCGAGAGGCTTGGCGACGAAAAGAAAAAGTGGAACAAAGAAGCGAGCGTTGTGCACGCACACAGCCATCATGACTGCAGACTGTTCTGGACAGAGTCTCGGGAGTCCCTCTGTTCCTCCTCCTCTCCCTCCCCCTCCTCCGGATGTGAGGGACCGTTGTGCCTGCCCTGCCTGCCCGACCCTGCAGCGTCTCTGGGCTCTGGGCCTCTGGAGGTCCGATGTCCGTTTGGCGGAGACAGGCTGCGGCCCCTCCCCTTTTCCTGAGCGTCGCTGTCAGCTCTCCTCTCCCCCGAAGATCTTTTGGTCACCGTCTTCTGTCTCCCATCCTCGTCTTCCTCGTCGTCCTCGTCCTCCTCTTCATCGTCATCTGAGTCGATGCGGTTCAGTCTTTTGCGGACCGGACGATCCTCCTCTGATGATGACTCAGAATACGAGTCGTCGTCCTCCTCGCCCTCCTCCTCCTCCTCGTCCGTCGAAGGCCGCCGTTTCTTCAGCATCTGGGCGAGCCGTTTGCGCCGCTGCTGCAACAGGATCTCTCTCCTCTTCCCCCTCCCCATCTTCTCCAGATCCTCCTCTTCCTCTCTGTGTGTTCTCTTTAACCTCCTCCGCTTGTCTCTCTCCTCCTCGGCCTCCTCTTCCTCCTGCAGTCTCCTCTTCAGCCGCCTCCCTCTCTCTCCCTCGTCCTCTTCGTACCTCCTCCTCCTCTTGTCTCTCGTCCTCCTTGTCCGGAAGTCTTCCTCGTGTCTCCTCCTCCTGTTCACCCTCCTCCTCTGGTCATCCTCCTCCTCGTCTTCATAATCGTCCTCCTCTGAATCTCTGGAAGAAGCCGACACTGAAGGAAAAAAAGAAAGAAAAAGTCATTATGAACAAAAATCAATGAATCCTAAAATCAACAAAAGGTAAACATTTGCTTATTGATAGTTATGATACTACCACCTGCTGACTTACTGATGGATAAAGTAAGATATATGAAATTTTTTCACCATTATGGAGATAAATCTGGAAAATAACGAGCAGATTTCTCCTTAAGGGCGACTGAGCTGATTAAAACTCGTCCTTTACGCTCTGATGGTGACTGACCGTCGCTGTAGTCGCTGGAGAGACGCTCCTTGCGAGGCCTGCCGTGGCGCTTCACCTTGTCCTTGTTGGCGGAGGCTCGCGAGTCGTCCGACGACTCCGACGTTTCACGGTAGTTGACTTGCTGGCGCTGGCCCCGCCTCAGGCCCCGCCTTTTTTTGTCACTGTTGCTGTCCGTCATGTCGCTGAACTGATCCGAGTCTGAGAGACCAACAACCAACAAGTGAACTAGTTATCAGTCAGCACTGAGACACCTTTCCATCTGTCTCCCTCTCATTCACACACATGTATTCTGTTCCTATCTGAACCTCCACCTCCCCAGCTCTCCCTGCAGAGCACAGTCCACAGAAACTCCTGCCTGACCTCATCCGTCAGCGAACTACTCAGAGCCGACCCCTGATGTAATCCCACCTCCACCTTTAAACCATCCGTTGCTCCCACTGCACACCTGACCACTGCCTCTCTGTACTTGTATGTTCTGCATCACCCTCACTTCGCTCCTGACTTCCTCATGCAGCAGCACAGCTTCTCTCCATCATCTGTTTTCTCCAGATCCACAAAGACACAGCACAGCTACTTCTGAGCTTCTCTAAACTTCTCCATCAACACCCTGAAAGCAAACATCACATCTGCAGAGCTCTTTCTCAGCATGAAGCCAAACTGCTGCTCACTGCCTGCCATCTGTCTCACATCTTCCCTGTTGTTAAAAGTCCAGGACTCCAGGATTGTGTTAAATGTGTCGTTATAATTAACTATATTTATAGTTTTCTGATAATTCTCTTAATATTTATTTAATCTACTGTTGAACTTCTTTATTCAACTAAATACACACAACTCAGTCTGTAATAAAATCAATCAATCTTGCCGTCTCACCCATCTCTTCCTCGCTTTCCTCCTCTTCCTCGTCGGAGGAGCGTCTCCGCCGCCGTCTCAGCCGCTTCCTGCCCCGCCCACGGCTCCTGCCGGGTCTGTGTTTAGCCACTCCTCTCAGCGCCCGTCTGGGGCGAGTTCTGCTATCCCAGCTGCCGGCATCACTGCCCGCGTCTTCGTCTTCCTCCTCTTCATCGTCGTCTGCTCCGGATGCGCCGAAATCTTCGTCCTCTGAGCTGTTGAGAGGAAGAGGGGGAGAAATAAGCCGGCAAAGAAGACATGAGCGAGAAATCTGGAGAGAACCCGCTGTGTCACCTGTTGCTGAGCATGAACTCGTCTTCGCTCTCCGCCGCTGTGCTGTCGCTCTCCAGGTCGTTCAGTCTCCGCTTCTTCCTGTTCCGTGCAGCGTGAGTCTGGCTTCTGATTGGCCGCTGACTCTCCTTCCCGTCCTCTGAAAGGCTGGTGGGGAGGTCTTTGCCCCGCCCCGCTCCTGAAGCGAGAATAATGCACATGAGTGCTGAAAAAGTCGACTTTGGGTGAAAGTAAATGAAAGCAGACAGGATGTTCTCATTTATTTCATCTGTTCATCCTCAGTGCAGCCCCTCAGCTCTTCCTGTCTCAAACAAGCTCCTCCCTCTTTAAAACTGCTTTTTTATTATTGGCTGCCCCTCATAAACTGCCAGACATGCAGTCTGAAGTATTTGTACATACAGTGATTAAAATAATCCAAAATTTGAAAGTCAAAAGAATAAAACTGTGCTGTATGTATGAATGTAAAAGAGAATAACATTCATATGAAGACACTTTGATATATAAACCATGTGAATGAGTATTTAACTGGGATCTAAAAGAAGGCCTTACTGGGCCTGTAGTTCCTCCACTCACCTCCACAGAGGTCCCTGAAGTCCTCCTCTATGGCCTCATCAATGGCATCATCAAAGTCATCAAACCTGGAACAAAACAGCTGATTGAAGCCTCTTTCTGTCATTTCACTTTTTTTCCCACGTGTGCAGGTCATTAAATTATCCTGCAGGCAGCAGGTGGCTTGCAGAGGTCAGCAGCCAGAAGCATTACCCTTCCACCCATCACCAGAACTCACAGACACACACGAAGGTGTCGTCTTCATGGCTTCTGCTCATTGGAACGATACATAAATACAGCCACCATATTGCCTCCCAATTAATGTAAATCAATGACGGCAGAATTTTCAACCTGTTTTTGTTGACAAACTGAACTAAAAGTAGTTGTAGGATTTTCTACGTTTTTTTTTTTAATATTATACTTGAAAAACTGAGAGTCAACTGTAAAAACCTCCTCCAGCACCTTTAACACCCCCAGGCCACACCCACCTGTAGCTGATGTGCTTCCTGGTCCTGGTTGATCGTCTTCCGAGGTTTTTGCTCTGTTTGGAATCCTTCTTCTTCGCAGACTTCTCCTCTTCCTCCTCATCTCCCTCCTAGGACACCACACAACGTTCTTTTAAATGCTCCACAGTAAAATCTAAACTTCTACAGAATTAAGATGCAGAAGATGAAATGCAGTGTTTATGTGAAAGCAGGAGAAAATAGCGACACTGGGACTAGAAGCAGTGTTTTTGCATGTTGCCTGTGCCTTACATACCTTAGTAACAGCTTTGATTTTTACATTTGTCTTTTTGGCACGTTTGATTTTTTTTTTCAAACATTTCAGTGATGAGAAAAATTCTAACAAATGCAGATATTTAATTTCCATAGTGGGAGGAAAAAAGAAGGGGGCGGAGCATCATTCCAATGAAATGATGAAGAGGCCGTGCTCTTCATGTACTCACAGGGATGATGTTCTCCACGCTGATTCCTACGTACACCAGCCGTTCCCTCCTGACAGATAAGAACAGAGAAGCTGTGTCAAATTTGTTAACCGGTATGCTGATCACAGCATTTTCATCCAGACGTGTGTGTGTGTGTGTGTTTACCTTCTCTCTGCTCTCTCCTTTTTCTTCAGAGCGCTGTCCAGATTCTGCAGTTGTTCCTCCAGTTTCTCACACAGCAATTTCTGAACAGAGGAAAAACAAACCACCGCAGCCGTGTCACTCTGTGATCTATAAATTATACACTGATGTCGACTCATCGTCCTCACCTCCCTCTTAAACGGTTTACACAGTAAGCCAAGCAGATGGGCTGATCTAAATGAAACTACTATGCTTTTACATATTTTCTGGCAAACATACACCATTATGACAGACACTCATAACAAACATGGACCCAGTGTCAAATAAAAAGCTTCAGCCTGCTTTAAATGCTGTGTTCCAGACAGTTTTTTTCTACACTTGGATCTGTAGAATGTCAGCAAACATGGATCCTCCTTATATGGTCATCTCAAGTTCACAGCTCAGGATGTGACCATGGAAGCTCTGTTTACAAGGGCCAGCCAATCGAAACAAAGTCTCAAAGTGGGTGGAGTTAAAAGGGCTTGGGGCCGTTATGATCGCCACATCTGCCGGTGTAAACTGACTGATGCCATTTTAGCCTCTTTATTTCTGTGATCTGCTGCGTTGTGCCGGGTTGAAGACACGAGTGTTAATGACATATCAGTGCAGAAGCTCAGCGAGTCTCAGGTTACAATGAGGGAGATTTCTTTTCTTCCAGTTTTAATTCTTCTCCTCTTTTACAAAAGCTGATCTGGAGCTTTTGTCTGAGTGGCGAACAACACAGTGAGTACTCGCACCCCAGCACTGGTAAACTGGTATGTAGCTGCCACAGTCAGCATACAGAGTGACCAGTGTGGCAGGCATACTGAGGCCCTCAGTGCGAGGATGAATTAAGGAGGATTATTTCAAACTGTGACTCATGCAAAGCTACACTGGAAGGATCCAGGCTTTTGTTAACTGGGAACTTGTTAATGTGGAGTTTATATTCACTCTTCGTGAGCAAGCATCAAGTATCAGTAACAAAACTGCTTCCTCCTGTCAGTGATCTGAACCATAAACAGGACTTTAGGAGTTATATTCTCATCAGCAGACATGATAGAATCGGTCGCTCCTCTCAGTGTCACACTTACATGTTGGCAGGGGGGACAGAACCATTCTCCATCAGGGATCAACATGAGAGGCGGCCGCAGACAGGCAGTGTGGTACCCACTGTCACATGAGTCACACAGCAGGATCTAAGGACGGACACACACACACATTAAAGTCCACACAAACCAGCAGAGATGACAGCTTCTATCATTTATGGTTTTATCCAGAGAAAGTTATCAAACATCTGCTTTGCAGCCTCTGAGTTTCTGTTCGCGTCTCTGTGATTTAGGCATTATTACAGAATTTTTTCAGAGTGCAGCTGGAACTGGTGACAGTTTACAAACAACACAATAAAAAAAATGAAAAGGTTTCAGCAGCGTTTTAGGTTCTGCACAAAACTATATACTCAAAGTAAAGAGACACAGACCCTCAAATAATTTTTAGAAATGACTTTAAGGAAACACGATGCATGATGGTGAAAATGCTCAAGTTGGGGTTTGATAACGGGGCGTCACAAACTAATGAGTGACGTCATTCTGACTACAACCATCTGGTCTGCTGACCACACCCCCATTGACCTGCTTCTAAAACTGCCTCCATCCTCCAAAAAAAACAACAAAAAAAAGTCTTGCAGAAGATTTTGGGATGTTGGATTTCCTCCCACTCAGACTCCTGAGCATTAAGTCAGGATTATACTCCCACACACGTGTGCACACAGACCGCAGACACCTTAAACAAGTACGTCTTCTAGTGTCAGCACAGCCTGGAGGATGAGCTCTCACATTTATGTTCTCATGATGAGTTTAAGTTATGAGGACTAAAGCAGAACTGGGCGCAGTGTCCAGACATCTCTGTATCTGTAAGCACTCACGCGAGCACACACTCACCAGTTCGGGGTGGTTGGGCAGGCCGCAGTGAGTGCAGGCGTCCTCGCTGGGAATCTCCTCGGATTTATACGATTCTTCCTCTGAGTCGCTCCCTCCTTCGCTCTCCTCCTCTCCCCGTTTCCTCCCCCTGTCCTCCACCTCCCCTCCCTCATTAAGTTTGCGCCTCTTTGTGCGTATGTTTGACCACCGGGGGCGCCGGTGCCTTCGTTTACCCTGGAAGTACAGAAAGCCAGAGGGAGAACGAGATGGTCACAGAGACGAAGAAAAAGAGCAACAAGGTAAAAATGACCTGACAGGAACTGTTACCCTTCGCTTCCTTATCTGCTCGACAGGTTCAGTTTTTTTGTCTTTCTTTGCAGCTGAGCTCTGCTCCTCTTCATCCTCTTCATACTCATCCTCCTCCTCTTCTTCCCTCGTTCTGGTGGGTAGTGCATGTTTTTTCTGTGGGTTCTTCTTCTGGCTCTCAGCCACCTTCGAGCTTGGCCTGCAGGTTGGCAAAGCAGATGATCTTCAAGAAAAGAGGTTTAGATGGGATGAATTTATGGTCACAATCAAACCGACTGCAGCTGAGAATAATGGACAAAAATAAACAAACATTACTGTGTAATACCCCAGCTTCGCGGATTTTACTGAACACATACCTGCAGATCCTCGCAGACCTCCTCAGCGGCCTCCCTTCCTCTTGCGTCTCCAGCTCCCTCCCTTTCTCCTCCTCCTTCATCGCCTTCCCCTTCAGCTTGTTTCTCCGGTGGGGAGGAATCTTGATCTTTAGCCTGATTCCTTCCTTCTGGAGCTCAGAGGAGGCTTCCTCCAGCAGTCCCTGCCGCTCCTCCGAGGCCTTTGCCTTTTTCTGCTCTGCTAACCCACCGTTGACGCCCTCCTCCTGGTCGTCCATTTTATCCTGTTGGTCCAGTTTCGAAGGTGAAACAGAGCTTCCCGATTCTGCCTCTGCTTGTCCTAAAGTGCTTTCATTCTTCACTCGGTCGTCTTTTTTTAATCCCTCTGCCACACTGAGCACAGACACCTCCCTGCTCCTCTCCTCCCTCTCATCATCCTGCCCAGTTTTCCTCTCCTTGTCCAGCTGCTCCTCTGTGGTGTTTTTACCCTCATCTTCTGCTGTCTGCCTCTTGGGTTCCTCTGTATTCTGAGACAGCGAGGAGATGCCAACAGAGTCCATTTTTGTGGGTGTCGGAGCCTCCGTTAGTGCATGAGGAGGAAGAGGAGGAGGGTGAGGAGAAGAAGTGGCAGCTCCCGCTGGCGTCTCCTCTTCTGTAAGGCCCTTCCTCACCAACACTGACTGCCGGCTCCCTTCACGTTGTTCCTCCACTGCTCTCGAGTCCCGGAGGTCTGAATTTGGCCCGTTTTGTTCCTGCTGCTCGGCGCCGGGCGCTCTGTGAAGCTCAGATGGGCTGCGGATGACTCCTACGTGACCCACCACCTGACCTACTACCCCATTTTGCCCATCTTTGTGCGGCAGGAGCGAAGCTCTTCCATTGGTGAGTTCCAGCCTTGATGCGCTGACGACCAGATGCGGCTGCGAGGCAGCTGAACCACCAGGGGGCACTAATGAGTTAGACAGCTTGGCCTCCCTTCCGTGACCGTCCTTGGCGTGGATCACTGACGGGTTACAGACAATAATACTGCTGCTGTTGGTCTTGTTCAGGTGATTGCTGTGGAAGCTTTCTGCGAGCTTGAGCTCCCTCTTCTTCAGTGGTATCTTGGCCTGCTGGCTGCTCCTGACGACCGCTCGCTCCGCTTCCTCTTCCTGTTTAGCCACAGGCGCCATGACAACAGACACTGTGTTCCTGGGGGCGTCAGCGTCCCTCGATTCTGATTTGATGACTGTGGTGATGGTGCTCACGCGGTTATCAAAGACAGACGGTTTGAGGAGCGTCTTCTCCTCCTTCACCTCAGCATCAGCGTTTTCCTGCTTGATGGGCGGCGGTGTGAGCTCCTCCTTCACCTCTGCAGGAAGAAAAAAGATTTTAAAGATGCACGCAGTTAGGTTGGTTAGGTAAATTGGTGACTGGCGACCTGTCCAGGGTGCACCCTGTCTCTCGCCCTATGGTAGCTGGGATAGACTCCAGCCTCCCCGCAACCCTGACAAGGATAAGCGGAAGACGATGGATGGATGGATGCAACTCATTTTGATTCTTCAGTCTCTTTCGGGTTGGTCGTATTTTGTTTTGGTCATTTTGTATGTCCTTGTTGGGCATTTAGTGTGTCCTTTTAATGGTTTTGCTAGTTTTGGATAGTGGATGGAAACATGTGAGGCAGTTTCTTTCACCTACATACCTGGCCTGGTTTGTTTTTCTCTGTTTTGAGGGTCAACCTTCTTGCTGTCAGCATGGTCCTCTGAAGTCTTTGAGGCCTCAGGGTTGGTGCTTCTGATCGTCTCATCCCCTGCATCAATATGAAAAAAAAAATACAATAGTTTGAATCAAACATTTGTTTATTATAAAGGACAGAAAAAATGTCAACAATTTGTGCCCGTTAAAATCGCTTCTGTAGGGTCGAATAATAATTGATTTATTTTTTTATGTGGTGAGATACGGGATTTTATACATTTTTAGACTAAGATCAGCCGCTGTGGACTGAGATTATTTGTTTTGACCTGTGTTAGTTGGATTTGAGATTACTCAGTATAATTTCTGCCTCAATGGAAGTTATCGTTTCGCTGTTGTTAAATCAGGAATCTCTCAGGTTTTGGTTGCATCTTTTTTTAGACATAAAGTGTAACCTTCAAGTGGTTTTGTACTCCATTTAAACTATAAGGTTATTACTACCATGCATTTACAAATCCTCTGTGCACTGATGAAAACTCAACTATATAAACTCAATAATCCAGCGTACCAGCTTCTTTCTGTGCAGGGCTGGCACTCCTGGATCCAGCCTGGTTCTGGTCTCGTTCCTGATTGTGGTTTGGATCAACCTGAGCCTTCAGCAGCTCCAGAGCCTCTGCCAGGTCGTTGCGAGTCCTGAGAGGACGGGTGCACATAAGAGTGTAAGCAGAAAGACAAACATGAGACAACCTACATAACTTTAGCCTGAGACAAAAGTACAACCTAACGATGCACTTCCAGGTGGATCCGTCCAGATCGTCCTGCTCCTCCGTGTACAGCCGGATGTTCTGCTCCTGGTCCAGCTGAAGCCAGTACATCAGGCCCTGCCGGTCCCGACCTACAGGCTGCAGACGCATCTTCTCCGGGTCCTCGTCGTTGACCGCCGTCTTGAACTTCAGGTTTTCGTCAAATTGACACTCGCAGAGGTACTGAAGAGTGGAGAACATCAGTGTAGTTAGCGCTTTGTCTGGAGAAGTTTCAGCCTTTTATACAAAGTAAAGTAGGGTGTCATACTTTCAGGATGCTGGACTTGCACTCCATGGACATCTCCTGGTAGCCCTTCTGTTCCAGCTCCCATGCCCAGGTGCTATTCAACTCCTGGCAGACCTACAAGAAACAGTGATTCTGTTAGGATCAAGCTTTCAGTTTTAACTGCGTCCGTTACCCACTGACTGACACGTTACCCTTCCTTCCTGACTCCTGAGCTCATGTCAAGCTCTCACCTTAGCCAGGTATTTTTCCCAGCGGTCAGCAGACACAGACCTCCCCAGTTTCCTGAGCAGCTTCACATGGAGCTCCACGAGGGGTTTAGGAACTGGAAAACACAGACAGGGCGATCAGAAACACAACACAGTTCATCGTAATGTTCCAGAACCAGTGTCAACAAACATTCACCCCACTGAAGTGGCCTCGCTGTGTTATTCTGGTATCTGAACCTGATCTCTCACTTCTCTGTGTGCCATTTCTGAGCTCAGTCACTCACAAACTGTCGGATAGTGCTTACATTCGTATGGCATGTTGACAAATTGTAAAATTATTTTATTTCTCAGCACCCAAAGAAAGCGTTTAACACAAATGTTCCCATTTTTTAGTAAGAGGGTAAAATATGCACTAACCATATCTGGAGAAAAATCCTTTAGACAAATCAAAAGCAAGCATATTTTTAGTTTATGCTAACAGCCAACCACAGCTGAATATCAATCTAAACAGGACCACCTGTAAACTGTGAAAAGACAAAAACAGCTCCTTTGACTGGCATGTACCACTTCAGATTCAGGGGGGGCTTTTTAATTCATTTTTATCAAAAGCTGCGATAAAACCAGGCTCACCCGACCAAATACACTGCTCACTGGGCCGGTTATGATATATGGCAGCTTCATTTTTCTTACCACCACAGAAACTCAGTCCAACTAATAAATGTTTACTGTGTCACAGGTACAAACAAATGAGCAAGGCAGCTACTTAGTCGACTAAATGTTTGATTTTCAGGGAATATTTCAGCCAACTGCCAGCCCATCACATCAGTGAGTTAAAGGCCATAAACTGAGATTCTAAATGAAGCATTATTACAGTTTTATTTCATTAGTCTGAAGAGTGGCTTGGCTCATTTCACTTCAGTCTTTGTCGTTTGAAACTGTTTAGTTTTTATTAATTTCATTCTTTTTTATTATTGTTGTCAGAGCCGTGCTGTATGTTTGTGTCACAGATCCTGCCACCAGTAGGGGGCGCAAGAAAGTTGCAAATAAGGCAGAAGTATTTAATCAGCGAGTTTACCTGAGACAGGTGCTGCAGGAGAGAAAGCACACTTTTTAATTGTGCTGTGCCATTCTTTGAGGTATGCTGAATCACACATTTAAATTTAAAAAAAATAAAAGAATGAAGATAAAGAAGGTAAAGAAGGTAAGCATTAAACTATATTTAAATTATATCTGGATTTAAACTGTGGAAATGCTTCATTCATTTTGGCCATTTCATTTTCATTGCATGCTTAAAAAGATGTCCTGCTGTCACAGTAGGGACCATTTACTTGGTCATTAAAAATATGGTAGAGTATTCTTCAGGGGCTACATTTAACTGGTTTAATCATCATTACATTACAAATAAAAACACACTCTAAAGGCAGACAACTCACAGACATCCCAGACTCAATAAAACTACCAAGACTCAATCTAAGGATGTTTATTTTTCTTTTTTTTTAGCAATTAAATTTTAGTCAACAGTGATGTTGTTGCTCTATGTCAGCGGTACTAAGTTTAATTAGCATGATTTCTGTAGGGAAAATAAAGAGTTTGCTATTACTATCCTGTTGACCTTTATCTTACTCAAATTCAACTTGGATCCTTTTTTAGTGTTAATGATTAATTTTTTTTAAAATGTGGAATGTGAGTACAGTTACCAGGTTTTCCTCTTTCTGTGGAATTCCACACCATTTTTAATCCCCAGGCCCACTTATTACACTTTATTTAACTATACTAATACTTGTACTTATTCACTGACTTGGTTTTAATTTTCTTAGCTGCTGAAACTGAAGAGTTTTCCAGATCTCAAATAAGTAAAATAATCTTTATATTATTATATTGAGACAATGACGGGCTCTAGTTTACAAAAGTCAGGTGAGTCTCAGGAGAAATGTTTGGTGTAAAAAGAGAAGCGCAGATCTGTGTGCATCTCAGCTGAAAAACAGAGATGATCAGCAAAAATAACAGCACACTCACATCACACCATAACGACAAACTTTTGCTTCCATTCATGTCTACTGTGTTTGCTTAGCAAACACGATAAGCATGAATGTTCTTCACATTTCAACACTAAACCTGTAAAATCCATAGTTTGCTTATTTTCTATGTTATAAATACTTTATAGTTAAATATATATTTAAATATAGTTAACTGTGTGTGGCTATAAACATGTTGCTATTAACAGTTTAATATGAACAAATGGTAGGGTAGGTGTAATAACTTCACCTCGTCAGTGAATAATTTGTATTTTTTCCATTTAACTGAATTTGTGAACTTTTAAGAGCACAGTGTCTTTTTGACGTTCTAAGACTGCATTACAAAAATACAAATAACCATATTTTAGCTGCAGTTAAATGCAGTATAACATACTATATTAAATTCTAAAACTACCTCTCAGCACTATTATCGTGTCCCACTTTGCCCCGCAAAAAATATGCTTTGTCTCACATTTAGTTTGTTGGGTTCTGCTTCTGTTAACTGTTTGTGTAGACTAAATTTATTTATAACTTTATTATGATTATATTATTATCATCATTATTGTTATTATTATTTGGGAACTCAGAAAAGAATGGGGATTGGGTCAAATCCAGCCTTAAGACACATTAAACTGGGCTTTATGGAAGTCCTTAAACGCCTGTGACTCGTTGTGTGGTCTACTGTGAGGCTTTTACGCAACTCCAAAATTTGGGGGAAATTCCAGTTTTCTCTGTTGGCACGGTAAACTGACAAAAAAAAACTCCCAGAATCACATTTAGAATTCAGATTAGTAATGGTTATTACTTATTTCAACAAAAATATCAAGGATACATTACTGATGACTACCATGGACATTTTAGTTATGTTTATCTGAACGTTATGGGCTAATTATACGCTAGTAAGCACTAGATCTAACGGTCATTTAAAGTCACCAGCGAATAAGAAGCGATTTACAAAGCTACTCATTCGACAGATATAATCCTGAAATGGTTGTTTATTAAATCCTAACGTGGTGTGTTAAGTGTAGCGTTAAGTATTCTACTTTTATTAAAAGTTGACGAAATAATTGAAGCTAACTAGTTAGCAATGGCTGGAATCTGCGCCTTCTGCGCATGCGTACATTTGACAGCCTTTCACTAACGGCCAAAAAAATAACATCCAGTGTTTTCAGCTAACGTCGCCGCTGTGCGGTGACAGCGGTCTGAAATAGCCACTAAAGCTGTAATACATACACACAAACAGCACCGATAACCTGGACACTGCTGTCAATTCAGCCCGCCTGCCAGTGAGGCAGCCGGTGAAAAATTACACCTGACAGCGCTCCGGAGCGAGCTGGTTGGCTGTGTGTGTGGTCACTGCTGCATCATGGCTCCCACATCAAGTTTAACGTGAGCGGATCAATAGCAACCTCGACACAATCATCGATAACCTGTCACCTGATATCAACTAAAACCCCGCGGGACCCCGGGCCAAATGTCGTGCCCCCGGTCTCTTTCACCTAACTTCAGCACAGAGTCCAAACTGTTAAATTCAGAGCGTCTGCTAGCTCTATGTTAGCACGCCAGTGTTTTCCAGCTGCCCGAACGTTTCCTCGGAAACTGGGGAGTCGGACTCGATTTCTTCGAGGAGAAAAGTGGCTCTAACCGGGACCCGAAAAAACGCCACAGCCGATCTGAGCTGCCTAAACTCTCGGTGTGATGCTGTCCTGCTGGGCCATAGACACACACACAGGCGCACACACTCCAGTTTTCGTCATCTTCATCGCGACCGTGACGACGATGGTGGTGGTGGTGATGGTGGTTGTTGTGGTGGTGTTGGCCCCCTTCTTTGGCTTCAAGTGTCGCAGCTTTCCAGCACTTCTTCGCCCCACCGCCACCACCACCACCACCACCACCAACACCAACACTACCATCAACCGGGCTCTCACCTGTAGTCGTGTCCCGTAGATACCTCTCCATTTGCGGGAAAGTCATCTCGGGCAGATCCAGCGCCGCTCCGTACCGCTCCAGGAACGAGCAGACCTCCGCGAAGCTCGGGCAGAGCGGCGGGCCGGAGCTCCTCAACACCGCCGGAGCAGCCATCTTTCCAGGCGGAGAGAAACAGGAGGGGAGGGCTCGGCTCGCTGCTGGGATGCGACTGTGTGCGAATGAAATGAATGGAGGGAGCGAAGCGTCCACCGGCGTCAGGCTGCACGGAGGGAGAGCGCGGAGCTTCCGGTCCAGACTTTCACAATAAAACACCCAGGTTATAAAACAGAAAAAATATATACTTATCTGAAAGGTTTGAACTTATTCTGTCACAGGGCCAAAATATCAAACACAATTCATAATAAAACCACGTGGAGAATCTAAATAAAATAAAACATGGCACAGAGTTGCTCTGTTACATTAAAAGACACAAAACGAGGAGTTCAGTTAAAAAGAAAATAGCAAATAGGTCAAATAAAGAGATGGATGAATAAAATGTAAATATGATACAACAGGGAGTTTAATAATTAGAAATCTTAACAAATAGAAGCAGATGTGGTATGAGGTGATAGAGATTTCTGCCCCCTGGCAGCAGAGCCGAAGTTTCTCCAGGAAGAGGATTATTCATTTATCATTTATAGCGGTTCATGATCTCAGTGTCTATAGTTTACTAAAACTAAAAAGCAGGAATGAAAAACATTTTTTTTAACTTGCTGAATTTAAAAAGAAAAATGACTGCAGAGAAAATGAAGTGAACCGTAACACCAACAAAAGTATATAAAAGAAAAGTAAATACACAGGAAATGTATTTTGTTTTAGTCTGTGTCAAATTTATCAAACAAAATTAAGCCCGAGAAGGGGGATACATGTGTGTTTGAGACAGATGTGGGTCTCTATTTACATCATCTGTTCCATTCACATCTGGCATCTGACTCATACGCCCCATGTTATGACTGAAGAAATAATAAAACGGAAGAGTGATGAAGTCGCTCCAGAAAGTGACACTAAGCTGAGAAACAGAACAAAACAAAACAAAAAATATATTTAAAAAATACAAAAACAACAACTCATACCCATTTTGATGAACCAGCTTCTTATTTGCACACATTGGGAACATATTGGCCCCTTTATGATCTCAAAGCACCCACACAACCTCTTGATTGCTGTGCTTATTACCAGAAATTATTTTTTCTTTGTTTTTTTGTATGTTTTAAAATCTTAATATGCTTTATTCTGTTTATTTTGCTTTGTTGAATTTCAGATTCCAATAAATTATAATCGTATTATTACTAAATATGTGCATTTAAATTATTATTTTATTATTGTTTACGTTAGTAAGGTCAATGTCTTGATACGTTACATTGTATTGCACTAAGCTATTTAAAAAAATCGGTTTCCTGTGTGGTTTTAGGACTTTTCCACCTTTTGGGATTAATAAAGTGTTAGTTATCAAAAACGTTATATCGATAGTCACTGAAAGAGAGCGGACAGTTGAGGGTTAAGCGGTTTCTTTTTCCCTCCAGCTTCTTGGTTATGTTTTCTAGTCTAACATCCTCCCATTTCCGGCGCATTTGTGCGCATTTCACTGCAACTTGACGCAGCTGGAGAAGTTTGGGAGGACCGCGGAGGGCAGAACGAGAATCCCCAGAATTCATCGCGATAGACCAACATCAACATGACTTCAAAATGGTTTTCGTTCTGACGCCCCAAATATTTCCAGAGCAGAACAGCTCATCTCAGATGGCCACACTTCAGAAGAGGCGCAGGCGCGAACCGGGAGCCTGACGCAGGCACAGGATCCCGGCCGCTCCTCATCACTCTTCTCCACACTTCAGCTTGAAGAGCTGCTTGTTGTTGCGTTTCTATGAATCAGTGTTTTTCCTCTTTGCCACAGAGCTGCTGCATGCTGCGCAGATCCACAGTCACGCCGCCCTGGAGGATGCTCCCTTTACGGGCTTCAATCTGAGCCGGAAATCCCAGCTCACTGTAACACAGGCGCACAGAAACAACAAATCGTGCCGGGGAGGAGGGAAACTCCAGGGTTGATTAAGACTTTTTTAATATCATCATTTCTCTAAATGAATATCGTGACCAAAATAATTAACTTTGCTGACGTTACTGGATACCTAATATAGAAAATTTGTCGAGGAAAAGAAAAAGAAAGGACGACAGGTGGCGGTACAGGTGACACTCAGTCACCCGTGTGTCTCTCTTGTTGGCAAATTAATCGCTCTGAAAGCTGAAGAGCAGCGCACGGAGAGTTTGTGGCCACAGCTCTACAACAGATAGACAAAAAGAGCAATTACACGATTTTTAACACGATATTATAATTTTAACTAGTAAAATAGCAACAACCCAGCATTTAAACTGTGCCACAGCCTTCATCTGAAGGCTCCCTGAGTGCAAACATTTGGGACCAGTCACCCTGTTTGAACACTAATTTTTAAAGTTATGTTCAAGCTACACATGAACCCATCACAAACACACTGAATACCTCCATTCAAAGCACAGACACAGATGAAGGCAATCATGCCAGACTTTTTAAATAGAAAATGGGAAACAAGAGGGAAGTCGAACTCTTTTATTAATATCTTTATACTCAAGAATCAAAGGGATTAAAATAAAACACCAAATTTACTGAATCAAAACACAAGCTGCAAAGATTCAAGCAGAGAAAGTGTGTTTTAATTTAATTCTATTCAATTTTATTTATATAGCTCCAAATCACAACAGCAGTCACCTTAAAGTGCTTTATATTGTAAAGTAGACCCTACAATAATACATACAGAGAAAAACCCAACAATCATATGACCCCCTATGAGCAAGCACTTTGGCAACTGTGGGAAGGAAAAATCTCACTTTTAACAGGAAGAAACCTCCAGCAGAACCAGGCTCAGGGAGGGGCGGGGCCATCTGCTGCGACCGGTTGGGTGAGAAAAGGAAGACGGGATAAAAGGTATGCTGTGTTTTAATGACCGGGCTGCTCTGTGATTAGCTCCTGCGAGGGACCCAAGCAGTGAGGCTCAAGGACGAAAGTGTGGAAGCTAATTAGATTTTAATCAGATAGAAGAGTTATGAGAAAAATTCCCCAAACTATGAAGAAAAGTAGTTGTTAAGTGAACAGGGTTAAAAATGAGGTCAACCAAACACAAAGGAGGGGAAGCTTACACAGCAACTGTATATAAACCTGAACAAACGGACATATTAAATTAACAGATAATAAAACATGTATTCCTTTATATCATATTTATTACAACCAGAACAGGTCTTTTGCAGATCCTCTGCAGTTAACGAGTTCTTTGGAGCTCGGAGAAAACATACAAAGTAAATATGATTGTTTTAATTAAATGTGTGCACTCCTCCTAGAAAACTGAATATATTATATGAAAACCAAAAAATGCCTTTAGTTATATCAGTGTTCAAATAAAAAGTCATAATGGATTCTAAACTGTGTGCAGCAGTAAGTATAGTTTCCTAACATCACGTGCATATAAAGATGTGTGTATATGATTGTGTGTAACAGCAGCAGGAATAAGTTTGGTGCTGAAGTATCTTCACTGTGCTGAGACTCTGCGCTGCCGTCCTGATGCCAGAGGAGAGGTGTTAGTCACTGTTCTGAGAGCAGCAGCATCTCCCAGGTTTCCAGCGGTTTGTGAATGTCTCGTGTAAAGCTTTGTTTCTGGTTTGTGCGCAGTGATGGGTTTGAGCTGACATACTTACTGGGCCAAATTATCCAATGGGAGCCCTGCGTAGGGGCCCACCCAAGAGCTGAGAAACAAGCAAGCAAATAAATGAAGAACTAGAATATTATTTCCTGAAACCTTAAAGCTTGAAAGTATATATAAAAAAAAAAAAAAAGGTAGAGTACAACACAATCACTCATGTTTCCACTGCACTGCCAAGGCCGTTAGTCTCCACCAAACTGAACTTAGTGTGAGGCTACAGTCCTTCCAAAATGAGTCACAGAAGCAGGAGCTGTTTTAGCAAATGAAAGGAAAATGAGAACAAGAGGAGAGAAAGGCCGACTGACCCACTATTGAAACAGCAGCTCACGATGCATTCACACTTATGGAAAAAAGCTTAATTTTCCATCTGATATTAGCTACTTTAAAGCTTTTACTGAAGATATTTTTGTGCCCTAAATTTTTGTAGGTGAGGTGCTCTGATTTATGTACTCATACATTCTACGTGTAATTATTGATGAAGGGGTGGAAAAAAATGAATAAACTCTGTGAGGGCTCTTCAAACTTTGTACATTTGTGTCATGTACATCAGTTCTGCTGGGCATCCGTGTCTTAATCAGCAGCAGCAGGCCTGCAATTTAAAATGTAGTCTTTCACACTGCTTACTGAAGCAAACTGAAGCTCATTCTGCTCTCTACACACTAAAATCCCATCTAAACTTTCCAGCTGTCATGAGCAGGTTGTCTCAGCCTGGACCACTTTCTAAGTTGTAAAGAAACTCCTGGGGTGAATACGTTGTTTGAAGGGTGATTAAAAAGTCAACAACATCTTTTTATAATTACTTTTAAGGCAGAAAACAAACTTCAAACTCATTTTCATTTTTCATTAAAAACAACTTGACCTCTGACCTGGACCTTTGTAACAGCACTGGTCTGTATGCCTGCTGAGCATGCAGAGACTGTCTACAAAGTCCAGCACTGAAATACATCACAGATGGCTGCCCCAGCCTACTTCTTGCTCAGTGCTTGCTCATAAGGGGTCATTTGATTGTAGCGTGTACTCTGTATTATTGTAGGGTCTTTACCTTCATTATAAAGCACCTTGAGGCAACTGTTGAATAAATATCTTAAGAATCAACCAATAAACACAGTTTTAGTCATTTGCATGACTTCTGGAAACAGAAAGCAGACTACCCTCAGTTTCACGATCCCTCTGAGAGTGTATAAAAGTTAGTGCTGTATCCTCTGGATGAGCACCTAACTCTGATGTGTGTAGCCTGCAATAAATTTAAGATCAGTGACTATTTATATTTCAGTTAAAATACATTTTTTAAAAAAGAGAAAGAAAGAAAGATTTTTCAGCAGAGTTTGCTCGCCGTTTGACTCCCGAGCTACAAGTTACAAAATCCCGCGCTGCACTTGAAGGCAGCAACAGAGCAAAAAATTCTGAGCTGCCCGTGAAGGCATCATGAAGACGAACGGAAGGAGTTTTGAGTCTTACAGGAAGAGGATTGATTTCGAAAGTTGTTTTGTTCTATCTGTTGAATGCCTGGCGGCCACACCGCCGAGCAGCTGCGCTGGAAAGCACCTGAAGTGATTCCCGCTGCACACAGCCTCCACCGCGGCCATGACGCTTTGATACACACCTGACGGAAGCAGCAGCAGGTAAGCGCGGGTTTATGATGTGTGCCAGCTTTGAGTAAATCACAGCTTCGTTAAAAGTCACTCTACCGTCTGTTTATGCCGCTTCATCGCTGTTAGCCACCCCAGCCGTCGGGGGTGTCAAACTTGCGACCCGCCGGCCAGAACCGGCCTCTGAAGTATCGTTTTCGGTCCACCGGCGGTTTTTAAAGTGTGAAAGTGGAAGTAAAATTATTAATAAGTCCATATTTTTCATTATGGTGATGCATTACAGAGGAGGGAACGTGTCTGGAAGGTTGGAAGTATTGTTAGATGGAGACAAACAGGTCAAAAATCATAAAGAGATTAAAAAAAACAGCAACAACTTTGTTTAGATACAAAAACTATACATTTAAAGGTTTTCTGTCCTTCCTCTGTGACATTAACTATCTATCTATGGCTTTATAAGGTACACTTTTCCATCTGTTCAATGTCAATCACATGGCAGCAGCTCAGTGCATTTGGACATGTACCAGCTGATTTTCAAACGGCATCAGAATGGGGACTTAAAAGTGACTTAAGTGACTTTGAAGGTGGCATGGTTGTTGCTACCAGACAGGTGGGTCTGAGTGTTTCAGAGAGTGGTCAGAAAATGAGAAGATATCCAGTGAGCGGCAGTTTTTGGAGTAAAGTGGTCTCGCTGATGGCAGAGGAGAATGGTTGGATTGCTTTGAGCTGATATGGAGGTAACAGTAACTCAAACAATAGACACGTGCTACAGCCAAGATAACACAGAAGCACATCTCTGAATGCACAGCGCGTCAGAGCGCGCAGCAGATGGGCTGCAGGACCAGACCACAACCACTGAGTATTTTTGGTGCATCGCTGTTGCTTCAGTTTCCTGTTCTCAGCTAAGACGACAGTTCACACGGGGCACCAACGTTAAACAACAGAAGGCTGGAAGAAGTGAGTGTCAGTTTCTGCTGTGGGTTTCAGATGGTCGGGTCAGAATTTGGCATAAAGAACAGTATGGATCCTGCCTTGTGTCAGCAGTTCAGGCTGCTGCTGGTGTGATGGTGTGAGGGATATTTTCTTGGCACCAACTGAGCATCACCCACACACTACAGCTACCTGAGTGTTGCTGCTGACCACACCCACCCCTTCATGACCACAGTGTTACCTTCATTTTTTCAAGCTCTTAAGACATGAGGCAGGAAACAAACTACAACCTCATTTGTATTTTTTAAAAAGTGCCATGAAGATTGACATGAGGTTTTGTAACACTGTCATTAACGTCAGGTATATTTAGCCTGATAAAACTTACTTCCCAAGTACAACAATTCATGGCACGTTAAAGTACTCTTCTTGTATTTTCTAATTCTGCTTCTTTAAGCTTAAAAATCCAAACCTTTGGAGGGACGTGTGTTATTATGCAGTCGTCTTTCCCACTTCAGATCAGGTCGGGTCTCCTGAACTAAAACATGTTTGACGCTCCGGAGTCGCGTAGTCAGCCCATCCCATCTTTGAGAATAATGAAGACTTTGCATTAAAAATGAAAAAAGCAAACAAAGCAGGCCGATGATGTCGTGAGAAGATGATCACGAGGGGTTTTGAAATCCTTCTTTATTAAAATCAGGCTTCGCGTTACTCCACGAGTCTGAGGTTGCACAGCTGAGGAGCAGCGGCGCTGGTGGCTGAAGTGGCCGGTACCTCATGACTCATAGTGACTAATCTTAGTCTTTGTTCATGACGTGACGCTGTGGATAATAACCCGTGAGGCTCCAGGCTTTAACAGCAGGTGATTTTAAAGAGCACTGTGCTGTTATGTTAATGACTACAGAACAAAAGTTCTCAGCTTAACCAGACTTTCAAGAAATGCTCATGATGAATATTTAGA
Source organism: Pelmatolapia mariae (assembly GCF_036321145.2). Taxonomy (NCBI): domain Eukaryota; kingdom Metazoa; phylum Chordata; class Actinopteri; order Cichliformes; family Cichlidae; genus Pelmatolapia; species Pelmatolapia mariae. The sequence goes on along the minus strand of NC_086239.1, from coordinate 35,579,255 downwards.
TCAGGTCACAAATATTTGCTGAGAAGTTGGTGTACCTGTCAGACACTGTGCTGACGGCACATGAGATCCCGTGACCTGCGTGTTCTTCAGCACCAATTTACCCCATTACAATATTCGGTTACTGCTCAATTTTTACATGTGAAGGGGTCAAATACACAAACTGCAGAGAAAAATGTCCGACCAACGCTTTCCTGAGGTTCTTTAAAGAACAGTCATTAACCTCCTAAGACCTGAGCTCTTCCACGGCATGCATTTTTAATTTCTCTTTGATATTTGGGCATATTGGGACCTGATGAATGTAAAAACAAAGAATTACCAGATTTTTGTTTTTTTTACCTAATTTTTGTTTCTAAGAAAAATGAGAGCCACATATGAGGATATTCATTTAAAATTTCGATAGAACAGTTGCGGTATAATGTCCTCGTAAGTGGATATCAGGCCCTTGTAGAGCAAGATTTAGTATTTTGGTCTAAATAACCCAAAATGTGATGTCCACATATGTGGAGGTCAGGTCCCAGGAGGATAAAACTGTGAAGCAGAGTCTCTCCAGACTCCAAACAGGCCTTTGAGGAGGAAAACTGTGGATGTAAGAAGGACTGGCACACACGGTGAAGACAAAGAGGCTGTGTTGCTTTACTTAACAGAAGTCTGTATGTTTTCCTGCTATTTTTGACCCTTTGACAAGTGAAACTGTGTGCGAGCTTCAGTTTATTAAGAGGAAATTGTTGAAATATTTGTTCAGTAGAGCAAAATGAAACCAATATCCCTGTAGGGCAGTTTGCTTTACAGACAGAACTCGTACCAAACACACTACAAGATCCAGAAAACGTCTGCTGTCACCGTGAATCATGGAGGAAAACATCGACAGGACTGTCAGTGTCTCTGAGTGCCGGCTTTAAGAGCTGAACGTGAAAACGATGCTGAGGGTCTGAAGTGATGCTCACAGCTGAGCCTCGTTCCATAAACATGTTGAATGTACGCCGAAGGTCACTCGGAGTGGCACAGCCTGACTGTTTCAGCCTGTTTAATGCTTTTCTAAAGTTAATAAAATAAAAAATAAAGGTGCCGGGCCCAAAGATGGAAGATTGAGTTCAGAGGGTCGGCGTCAATAAAACCCTGTCCAGCAGTTTCTCACCCTGCACTGGATCCCCTCAGGGATCGATCGTCAGAGCCGTCGTGGACCAGGAGTTGTCCTAAAGTATGCTGACAGCTCGCTAATTGTGAGTCTTCTGCAGGAAGTGGAGCAGGAACGTGGCCCTGAACTTCACTAAGTGGTGTGAGCAGTTTTTCCTCCAAAGACCAAAGAAATGTCCAGTGAGGAGGCTCCTTCATCCTCTCCCTGCGCACATTTCGGTTCATGTGAACCAGCAGCTCGAAATAATCGAGACAAGAAGTCAAAGTTTGATTTAAATACAGACACTTTAGATAAAACGGTAGATCAGCTGTGGTTTACCTTTCATTTTTAGCAGGTATTCTCAGTACTGCAGATGGAGCGTGTCCTTTCTGTCTGCGATGATTTTCTGTTCCCATAGATTATCCCAACTTTAATCTCTGTGACTCTGAGTAATAATAGAATTTACACAAATTATCTGAAGGCATGAATCTGAATCTGCTACATGACTGGCTAATTTGCACGAATACACATGGAGCAGTGATCCTAATAAAGTGCTCACAGAGTGAACACTAACAAACAGGAGAAAGTGGAGTTAAAGAAAGCTGCTGTTGGTGAACAAAATGAGCAAAACCTCATTATGGAATCTGGAATGTCTAATTAAAGAATAATACAGGTTATTATGTTAGTGCATTATTTAATTATGGCTGCGTTAGAGCGATATTAGGCAGCGAGCTGGGAAATTAAGTAGCTGCTGTAACAGGACACGTTCACCTCGTGTGCTGCTTTGCATCGCTCAAATTAAATTTGCCTGGCAAAAAGGCGACGGGAACTCGGGGAACATGTCAGAGCCGTGCAAACTCGATTTAATATAATATATAAAGGCCATTTTCACAGTTACAGGCCCTCGAGGTGCACAGGTGTGGGTTGAAATTTGACAGTTTTTAATTCGTAGTTTCGAAGCATATTTCACACCCTCGTAACTTCAGAAGTACAACAGGTAGCCACATAAAAACAAGCCCACACTCAGTGTCTCAGTGTAAAGCCAAAAATATTTTGTTCCGAGCAAATTTTTCTGTAACCAACTTTGATCATTAATATCGCAGGATATGTCAAAGTTTCTGAATATCTGCTGTATTTCTAAAGACATTAGTGCCCAAAAATACTGGAAAACATTTGTTAAAATGCATCAGATTTAAGCCAAACGTATTCATAGTATGAAGGTAAAACAACCAAAGTCATGGCACAGAGCGAGCTGATTCTGCGGGGTCAGCTGGAAACTTTGATCAGATCTGATTGATTTTTAATGTGACACGTTCGTATTGTCTCTGTGAAACGTGCCAACGGAGATGCTTGTTGATTTGTGTCAGCAGGTAAGAGCAGAGCATAGACATGGCCATTGCACACGTGGCTACAGAGTACGTGTTCAGCGACTTTCTGCTGAAGGACCCGAACCAGGCTCGATACCGCAACGTTCGAACGGAGCTCGCCGTGGACAAGATCGTGACCTGCGTGGCCGTGGGCCTTCCCCTCCTCCTCATCTCTCTGGCCTTCGCTCAGGAGGTCTCAGTCGGTGAGTGAAGCCGGGGAACGAGCAAAGTTGGCTCCATGACGCAGGTGACTGTGTGATAGTTAAATGTTAGGTGGTAATCTCACTTTTTTTAAAAATCTTGATGGAAAACACGATGAAGAATTCATCAGAACTCACAGAATCCAGCCTGAATAGCCTTTAAGAGACTCCAGCTGCACATCTGTACGCGCCACTGTCATATTTTTAATCATAGAAACATTTTTGTCAGTTTTCTTCTCCTAAAGCTTTTCATTTATTCATTTTCTGTAATTTTCCACTTCTAATCACTGCCCCGTGATGTTTTTCAGTGCGTGTCGGCTAACAGACGGTTCTACCCTTTTCATAAATATCTTCTCATTAAAACACTTCCATTTCCTCTGACACTGCTTCTGCTTACATGTGGCCGTTTTTCTGTCCTCGCTTCTTGTTTTTACCTGCAGTTTTTCTTCCATGCTGCTCTTAAATTTGTCCGTACTTTGGTGGCAGATCCAGAAATTATGTTCATAGGTAAAGGAAACGGCACAGGTGTGATAAACACAGACAGATTGGTTTATAAAAAGATTTCCTGTATAAAATATGAGGTCAGTTGGGCTTTTTAGGCACTCGGGTAGCTTAGTTCCTCGGATCTTGTCTGTGTGGGTCTAAAGTGGTCTAAAGATCTGAACTTGGAACCAGTCCACATGTCTAGGTGTCCATCGGGAAGATGCTAAACTCCAGGTGTGTTTGAATTAGTCTTATAGCAGCATGAAAACACAAGTTTCAGACAAACAACAAATGAATGTTTAAAAAAGATGAAAGAACCTACAGAACGCCTTTTATTCATCGCCTGGCATTTCTGACAGAACGTCTTCTGAACCAACCAGCCGGCATCTCTAACGCCATGTGACTGATGTTTTCTTCAATTTTATTCACAGTCATGTTTAAACAGCCTTACAGTCTTAACTCGAACCTGTACGAGCCCTGTCTGGGTCACTTCATTCTGTGAGAAATCTTTCTAAGAAATCCACTCAACCACAGACAGATCTGGTCTTGCAAGAATCCTGATCTGTTTACAGGAAGTAGACTGTGGACTGAAGGTTATGCCGTGTCACTCGTGTGGACTTGTGTTGATTCTGACCCTGCTGCTGGGGCTTATTTCATGTCTCCATGTTTCTCTCAGGTACTCAGATCAGCTGCTTTGCTCCGACTAACTTCTCATGGAGGCAGGCAGCTTATGTGGACTCCTTCTGCTGGGCGGCCGTGCACACACAGACTCTACCTCTGTGGCTGCACAAGGTACACACACACACAGTGTTACAGTTACTGAAAAGGTTTAAGCCATCTTAATCTTGCTGTGTTTGATTCAGAGTGAAGGGAAAGCTTTCTGGCGTTCACAGGCAGCCTCGGGTTTGTGATTTCAGGGTGTGGTTCGGATATTTTTAGTAGGGTGCATTCTGAGGACTGTAATGGGCGTGCATGTTTCTTCACATACCTACAACGATCTTTCTATAATGACACCGGATCAACCTGCACAAGAAATCCGATGTTCAAACAGCTGATCGTTGCCAAAAGCACAGTTAACCCTCAGAGCTTTGCTTTCTGCCTTTCAGCTCATTCTGTCGGGTTTGAAACGTGAGTCTGCTCTACCAGTCCTCTTCATGGTTCAGGTTTTTGCCGTTAATGAGAAAGGGCATGCCTAGAGCTGGGCGATATAAGATTTTTTCATATCACGATATGTTTTTTCATTTCTGGCGATAACGATATATATCACGATATAAGCCAAATAACTATATTTGTAAGATTTAAATGTGCCGTTGCTCACAAGTAAAATGTGAAATAATTAGCAGCTTGTTTTAATTTAAATATTTATTTCCCATAATAAGTTCAACAGGGTAGATGTACTTAAGGAACATGAAACTTCAGTTTCAGATAAATAAAGGCAAATATTGCAAACTACACAAAAGGCAGCCGCTAAAGCGTTTAAGTTTCAAAATAGAACAAACAAAACAGACTACTAAATTGTCAATTCCACTTAGAAACAAAATTTTAATTCTAAAAATAAATCTTAGTTTGTTTTACAGAAGAACAGACAAAATTGACTAACTTTTGTCAATATCAAATAAACTGAGAACTAAAAGGAAATTCTCAATCTCTCCTTGTTGTATAGCTTAGCTTTTCAAACAGTTTTGACAGTGACTTTAGTCTGACAAAAGCCGAATGACGAATTAGCGCTTTCAGTCAGAGATTGAGCATGCACCGGTTTATTGTATTTCCAGACTTGCTTTCGGCACAATTTACAGTGCGCGCTACTCTGTTTTTTGTCAGACTTGAAATAGCCGAAATACCTTCACACTACGGAACTTCTATGGCCCTTCCGTTCGACAATCTCTCCGGCATTGGAACCATCATCTCTTTTCTCTTCGGTAACCTTCGCTCACGCTCTCCGTTGATTTTTCTCTAGTCGGCACACTCATTTCCTCCATTACCGGGGCGGCACGGCGGCTGGCTGCTTCCCAAGCAAATACACATGTGCGGCTTGGCATTTGTGCTGTACGTAACAAGTCACGTAACGTGACGCTGCGGCTGTGATTGGTTCGGCTCTGCGCTACTTAATTTGGATTGGCTGTTCTTCTTTCTTTTTTTTTAAGAGGACAAGAGAGATGAGGCCTATCGCAATAGTTTAATTTTTCTATCGAGAAAAAGTTATTTCGCAATACATATCGTTATCGTTCTATCGCCCAGCTCTAATTCACCTTATTTTTGGAGACTATGTGGAGGCATCCACATAAAATTGTCAGGTCTTAAAAAGGCCACATTTTACACCCAATCCAAGTGATCTGTCTGTGATCTGTATGTCATAGTTTGAATATCAAAATGGAACCATATTAATATCTGTCACATAAAGAACAGAAACAAGCTCTGGCACTCAATATAAGAGCATCAATAAACAAAAAGGCGAGTTTTGAGAAGTCTCTTAAATGTTTCATAAAAAGGTCGATGTGAAGCTCAGAGCCTTCAGCCCACAGTGAAGGCTTTGTGCCCAGAGGCGTGGAGGTTGGCGAGGGATAGAAAGCAGACCCGTGGTTGGGTGCAGCAGGTCAGAGGGGTGCTGAGGGGTCAGTGGAGATTTATGAGGGTGGGGGTGATATGTGCCCAGAGCTAAGAGCCTGTTAGAAGCCTAGCGGCCAAGGTTTGGACGGAGTGGAGATCTTTCAGGGCTTTGGTGGAAATCCCACTGCAGTAATCGGGCCAGGTGGCTGAGGGTCTCTGCTACAGAGCCAGAGAGAAGAGATGTTCATTTAAGTTTATTCACTATCTGTTTAATTTCTTAAAGCACTTGTAAACTTTATGGTTTATGATGTGAGATACTACTGTACAGTAAGACCGGAGAACTGAACACACACACACTCCCTCATATCTCTATGAAAGTGAAACTGTTATCTCTGTCTGTTTCATCAGGCATTAGTTTATCAAACCAAACACCAGCATAACAGCAGCCTCGGTGTCAGTGTGTCAGCTGTCCACACCTTTCTTTTATCAGCAGTTGTATTTGTGGAAACGTCACCGCTAATATGATTGTTTATGTCTTATTTAAAGCTCTGCTGCCTCCTCTCCTGTGTCCTCTCTCCAGTTCTTTCCTTACATCCTGCTGCTGGTGGCCGTGCTCATGTACGCCCCGGCGTTGTTCTGGAGATTTTGCGCTGCGCCGCTCCTGCAGTCTGACCTCGCCTTCATCATGGAGGAGCTGGACCGCTGTTATAACCGTGCCGTCACTCTGGCCAAACGGATGGCGACAGCGGAGCAGCCGTCCGCTGACAGGTACAGCATTTTACAGTCAACAGGGTGGGAAGGATGCACTTCATTGTTTGGGAACATGGCAAAAAGCTTCCAATCAGTGGAATAACTGTTGCATCCACTGGTCTGTCTGTGTGTTTACCAGCAAATCCATAAAGAGCCAGCACAACCTCACTTTAATCTGCTCTTTCCACAGTGATCCCACCGAGGGCTGCTTCCATTACCCAATGGTGGAGAAGTTCTTGATGACCAAGCGCTGCTCACGGAAGCTGATCTTTTACTACCTCCTGTGCCGCGCTCTGACTCTGCTCACCCTGCTCTGCGCCTGCGTCTACCTGGGCTACTACCTCCGCCTGGCCTCCACTACAGACGACTTCGGCTGCAAGCTGCGTGTCGGCCTGCTCGAGTCAGACACCGGCGTCCCCGACAGGGTGCAGTGTAAGCTTATCGCTGTGGGAGTCTTCTCCTTGCTGAGGTATTTTCCTGAGCTTTGCATTGAAGAGTTGATACATCAAAAATCAGAATAAGCTTTGATTTGTGCTTTACAAACAAGTTTACCTGTGGTGCAATGATTAGATCTGAACTCTTTAGCTTTTGAGAATAGTAAAAACTGAAATTCATTAAACTGGGGATGGCAGACTGCAAGTACCCGGCAGGGGGTTAAAAAAAGTGGCATAAATTCAGTTCCTCTAACGCCCACTAGAGGCTGGCTCCAAAAAGTGAGTCAGTCTCCAAAAGACACATTTTTGACACATTTCATTGGATAAAAATAATTATATTGTTGCCGTTATGCCAGTAGGTTGGTCTTTTGGGATACTTAAGGCCTCCATCTCTCTGATTACTCTTCTCAGCTTTGTAAACTTGATCGTCTTTGCCACGTTGATCCCAGTTGTGATCTACGCCAGTCTGCGTCCCCTCTACTGCTATGGCCACGCCCACTTCCTCGAAACCTACCAATCACTGCCCACTGTGAGCGTCCTGCCCAAACCCGGTGGCCAATGTGATGATCTCTCGCTCTACCTGCTCCTACTGGAGGAGAACATCAGTGAACTGAAATCCTACAAATATATGAAGGTGTGTATTTTAAAGCATCAGAAATGACAAACGGCCGAACTTTGTCAGCATTGAAAACATTTTGGTCTGTGTTTAAGTGAAGTTGTTTGACCATTAAATCAAATCATTCGTACATGAGAAACCAGATCCTTCTGTTGTGTTTGGATTAGTCACGTTGACCCGATTTCCCTCTTTATGTCCCATTCTCCCATTTCATGTATTGAGATAAAATCCCACATTCTGATTGGCTTAAATAGATGTTGCACAAGAAACTCGGGGCTAAAAAAAAGGCATTTTGGCTCTCTGAATATGTGAGCATATGAATGAGAACATGAAACCAAACATCATCCTTTTATGCCTGTTAGAAGAAAACAAAGTGCACATGACTCCTTCACATGTTAAATGCCAAACCTCTCCCAGTCTACCCTTCATCGTCAGAAACTGTCCCACATAAGCATGCTCTTTGTCCTACATGTGGTTTGGTAACTCTAATACTGGGGAAAAAAAACATCTCAGAAAGTTGTTTCAGTTCATCTGGATGGAACATTTTCAGTGTGAGAAGCGTTTTGATCACTGAGTCTCAGCAGACCTTATAAACAGTATTATAAGAGTGTGACTTTTATCATCCACAGTGCCGTGATCCATTCCCTGTGAATAGCCCACATGACCACTGACCATTAATGATGACGCTCTTGTGGTTCATTGTTATGTAATCGCACTGGTTTCTATGGTTACGCAACGTTAGTGTTTATAAGGTTGTGGAAACGTGCGGCCAGTTGAGGCGCGGATGAGTGAAGACACATTTCTCCCACTGAAAGTGTTGTGCAGGTCCAGAGAATCAACTTTGTGGTTATTGGACATGCATGAACACATAAAAAAGTACTGCAAACTGAATTGGAGGCAGATTTTTAGCTTTCTTCATATATGCACTTGTGTTGTTTTGTTGTGGTGTTCCTGCAGCCCTGCCGGGTTTAAATAAAGCATGTTTTAGTATCATACATGGTGCGTTTCTTCCCTGACGATTTCTGGCCGTAGGTGTTGGAGATGTTGAGGAGACGAGGCGAGCACGCCGGAGAAAGCTTCGACCCCATGGGCCTGCTGCAGAATCTCTGCCTGGTGAAGATGGACAACGTAGACGGGTTGAAACCCACCGGTGCTTCAGCGATGCCTGATAATGACGCGGATGCTCCCGAGGACATCCGCGAGGGTCCAAATTCGTCCAAAGAAAACGGCAGCAAGACGGAAACAGAGATGAAAGGTGAGAAAAGAAACAGCTTTGAAATCTCACGGGAGGAGTGGGTGCTCTCGTATGGTCTGACATCACAGTGGTGTTTATTTACCAGAGGGACGGAGAAGCAACAGACTGCAGGTTCTGAGGAGATGATGGTGACTTTTAGCTTCAACCAGCAGAACCAGTTCCCTGCGATTGCAGAATATGAATAACAGCTGCAGTTTCAAGGCTTCAGCCTCAGGTTTAATATTAAAGTTGCTACAAATCTGGAAAAATAAGTTCCCACTCGAGCCCCTCAGAATCTGGCAGAGAAGTCTGATATTCTTCAATGACCCAGTCAGTGCCTGATCTCTTATTAAATACTAAATTGTAAGTCGTGAACAGTTGACGCAGCATTTTCATAGACTTTGAATTAAAAGACGTTCGGTGTCGATTTATATAAAACCCAAAGTGTTGTATATGTTGGGAAACACTGTGAACTCTGTTTTTACAAACCTCTACAGACAAGTTTTCAGGTCCATTTCAGTAACAGACGGGCTTATTTGTGTGTTTTTAGAGCTCAGACCTCTGTTGAAAGAGAACAGCGATGCAGCAGGAAGCAGCGACGGAGGCGTTCTCCGACAGAGACCGATGTGATGATTCAGCGTGGGATTAACAAACTCAGACTTTCAATCGTTTTCTTCAGAGGAGAGAGGATGGAAAGTTTGTTTTTTTTGTCTGTCCGGTAGATCGTGGAATAATGGCAGGATGCTGGAGGATGATTGGCTAAAACTCCTGATGGTACTGATTTCGACTTTCTCTGAATTTTTTTTTTAAGGACAATTTCAAACACTACAATCCTGAAAGCTTAACTTGGATTTTTACATTTTGTGACACACAATCACTGAATATGGAGCTCCTGAAAGGTCGCACTGGGAACATCTTTCCTCCTGACGATGCTTTTATATTCCCGCTGTCGTGTTTTGGTCCAGCCTTCGTGTATTATGTAATGTATGCATTGATCATTTACACAGCCACTTCCTGCATGCAGAACTGTATAAAAACATCTGTTTATAAAAACACTGTGACCCGGTTCCACCTCTGCTGCCTCAGTCGCCCTTATCCGCTCCCTGTGAGAATCTAGCTTCCTGCAGGGTCGTTCATTAGGCTTTTTATGCATAAACAAAGCAGGGAATCAGAGCAATGTAAGGTTGTTTTCTTTCTGTTTTACATTTACGGTTCTCGCTCTATCTGCTGAAAAATCTCCCAGGACTTCATCAATAAGCCAAAAAATAAACCTGAATAACCTCAATGACCGATTCAGACTTTAAAATATATATATATATATATATATATATATATTCTTTTTTTGGCCTTTGCTGTGTCTCAGTGTTTACACAGGCTTACTGCATGGAACGTCTTCATGGACGTAGTGTCAGAGTCTGATACACCTGCGACTTGGGCCACAAAAACACTTCTAGTTGTCTGTGTGAAAACAGCCTTCAATGACCTCGGTAAACACTCTCCTGATGACCTTGTGAGCTCAGCTGCAAGGTTCAGGCTATATTTAATAAAACGTGAAGTTCTTTTTGTAAATTATGATCGTTTATCCTGTTGACTTGTCAGTCTCGAGTCGTGACACAGTCAGTTCTGGTCCTAACCGATCACGTCGTGTTTCAAAAACACCCAGATAGCAGCGATCTAAAACACTTGACACTAACCAGGGGTGACATTTATTTACAGTCATTTCAGGAGCTCCGTATGGTTCCATGAATATCAGACAAAAGTTTACCCTCCAGTCAGGGTCTCGTTCATGAGTGAGAGAAGAAGGGAGCGTCTGTGGAGACCTGAGCGTGGAATCTTTTCCACCCTCACCGTGACCGAAGTGATGAGCTTCCTCTTCCTTTAGAGACTGGACGAGGCGCTCAGAGGAGAGTCGCTCCTCCTCCTGCCACTAAAACTGCTTTTAAAGTCAATATTGTCAGACTGATTGTTCCTGCACGCTGCCTTAGTGGGAGAACGAGTTTTTCATGCGATTGTCTATCACATTTCAAGACAACGTTAGCGCTTTAAAGTAAAATAAAAATGAAACTGGAATCATTAAAAGGTAGCTATGAACATGCAGTCCCAGCATTTGTTCAGGGTTTGGCTCCCCAGACTGATTTCCTGCTTAGGAACTGAACGTTTTTCTCATGTGTGGATGTGATTAAACTGTCCTTTGCATGTCAAGCTACAAGAAAAAGAGGTACGACTGCATGAAGCTTGGTTTTGTGTACATAATTTTAAGGTTACGAGGTTTTCTTTGGATTATTTACGTCTATGTTAAACAAAGTCAGGTTTTAGGTTTTATCGCTCTGAGAGAACTCATGTAAATCTCTCAGATGTTCAAAAGTCTTGATCTGGAAATCAACTCGTCGTGTCTGCTGGGGGATCTCAGGGATAAAATCCTCTCACTGGACTCTGTGTGATCGTCGGTTTTTGTGTTTTTAAAGTGCCTGTGGATCTTTTTTGCATGCATTGATGAAACTTGTTCTCTTCACTCCACACCAGTGACTGTTTTCTGAACTTGTTTGTGTGTTTTGAATGTCATGGCTGAGTATTATTGGGATTCAGATTTGTGCAATGTTTAAAGAGAGACTTGATATTGTAAACGTTTCCTGTGTTTCTGGATTTGAAGTGAACGTTTGTTCATTCATAAACACGACTGCAGTGGTTAAAACTGACCTCACCATAAACTCTGTGTACGTGTGTGTGCTGTGTGGGTGGGTCAGGGGCTTGAGCAGATCTATACAATGCTCAAACACATGGTGCTATTTACATCCTTAAACTCGTGCTGTTTGGTGGCCCAATCTGACCTCAGGGGCCAGACCAGTAAAGGACAAAAGCGTCCACTCTTCTTCTTCTTCTTCGTCTTCTTTTTTTTTTAAGAACGAAAGATTAGTTGTTGTTTTTTTTAAGGTTAATCTGAGCTGCAGGCAAGATTGTTAAAAAGCTGCGCAAAAAAAAGGGAATATTTACCGAGAGAAAGCACGCATAAACAAATAATTTGTAATTATACAAAGACTCCTGACAAAAAAAACTGAGGGGAAAGAAGACAAAAAGGAGCTCAGAGAGCAGGAGAAAAGACAAAGTACAGGGGAGAGCATCATGGAAGCTGTCAGCAGCTTAGACCTGTTGCAGCATAACTATGGGAGGTTTCAGGGTCACCTGATCCAAACTGGGAACTGGTTCCACAGAACACGGAAAGCTGAAGGTTCTGCCTCCTAGAACCACGAGTAAGGCCTGCAGTCTGAGAGCAAAGTGCTCCGTTGGTTAATATGATACTACAAAGTCTTTAACATATGTCTGTCATGGCTGTGTGCAGGGAGAGAGGACCCAAAATGCAGGACTCACAAACGCAGAGACAAAAAGGTGAACTTAAACAGCTTTATTGCTGTGAACAAACTGAACTGGGAATACTAAACTAGCAAGCAGGCAGGCAAACAGAACACACAGGGACGGTATGAGGGTACGACGCGACAGCGAGCAGAGGAAGACGCAGACACTAAATACAAGAGGTGAACAGAGCTGAGAGGAAACAGCTGGGAGACACGGCTGACGCTGATTACACTGACGAGACAGGGAGAGCACAAAGCTGAACGCACTGACATAAGGCACAGACCTACAAAGTAAAACAGGAAGTACACGACAGACACAGCGATCCAGACGAGACAAACTTAACAGATGCAGACTAATTAGCAGACATAACATCATGGACAGACAGAGGGAACGCAGAAAAGTGGGACCAGGGCAGGCACAGAACAGAATAAACAACACAATCAGAATAAACAAGAACATAATAAAGAAACACAAAACACTGAGTCACCAGACTCAGGACCACGACAATGTCAGTCTGATTTTTCAGATTATTTCAAAGGACTGCAGAGTGAGGACCTCTGACTGTGGGACAGGATCTGTGGGAATTCCAGTAATCCAACATGTCTGTTAAATCCCTGTGAGACAACCAACCTTCATGTTTCAACAACATGAGATAAACATGATTCCCATGAATGTGTGTCGTGCTTTTGATATGGCACCTCTGCTCCATTAACCTCCAGCTTACTCACCAGTACAGATTCACCAGTGCTATACTGTAATTCAATCAAACTTTTACTAAAAATGGATGTTTTCTTTTATTATTGAAGAGAATAGAATTCAAGAATTCCTTTAGGCCACATGATGTTTCTAAACTTCAAAACTTGCAGAGATGCTTAGATTCTATCAGAGGTTGGATGGCTGATAATTATCTTCAACTTAATGCTGAGAAAACAGAAGTCCTTGTCTTTGTTCCTGATAAATTTGTACCTTTGGTAGTAAAAGATTTAGGCCCCCTCGCTTCTTTTGTTAAATCTTCTATTAAGAATCTTGGTGTTACATTTGACTCAGCTCTGTCGTTGGATATTCATGTTAAATCTCTGCTCCGCTCCTGTTTCTACCACTTAAGAAATATTGCTAAGCTGAGTCCTATTGCGTCACGTTCCGAACTTGAAATGATTATACATGCTTTTGTTTCATGTCGTTTAGACCATTGTAACTCCTTATTTATCTGTCTAAGTAATGCTTCTTTGGAACGTCTGCAGGGTGTTCAAAATGCTGCTGCAAGGCTTTTGACCAAGGCTTCCAGGTACTCCCATGTCACTCCCCTGCTGATCCAGCTGCACTGGCTCCCCATCAAATGCAGGGTCCATTTTGAGATTATAATTCTGACCTTTAGGGCTCTGCACGCACTACCTCCAATTTACATCAGTGATCTTCTTCATCCTTATATTCCCAGCAGGTCCCTGAGGTCTTGTGACCAGGGCTTGCTGGTTGTCCAGCACTCTACATTAAAAGAAAAGGTGACAGAGCCTACTTTACTTTAACCATTTTATAGATTTTTGTACATAAATAATTTCCAGCCTAAATGATGCAGAAAAATGTACACATTGACATCTGAGCTTAATTTCAGATTGATCTGCTGAAACGTTCATTTTACATTTCTTTAAAAAAAAACAAAAACTGTTCACACTATGAAATTATATTTATAACAGGAAAAATTCTAAAATAATAGTTTTGATTCAAATAAAACTGCAAACTTTTATTCAACTAATTTAAACCATTTTTTTCATTAATTGAGTTGCTATTACTCAAATGGTACTGCGCTCTCTGATTGGCTTACTGGTGACCGCGTGTGGCGCTTTGAAGAATGGCACTTTTTCCCGGTGTTTTGCAGAGGTTTTCTTTGGGATTATGTAGCACGTTTTAACCTTGAAGTGCCCCACCCCTTCCGTCCCTTGTGTATCTTATCTTATCTGTGCTGTTTGCCACGTTTATTACCTGCCTATAAAGCTGACCTGCTTTGACTTTTACATTTTAAGGTAAGTGGTTTAGAAGCTCATTTACACAACTCACATGTTTTTCTTCCGAGCATGACGGGAAAATGCGCAGTGACATAAATTATTCAACAGGGGGCGCTGATATTTGGTTACATTAGAATGACCATTATGTATATTTTTTAATGCGTTTGGAGTTTATGTGTTGAGGAATTGAAAAAAAATATGTATATTGATAAAGCAATAACTTTTAAAAAACTACAAAAAGTTCTTGTGTCCGGATTAATCAGTAGTTTTGGTTCATTTGCATTTTCCTCTTGTGGTCATTAGCTGAGGGAGGTGATTGTAATTTTCACTCCAAAATAAAAATATTCTGGTATATTAAACTAAACTATAATTTATAGCATATTTATACTCTATAGCATGTGCGCCGGACCCGCGTGATTTGAGACTTCCTGCCATCTTTAGCAGGTAACAAACTCCCGCCAAAGCAAAAATTCGCTCTGAGTGAATTCAGTCGTTGTTAATGAGTACATTTTTAGAGTGTTTTTATTTGGATTGTTTTCTGGTTGTTCGTTGCACTCGGACATGTTCACAGATGTGTTTTCGTGAGCAGCGCTGTTCATACTCCGAGACGTAGCGGAAAACTGTTGGTTGCCTAGCAGCAGTTAACGAAAACGACCGGACGTGACTGTACTTCGACTCGAAAACGTTTGCGTTTTTCCTCTTTTCCCCGAGTATCAGACAAACTCGTTTAGCAGCGTGATTGACCTTTGAGTTAGCTGAACTTCCTGGTGGTCTGTTGGTGGATTTAAGGAGGTTAAATGGATGAAAAAAGTGATCTTTCAGCTAGCTCTTGTTGCGCAGATGCAGCAATGCATGATGGGAAATACTCCCGGTATTTTTAAAGCTAAATAACCTGATGGGGCTCTGTTGGAAACTGCATCATGTGTATATAGAAATAGTATGTAGTCCCAGCTTCCTGCAGGCTGTGTTTGTGTTGATTGTGAGATTGTAACACCGTGAGTGTGCAGGGTTTGTGTGTGAAAGAGTCCCCCATGTGTGAAATGAATAGCTCATACTTACCTGGCAGGGGAGATACCATGATCAAGAAGGTGGTTTTCCCAGGCTGAGGCTCAGCCATTGCACTCTGGCTCTGCTGATAGCCTGCGAATTCCCCAAATGTGGGAATCTCGACTGCATAATTTCTGGTAGTGGGGACTGCGTTCGCGCTTTCCCCTGATGATATGTTGAAGGTAAATTGTGGTAACATTTATGTTTATTTTGGTATTAATGAAGAACGAGGTCTTCTAACATGTGTATATGAAGATGATATGACTGATGAGTTATGTTGAGTAGCGTGCAGTTTCCTCGTTTCTCCGCTAGAGGCCGATAGAGCTCTGTAAATGTTCAGAGACGTCACAGATAAGATAAGAACTTTATTTATCCCGAGGGAAATTCTTTTGTCATACACATGCTCAACGCAGCAAGAGAGACAGATCAAATCAAATCAAATCACTTTTATTGTCAGCGCGAGGAACAATATATACAATAAGAATACTAGTATACAGTAATATACAGTAGGAAGAATTGGATTAACTAACTGTTAGTAACATAAAACTAAATGGTAAGGTTCTACAGCTTCATCATCTAGACGAGTGTCACTTTTAACTTTGCAGACATTGTTCTCTGCTCTGTGGTCTCGCTTTAACAGGAATAACTGTGGATTTTAATGGAAACTTCACAGCAGTTTTCACACTTTCCAGATTCACGGGCAGAACTGGACTCCAGGTGGCCCGTCTGGTGGATTTAAATCAGGGTCGCGTGTGTTTGTTATCTTTTAAATACAGTGCCTGGCCGCATTTAAAGTTAGTATTTCTGTAGGAGTGCTCACTGGATTCAGATTCTTATTGTTCAAAGTGCTCTTTGGAAGTGAAACATGTATATAAGTTTAAAAACAAAGAGCTCTGAGGCAGTCACCTCAAAGTTGAGGTGGATGTGACAAAGGTGCAAATTTCCTGTTTCGTAGCTATGCTGCTGTTTGCTGCTCTGTGTTGTTTTTTACTGTTGAAAATAAATGTTAGCTATTGATGTCATGTGACTAATCATGGCACGTCACTTTGGGTGTGTGAAGTTGTAGGGTCAAAAATTAAGACCTTAGTCACACAGGTCTGGAGACCAACCTCCAGTCTGAGTGGTCGCTGAAAGACCTACGATTGAGCAAATGTGTATTCCCTGGTTGGTAGGTAGATAGAAACCTCCTTGTGTTAGCTTTGGTTGCACATTGTTGCGGTTCTGAGTAGTTTGCATGCAGGATGCCAACTTGTCTGCAAACACTCGCCAACTTCTCAGTGAGCAGTAGTGAAACTGAAAAGTGCCACAGAACCGAAACCGTGAGTGTTTGCCTTCACAGTAAAACCTTTTTAACACGCAAGTGTTTGCAGAGAAGTCGTTCGGGTGGAGAAAAAACATTGCATACCTTCGTTTAGTGTCCTTACATGATATGATTTGCTGATTGCTAAAATCAGTATTTTGTGACATGTCAGGGTGATGATATGACGACACTCCCTCCTGCAGCCAGCTGAAACGTAGCCACGCCACCTTTATCTGGAGCTCTGATGATGTATCCGATGATGTCATTTGCAAATGGCTGTCTATGTTAGCAGATGAGCTACAGGTGTTTGTTATTTGGTACATGCAGTTCACCCATGTTAGCAGGGACCATAGAATTGTAGCAGGCATGCTGTATAAAGCGTATAAAGAACCAGCCCATGTACCATAATAGTTATTTGTTGCGTTGTTAAAGAAGTTCAGACATTCAGTGGCATGTTGTGCTGTCAGCCTTCTTTATCTAATCATTGGATCTCTGGCATATGCCTTTCACGCCACCTCTGTCACCCTAAGCTGTTAAAAACTCAAATGTCCCCTGTGCACTTTACGCTGCCTGACATTTGACCACAGTGAAAAACAGTCGATTTCTCGTCTGTATATCTCAGCATGGAGGTCAGAAGCCAGAACCTGCTGGAGGAGGCGAAGCTCCAGGTGGGTGAATCACAGCTGGGGAAAAGTAGCACATATAAACATGAATACAACAGAACAGCCAGTTAATCACACATGAACGTTTTTGGACTGTCGGAGGAAACCAGAGGGACAGGAGGAAACATACCTCAGACAACCAACGTGTTAAAAGTCAGAAGCGTTCTTGCTGTGAGGCGATCGTGGTAACCGCTGCACCAATGGCCTGTCTAAAGTTGAAAGATGGCATCGATAAAATATAAATATAAGCCAGAGTGAGACTGCAAAGACAAAAACATGAGTGCATATCTTGCAGCCTTGAGCTCAAAAATGAAGTCGACACAGAAGTGCCAAAACCTGCAGTTCCTCTAACAGCCACCGGAGGATGTCTCCAAAGTGAGCCGGACGCCGCAGACTCACAGACACAGATTCCACCCAGACGGCAGAAATAAACACGCTGGTGTAAGAGTATTTTTGGCCCGTGGTTCACCGAGTTTCAGTCTTCCCATTTTTAGAAGGTTTCCGATCTGCATTCAATTTTTATGGTCCTTCCGTTTTGTTGGGCCTTCCGTTCTTGACAATGACAATAAATAAATACTTGATACTTGACTTGACTTGAGCTCCATAAATACATTATTTTAAAGTTCTGTCCACCCACTTTTAGTTGATTCCTTCCAACAGTGACATTATAGAAATTTGATGTATGGAGCTATTAGGACAAATCAGCCGATATGTGCATCTAACAAAGCTTGCTATCATTAGTTGATAGGTTGGAGCTCCACTCTCTCATATAAATATATTCACTGGTGGGTCTAAAAAACCCAGCAAGCAGCAGCTAAGACACTAATGTCCACGCTTTACAATGTGGACACCACAGACCCTTAGATATATATTTATATAGTCTATGGTTTATAAAAAAATAAATGCAGAAATGGAACTTTAAAAAAAGTTGAAACTTGTAAAAGCCCACAGAGAGACAGACATGCTAATTAACCATCGAGCGAGAAGAACAGCGAGGTTCAAAGTTTGCTTTTGAATCGCTGCTCCTCCCACAGCGTCGGCCAGGTTCTCGTGTAAGATGCACACTAACCTGCTCAAGGCCACCGCATCCTTTATCTGTTTAACTCTTTGCACAAAGCAACCAAGTGTCACTTTCTTTCTGCACTTCCCACATTACGCTAACCTGTGAGCTGTGATGAAGCATGAGCCAAACGAGCTGCTGACGTTCATTATTAAACTTGTGTCAGATCATTAGGAACATTTTTGACTCAGTCATGCAATGAGACTTTGCAAGATTCAAACCTTCTTGAGATGAAGCTATAAACTAGCTTTTTAGCATCAGTATGAGAGTGAGCTGTGCACAAACATTTAATTATTCAGCGTTATTGGATGTTTTGGTTTGTTTTTTTAATGCATAAATATAAACCAGTTTGTGATGCTTCAGTTTTGCACTTTCATTGCTACGCTCAACCACTTCTTGTATTCTTTTTATACAGAAAAACATCTGCGGACAGAGTTCCTGCTGCTTCAGATGACATCTGTGTCTCTCTGTGTTCCCTGGGTGAGGTAGCAGCAAGTCTTCAGAGAGCAATGCTGCACAACATGAGAGGAAAACGTAAGGAAAAGTCTTTTGCTTCCAGCTTTCTCTCCGAGCAGAGAAATTTAAGTTGAATCACGGCTTAGCCACGCTCTTTAACTCTCGCACGGTGATTTTTCATGCACGTTGTCGTCCTCCCCCACCATCTTCTGTCTCTGCTGTGTTCACTGCGTGAGTGAGCAGCTCCCCAAACCTCCCACCCACCCACATGCTCAGTGTTTCAGAGAAGACGAGGCTGAACTTAAGTAGATGTTCCGCCTTTTGGTTTTTGGACAGTCAAAAATAATCCATCTGGTCCCTGTTTACGCCGTGATGTCAGGTCCTGTTAAGAATTTGAGGGTTTTTTTTTCATGTTTGGGTGCTTTGTGTCTGTGTTACTCACTTCCTGTTTTATTTTGGTTAGTTAAGTTGTCCTGTGTTTTCCCTCCTTTGTGATTGTTGGACCCGCCCTCATTAGCTGCACCTTGTGCTTCACCGTATTTCTGTTTTCTGTAAGCTCTCATTGGTTGTCATTCAAACTTATTTTCATATTCAAAGATCAAACTGGTTTGTTGGTCATTATACTGCATTCAGACGGCCTCCACAGTCTGAACTGAGTGATCTCAGTCCAGTAGGGCACTGCGGGCATGTTTTAACAGGAGGTTTGCATCATTGTGCAGCTGATGATGAAGTTTCCAGCACTTTGTCAAATTAAGGAAAGAATTAAGGGACAAAAAGGGCCCAACGTGGTATTACCCAGGCATACCTAATATAGTGGCAGGTGAGTGTATATACTGAGAGAGTCTAATTGGAAACAGGAGTGACAAAAAAAACAAGTGAACCTGAATAGTTTTAAGTACTAAAGGAAAAATACAACGAAAGACAGGAAATAAACCTGAGATTAAAGTGACTAATAATACAAAATAAAACAGGAAATGATTCAATAGAAACTCAGAAAGGTGACAAAAGAAACTTTCAGGTTATTTTCATCCCCAACACCTAAGCTGTTAATCGTTCATTTACAGAAATTTTGCAAATACAGAAATAGATCATTGTTACGCTTTAGTGTGCTCAACTTTCAGCAACATTTGAAATAACAGCCGCGCAGCTCTGCAAGCTGAGAAATGATTCTTTTTTAGCAGCTCCGTACCGTTTGGTTGAGCAGCACCACGAGTCCATCCAGGAGTAGGATAAACAAGTAGTGCGAACAGCTGACAAGATCATTGGAGCCTCTCTTGCCTCCATCACAGACACTTATCGCACCGGCTGCATCCGCAAAGCCACCAGCGTTGGCGAGGACCCCACACACTCCTCACACACTCCTCACCCTGCTGCCTTCTGGCAGTGAGGTACCGGAGCATCAGGGCCCTCTCCTGAACACTCAGTGACTGGACTGAAACACACACACATCCCTTCATACACATCACTAGCAAGCATTTATCTGCAGAATCTCACACACACACACACACACACACACACACACACACACACACACACACCCCTTCATACACCAAGTTACTTTTTGCACAAACGCTCAGTCTTTTGCACATTTCTGTTGCACTGTATCGTTCTGTTCTGTCTGCTGTTGCACTGTCTTTGGTTTTTCTTGTTGCAATTCTTGCACACTTGCACTTTATGTAGCCCTGTGTTGACCTTCTGTCACATGTAGCAGCATGATCTTGGAGGAACGTTGTTTTGTTTCACTGTGTACTGTACCACTGCACATGGTTGAAATGACAGTAAAGCCGCTTGACTTGACTTGAGATCTCAACAAACCGTGTGTTAGTCTGAGGAATCGCTGGCTCGTCACTAACTCTGAAATTTTCAACATCAAAATGAAATGAAGTCATGGTAAAGTTTCAACACTGATCGCATGAAGGACAAATGTTCGCTGGGATGACCTTACGTGGGTGTTTCCTTAACTTATTTACGCCGTTCGCCGTCTCAGTAACTGCAGAAACATGGCTATTATTTCAGCTGCGCCTCGACCCGCTCTTTGACTTTCAGCAGCGACGCATTAACACGTCTGGTTCTGAGCAACATGCTTCATGTGAGACTCGCGCCTGTTGACTTCTCTAAACACGAGCGGATCTCTATGTGGGACAAGCGATGAAAACGTTGTACAGTCGCACGTAAAGCGTAGCAGCTGCTCACCCTCTGAAACAAACGTTCTGCCTCTGCTGCTACACAAGTACCCAAGAAACATGCGTGCATGGTGCAAAGACGCTTCACAGTGATTTCAGACTCTTCAAGTTCACGACTGCTCGCTCAGACGTGTGGGATTTGACATTAAGATTCACCAAACGTTACGATCACATGCAATACTGTGCAAAAGTCATGAGCCACCCCTCATTTCCTTTTTCTCAACGCCACACTTTAAACTGGTTCTACAAGTCTTTCTGAAGGTCTTTCAAAATGTTAGTTTGACAGACATAAAATAGTAAATTTGCACAATAAGGTGATGCCCAAAGAGCTAAGAGCCCAAAATATTTGCACAGCGTGGGGTCGGTCCAAAAAAATGAGGAAATTGGAAAAGTGGAAGGCAAAAGAAGAAGTGCTAGGTCTAAAAAACTATCTAGAGCAGATGAACAGTATCTCAAAGTCATGTTCTTAAGAAATAGGAAAAAAAGTCCAACAAAGACTTGAGAGATGCATCTGGACCTCCAGCTGATCCACATAATCCACATTTGAAACTTTTATTTCAAATCAAAGTCAGTATCTACGCTCAGTAGTTTATATCTTAAAAATTACATGCCAGAGTCCGACTGGGTCTTGAATTGTCAAATGGCTAATGGGATTTATCTAAAGAGTAATAATAAGTTAATGTGTTCCAGGTTTGGCTTCTCATAGCCACCTGGGAAAGATTTTCCTTGGATTTGAAGATATCTGCTGAACTAATCAGAGAAAATCAAAGTGTGGAGCTGAGTGTAATCAGCAGGTAAATGTCAGGATATGTTGATGCGTCTTTGTGGTGAAGCCCAGTGATAGTCTGTGTTTATGCTAGTACACCTGGAACTTTGTTGAAATTACATAACATTTTGAAACATAGCATATTAAATTGATTTTCTAATTAATAAGCATGATGCAGCACATTCAACAAATCTAAGAATATCTAAAAATAATTTGAAGAATGGTCAGAGGACGGGAAGAACATGCAGGGTTTGATGAAGGCGTCCTAACAGGAGCAAACCAGATGATGCAGCAATGACAAAGAGGAGAGAGGAGCCATAAATACACACATACTGACTCAAAAAAAACCCCCAGAAGTCACAAGTTCTGGGGTTTATTGCACATGTTTGGATTTTGGACCTTATTATTAAACCGTTCAGACATTTGAAGTAAAACTGAGAATGTGACATTTTTGATCACTTGAGCACCTGAGCTCTTAAAGGAGTCTAATATTCTTATTTTGATCAGTAACCTCAGCTTTATCAGTAACCCCATCAGTCCTGCTCCTAAGGCTCAGTTGAGGTTGAGGCAGTTAGTTGAGGTTAACTGGCCTCTGCTGAGTCTGTCACATGTGGGTGCTGAAACGAGAGTGTGGGCAGGCTGCTGGGTCGTCTGCTGAGCTGAGGAAGGAGGGGGAATAAATGTCAAAAGATGAAAATGGTATCGTTATACGATGGCAAGACAGATGTTGTCTGTCTTTCAGATTTGCTGTTTTGATTAACCTTTTAACGACTAACACGTGCTAAGCTGCTTTGTTTTCTTTTAAATCTAAATAGTAGCTTCTGATGATGGCGGCTCGCTTTAGATCGGTGCTTCTCCAAGCAGGGTCCTGCACGAGGGGTGTTGCATCTGTGCGCAGGTCTCTTGAGTTAAAAGAAGGTGATGAAACTTTAAATATCCTGCAACAACAACCGTTTGCAGCAAATGCAGAAAAAAATAGTGTGAAGTAGGAAGCAATGGATAAAATCTAATTAGCATGTTTCCTGTTTTCATGACTGCAAGATATTTTTGTGTGTTTACCGTGTAACGAGTCAGTACAGAGAGAAGGACACAAATGCAAGAAGCTGTGGTGAAATCCAAAAAACCCACACAGCTTTATGTGTTCATGCACATAAAAACTAAAGGGAAGGCACACAGGGGACAGGGAGGGGGTACAATCAGGCTAAAAAAATCTGGTAAGATTACACACACACAAGTGCACGCGTGCACACAGATAACCCCTGAACTATCCAAAAACTCAGAGGTCAAGTTGGGCTAGAAATTGAGCTGATTGAAAACTAAACTGAGGGTAACTGGGAAGTATGAGGGTAAGGGCACAATAAAAAAAATATGTGATATCATTAGGAAGATGGAGCTAACAAGTTCCAGGAAACGAAAACGATAGCAGAGAACGTGAAGCTCTCGCTCTGTGGACTTCCAGATCCTTAGGGGGCGCTCATGAGGCAGTCCAGGGATGAATGAGGCCCCAAAGAGCTGTAGCCCAAGAAAGTAAATTTCGTGGGGTAGACTTAGATTTGGCAACTTCAGTTATCTTCTTGACAAAATGGGTTGAAACATTAAATAAAGTTCAATTTGAAGAGTAAGCGGAATTAGCAGAAGGCTGAAGTTGAAAAAAATGTAAGGCTAAACACTCTTTCACCCAATGACTGCGTTAAAAACACTCAGCTCGAAGCTTGAAAAGCAGCACTTCACAAACCAGTGGGTGACATCGTGACGCTACATCCATCTTTTATATACAGCCTGCGATGTAAACAAAGAGGTGTTTCCGTCATACAGCATCATTTCTCTTCAGCTTTTACCAAAAAACGATTTTGTCACAATGTTGCAAAACTGTTGGGAGATTCAATAATCAGCTGACATTCACAATGGCAGGCATAATGCGGCGGTTAGCACTGACGCCTCACAGCATGAAGGTCCTGAGTTTGAATCCAGTTTGGGGCCTTTCTATGGCGTTTGCTTCAGGTATCTCCGAGCACTCCAGCTTCCTCCCACAAACAAGCATGAGGTTAGGTTAACTGGTGACCTTAGATGTTAATGTGAGCGTTACTAGGTATTTGTCTTTATGTCTCAGCCCTCCAACAGCTGGGGTTGACTTCAGGTTCCCCCCACTTGTGACCCTGAACTGGATAAGCGGATGGGTGGATGGATGGAGGTAAATGGGTTAAGACCTTCATGGTACCAAATAGATGACTCGTCCCCGTTTCCTCAATTTCCTGACTTTTTAATTGGCAGCTGTTTAAAAAAAAAGGTGCAGTTGTTTAACGAGGCATGTGTGGCTAAGTCGACTGGATGATTAAACGGCGCTGCCCTCACTAGTCTTCACCAGGTCTGCTGTTTCTGAGATGTTACAACTAGCCCTCTCTGTCACTCCGTGGCAGGAAGATGTAAACTGGTAAAGTTTACCGCCTCAGCTCTGGAGGACTGTGACCTACAAAAAAGTCCATGGTGGTTAAACATTTAAACATTTAACTGCTCATCCACGCATAGCCACATTGTGCTGCTCATGATTGTCAATGCTAACCTGCTGCTAGCACCGCTAAAGTTAGCCACACTCAGTGTCAGCCACATTTAAAATAAGACCTACCCATGGAAGCATCCGATTACTGGTTTCCATTAGACTGTGCCCAGTTTTCACTGTTTCTTAATTTTGGAATACTGGATTAATTAGTTTTTTTTTTCACTAGTCAGATATCTGCCTCACATTTAAACAAACAGTAAAGTAGTTGTTTAATGCCCTCCTTCTCTCTCACGTTCATTTTGTGCTATTGCTGCGGTGCGTTAAGGTGCTGCAGATAAGCACCAGCAACCATGATGAAACCACATCATTCATTCCAATTATATCTCTTACACCTCTCACTAAAAATGCTCTAATGGTTAAAAAAAAAAGACGAATTTGAATCCTGTGGATTCTGGTGATTGTAAAAAATTAAGAATTAAAATGATTTTTTTAGTTGTTAACAGGATGTTGTACCCCTTTATTTGAACAGGATATGAACAGGAAGCTGACAGGGAGCTCCTAGCAAGAGTGACTTTTCTTGCAGAGCAACACACACACACACACACACACACTTCAGTAGGCGTGAACCTGAGACTGAAACTTGCTCTGAAAACCCCAACCAACTCAACTGCAATTAATCAGCTACAAGCCACACACATGCAGAAGCATGTTCTCATGTGTGCGCGCACACACACAC
Source organism: Pelmatolapia mariae (assembly GCF_036321145.2). Taxonomy (NCBI): domain Eukaryota; kingdom Metazoa; phylum Chordata; class Actinopteri; order Cichliformes; family Cichlidae; genus Pelmatolapia; species Pelmatolapia mariae. Next base: position 35,554,452 of record NC_086239.1, on the reverse strand, counting down.
ACGCACACTCACACAGATCTTTGTAAAGCTGTCTGTGAAAGTCTCTCTCTCTCTCACACATGCACGATACAAGTAACAGGAAATAAATTGGATTATGCAAATGAGCTGAGAAAAAAAATAGTCTGAGAGAGATGAGAGGAAGGAGGGAGTGACAGAGGCAGGGAGGACCGACAGCAGGCTAAGAAAGAGAAACAGGAAGGTGTGTGAGTGTGTGTGGCAGCAGCTGAGTGACAAGTCAGACAAAGAGAGAGTCCGAGCGCCTTTCCTCAGCAGCTCGCGTCTTCTTCGCTTCTCAGGTTTCTATGTAGATGCTGCTGTGTGTGTGTGAGTGTGTGAGACAGACTGTGTGACATGTCTGAGGAGGATTTTTAGTGACATCGAACAGCAAAATGGATTTCCATCAGAGGGCAGCTCTGGATATCTCCACCAAGAACCCTCAGGACGATTTTGAGATCCTGCTGAGAGTCGGAGGAGGAACCTACGGGGAGGTTTACAAGGTCAGCTGCTTTGTACTGCCGCTACATGTACATGTCCGCTTATATCAGGTTTATTTAAGCCTTACTTGTATTTTAAGAAACCTTTCACCTTTCAAGAGATCATGAGTATCTTTAAACTGTTTGAGATGAAAGAAGTGGAAAATGTAAAGCTGAGTCTAAAGGAGGTTTTTGCTCCACTGGCTTCTCGCATCTCAAGTCAAGCATGTCTTACTTCTGCCTGTTTTACAAGTCACTCACTTCTCCGCTTCCCGTCCCTGCAGTTTAATGTACAGCAGCAAAAAAAGAGGGGGGGGGGAGTTCTCAGGCTGAGCACGCGGTGCTTTGCTCGCTGTGAACGTCTTCTCTGTGAGTTTAGAAGAACATATAGGTGTGATGGAATTTAGTTTCAATGGTTTACTGCAGTCACAACTTAAGTGCAGCTTCTATTGTGCTGGAGGAAGTGGTTTTACAAGAAGTGAAAGTATTCTTGTCAATAACTATTTTTTTGGCAGTTTTACTCCATCTAATAGAGAAGTTAGTGTGAACTCTGGATTGTAGTACAAGTACCACGAATTCCAGAGTTAAAGATCCTCTTTTCGAGCACTGATGTCATCAAACGCCAACAAACGGGGCTCAAGCTTTCAAAGCTACTAAAAGGTGTTTCAGGTGCTTCAGGTGCACTCTAACATCATCCTCGACTCCGATGGGGCGTCTACGCAATCACACCTCTGAGTTGTAGTTGAGGTTTCTCCCTCTGTTTAAAAGTCTGTCCTTAAAAAGACTCATTTTAAGTCATTTAAGTCAGACTTTAACCTGAAGCAGGAGCAGGAAGGTGAGCTCTGAACTTAATGTGGTACATTGTATTTTCCTGCACACACACACACCACACATTTTCAGTTTGTGGCTTGATATTTAAGGTAAACAATATCATGGTTTCTCCAACCACAAAGCCAAGGTTCAATAATACATCATCTGAAATATTTGGTTTTATGTTCTTCTTCGCCTGCAGCAGAGTTCATTCCCATTTCTGAGCAGCAGTGAAGGTTTCGCAGGGTTAAACCCATATTTTCACACAGTGGGGAGAAGTTGGTTAACAGGCTTTGGCCTTGAATGTTGCTGTAAAGGTTCAGTTTAAAGGAATGTTCAGGTTGAACATCTCATCCTCTTTCTCTCAGTGGAACTTGTGTTGTTACCCCGTCACTTGGAATTTCATGTAGTTTTGCATGTGATGTCACCTGGCGTTCCAGAAACAATCCTTCCTGTTTTTCAAAGGAATCCACAGATCATTTGAGCTGTTTTTATTTGCAGTTTAAGGTGGTTCCTGCCACAGCTGCACTCCAGAAATAAAATCAGCAGCTAGACTTGTATTTTAGAAACCAGCTGCAGCATTCAGAGTTGTTGTGGTTGAGGCCCAGGACTCTGATTCTAGAGCACAAATGGTCCACAAGTAGTTGTTAATTTGATCTCAGCAGCCAGGGTTTAAACCAACGGATTACAAGCCCGACGGCCCAGCAAGTATCACAAAATATTCAGTTTCATTTGTTTAGATTAAGCTTAAAAAATCAACCTGATTAAAAGTGGCAGGAAATGAGAGCCAAACACGTTGCCAGTGTAGTACGTCTGCTTCTGATCGCTAATTATGTCTGAGTCGTTTGTCGCTGTATGTTAACGAGTTGGGCGTTATTTAGAGTTGGCATTATATCAGCTTTCACCGCAGGATTATTGTGGCCAAAAAAAATTCCCGATAACGACACCAAAGCTGCAGAAAATTTGACTGACAGTAAAAATAATTATGCTATCAGTAAATATCATCTTTTAACTTTGATGCATGTGTGTTTTATCTCTCTGTGGCAAAAAATACACTCAGAATACGAGTGTAGGAAGGTGAAGAAGGAGTCTGTAATCAGGGAATCGTGCAAAAACTTACATACTCATCTAATTGCTCTTTTGTGTGCTATCATAGGTGTGTTATAAACATTCTCAAATGTCACAGCGGATGGAGCCGCGTTCACAGAGCAAGTCTTTTGTACATTTCTTGCAACTGTGTCGACTTCACAGGCGTCCGTCTACACATATATGGATGTGATTAAGTGCGGGTTTTTAAAAAATGGATACATTTTGAGTGAATTTTGACTTCCTTTGGTGTAATTCCGTTCTTTGAATGAACATGCGGGCTCCTGTGTAGGTGCATGTGTTACCAAGGATTTTCTGGGACTTTCCTCAGGTCACACCTGAGATGGAAAAGTTACCTAAGTCTCTCCAGTGACGGCTCACATGAGTGATAGAGTGATCTGAGTGGACTATGCGCCTTCTTTTGTACAGCTCAGTGTAAGTCACAGAACAGCAAAGCTCCATTCAGCGCACGGAACAACAAGCGACTCATTTATGAGAATTTGAAGCCAGACAGAGCTTCTTAAAGACTGATTTGAGTTAATCTGTTAGCAACAAGTTATGTTTGTCCGAACCCACAGATTGTGTTTACACAGCCCTGATTTGCAGCACGTTTACCACCAACTCTTAGTGCCAGTGCAGACAGCTTACGGTGACATTTAAATCTGTTGAGATCGGGACTTTAGATCCACTCTGGGGTTTTCAGTTTTTGGACTTGTTAATCCATCCTCCAACTCCAACCAAGAAACTTTCTTCACTGTCTTTAATTATCGTGATCGTAGAGTGAAGAGGATGCAGATCATTTTGGTCTCTATGCATCGTGTTGCTTTTGTAAGCGATATAAAAAAAGACTTTAATGACTTCGTGGGTCATTGGAGGCATGAAGGAGAAGCTTCACTTTCACATCTCTACCTATTTCAAAAGACAAAGTTCAAATGTTATTGTGAGTTTTTAGTCTTATTTCTTTAGATAATGATCTCTTGCTCCACCTACACTGGCTTGTATTTATCTGTGCCTCCATGAGTATGAGCTCTTTGAAGTATTTAAGCTGTGATGCATTTTTTTTAAACAAAATCTATATTAAAATGTGGCACATTAGCAACATCCTGCACGAATACGCTTTACAGAAGAAAGTAAGTTGAGGCTTCAGAGTTTCTCCTAGTCGCTCTCGGCCACCTGCTTCAGCCCATGTGTGGACTGGTTTTTTTCATGTGCCAGTTTTGGTGGATACGGAGCATTTCAGAGTCGAGCTGTTCAGCAGTTCATGCCATACGCTGTAAAACTGTAACCTATGCAAAGCAGTTTATCTGTAGAGTGAGCACACTTCCTCTAAACAGGTCAGTTCTGTGACCTTGTTCTGTTTTACAGGGAGGGAGATATTTGCATAATTGCCTTTCCTTCACATGTGGACACACGCTCACACACAAACACCCATGCACAGATATGATCACACCCACACACACATGCTCGATCACATGGTTTCGGCTACGCGTTGTTGCACAGCCTAATGGAGGTCATACTGCAAGCAGCAACCGTTTTTGCACCATCAGCAGTGGTGAAAAAGTAGGACTTTAAGTTATGCCTGTTTGTGCGTGTGTGTGTGTGAGAGAGAGATGACCATTATGGGAACTGTACAGCGTCTTAGCCTCATGTTGTACAGGGAGGGACATTCACAGGAAGAAACATATACCTGCTTTCATATCAGACAGTTCCTCATCCTCAGGAGTAAGAGTAGGTGCATCTGATGTAGAGATAGAGAAGAAAGGCCGTGTCGACCGCAGCTGATAAGGCCAAGTTGTGTTGTAGATCATTTCCTATTAGTTCATGTGTCTTATATTGATTTTGGCATGTAAGCTGCATGACTTTCTGTGGGCATTAAACACTTTTTACCCCATAAAATCCCTTTATGGGTAAGTATCTGATTTTTCAAACGCTTTGTAGCCCAGGCGTTCAAAGACCGAGCCTGATTTGAAAAGCACATAATCTGCATTCAGTTCTGCCTCAAATAGCTTCTTCATTGTCTCACATGCCAGCAGTCGGCTTTGTGTGTTCTTATCAGGCGGACGCACTTTTGACAGCTCATTTGCAACATGAGCACCTGTGACACCTGCACAGGGTCACCTCTGTACTGGCACATACCTCGTCTTCATCGGATGTGCAGTGATGTTCACGCAGTCCTGCGTGCAGCCTGTGCTGCCTGTGGTTCAGATGCAGCGCCAAGTTCCTCTCAAACACCATGTTAGCATCAGCCAGCGTCGTCTAAGATAAGTCAGCTGGGCCCAGAGTACTCATACAGTAAATTCATAAATGATCATTTTTTATTCAGGTAATGGTTGTCACATCATCCTGTGGCCTATATAAACTGGTGTAGATCACAGACTGTATATAAAAGATGGCTGTAGCCAACGTGACATTGTCCGCTGGTTCTGGACTCCTTTTTTTGGAAGTCCCAGAGTTATTTGGCTTTGTTGTTGGGTTGTTTTTGGAACCAGAAGCGATTGTATTTGGACGAGATGGTGGAGTGCCAAGTTGTTAGCTCATGCTAGCAAGCTTTGTTGGCAGCCAGTCGGAAACTCCATTTTATGTTTGATAGATAGCGTGAATGATGCTGATCCGGTGGCATGCTCCCGGTCCACATTTTTTCCTGCTGAGACATTTCTTAAACCTTCTTTCTGTGTTTGTCAAACCTGTTGGACAACATTGCACAGCCGATATTCCCATCAGAGCATTTTCTGTAGCAAAGTTTATCCGAGTGTTTTACGTTATGAGCAGATTTCATTGAATGAAGAACTCATTTTCGTTTTGAGATGAGGAAGTGCTTAGCTTCTAAATTGGCTGCATGCCCACGTGTGTATAAATAGCTTCCTTACAGACAACAAGAAAGAGAAGATACTTACTAAGAAGCTACTGTTGCTGCCGCTGTTGTTATATTTGCATGTTAAGTCATTCACAGACGTTAGATTGTGAGACTTTGTGCTGTAAGATGATCACTTAAGAAGCTGAACAGAGGGAGTGTTGAGGGGTTAATTCAATGAAATCGCTGAAAGCAAAATCACCGCACACACGCGTTACAATTACATATGTAAAACCTTAAAAGCACCGCATTTTTGTGCGTCACTGTTCTGGGTAGCCTCACTGCTTGCTCGTCACCGAACACGCCGGATACTGAACTTTTAAACTTTTCACTTTGCCTTTTCTCTAAAAGCTGTTGGGTATGAAGTGGTTGAATATGGCGTCAGGGGCTAAATTAGCAGCAGTGAGGTGAATTGGTGTGGTGTAAGTGAGGGCAATGTCAGGAAGATGAGCTGGAGTATTATCTCCACAAAACTGAAGAATGAATGGCGGCCCAACAAACTACAGCAGCGTAGATGAATATTTGAGTGAGAACGTCGACCCTTAAGCAAACGTGTGAATCCAAAGTGAGCGTGACAGCAGAACTCTTTTATATTCCTGCCGAATCTCCACATGTAATGCTGAGCGTGTGCACATACATTACACGATATTACACGTGTGATATGTTGCTTCAGCCTGAAGATGCTGTTTTCGTATGTTTGCGTATCGTGTCTGCAGTTACAGGTTTACGATGCGGCTGCTTTGAAGCTCAGTGTCGCAGCTTATTGTCGGCATCGTGCTGTCGTTGGGATGTCCCGGCTTTTCAAATAAGAACAGGAACTGTATACAAAGGATTGGTTTGGTTTTTAGAGTCCACATGTTGAAGCCTCAGTGGTAGCATTTTGGCTGCTGAAGTGTGCTTTTGAAGCCAAAGGTTTTCATGTTGACTCAAATACCTGGAGTGCAAAGTCTTTAGCTAAAGGTAGCATATTTTGGTTAGCATCACTGTATGGATGCATAGGTGGAGACACGTCCCGTATAATCAGCACTAAGTAACATGGAAATGATAGATTTCCATGTTCCATGCTAAAAACTAAAGAAGAAATTTCTTGGAGTTTTGTCAGTAATGATCCAATTTCATAATTAAAATGTTCTAAAAGGCACTTAAAACACAGTTTAAAGGACTCCAGTTAGCAGGCGCAGACCATTCCCCAAACTCCAGTATCCAGATGGATGTTATAAATACATAAATATGCTCTTTAATGCTGTAAATTTGGCTTTCTAAGATGGGATCATGTGGGGGGGGACACTCTTGTGCCACCATCACTAGTTTGTTGGAGACACAGACTGGTCCATACCTGAGCTTGCAGTAGCTGCTTTAGCCAGGTCCTGTTATAAGCGGCATGAAAGCATACTTCATGTCCTCAAAATTCTTTAAAGGATCTGATTTAAGACGAACTAAATTTCAGCTCCAGCTGTTAAAGCCAGCATACTTAAGCTAATCCAAAAGTTACTTAAATTGCAAACTCATTCTCATCGCTGCTAACGCTTAGGACCAAGAAACCCAAATGAAGCTGAAGCTGATGTTGATGCAGTTAGCTTTATAAGTATTTCGTCTTAAACATCATCTTATAAATAAAGATGATGATGATAAACCAACATGCTGATGGCCTGATGGAAAGATAGGATCATCACGTGGTTTAAATAAAACCTGGCAGTTAGCTGGAAGAGCATGAAAATCAGCAGCAGTCATCATCTGGAGATCTGCACAATGGAAGAGTTTGTGGTAATCTAGCGGATGTTTTTTGTTTTTAGTAATGTGAGTGTTTATGAAGTTCTGTTATATATATATATATATATATATATATATATATATATATATATATATATACACATTGTTTTTATATATATATTTTTTTTTTTTAATATATGTGACTTGTTTAGTGGAAAAATCCTTTGAAGTGTGATACCGCTCACTGTGGTCACGTGACTGTGACTTCTTCAGGTTTCATTCAACACTTTTAGTTTCAGAAATAGACGCCTGTCAGTCGCAAACAGTGAATTTTCTCTTTTTAAAGCTCCCTTTGGAGACGCTTGTTCTACATTTTCTATAGTTTTACTCACTCCTTCACTTTCCACCAGCCTCTCTTTGTCTTTTACTGTCCTGTTTGTAGTATGAGCCTAAAGGTTGAGTGAAACCTAACATTTCTGAAAGTCTCTTATTTTTCAAAATGTGAGCAACTGTTGACATTTAAGTTTATCACCTCTAATGGCATAACCTTTATTTTATCACCTTTGTTGACTCATCCACATTTAGGGCATGGCTATGATGATAGGAATGCGGATTAAATGTTGAATGACGCAGTGATTCAGCTTTTTCCTTCAGAAGTTGATAAAAGTGTAATCACTGTCACCAAGTGACATTTTGGTGAAATAAGTGTCAGCACTGTGTTATGAGCAAACTCCTATTTGTTTAATTTTCCTGCAAAAAGCACCTCATATTTCCCCCCTGGTCATTCACGCCCCTCTGCAGTGACTCTGTGCCCCACCGGTGGGCCCTGCCCCTCAGTTTGAGATGCCTTGACATAGTCCTGGATGGATGTGACGTGCCTTTACTAACCACTCTCGGTGCTGAGGTGTTCTGAGCATCGTTGAGTATAAAAACAAACCCTCTTTGTGTGTAGATATGATCTGATGTGCTGGTTTTACTCTTAGGTGGTCACTTCCTTTCAGCGTTTGTACTCATACTCGATCGTGGGGACTTTAAAGCTGGTCTTGAAATTCAAATTTTAGTCAAGTTACTCAGATATCATTTTCCTCTGTAGCTGGTGACTAAAAACTATTTCCTTCCCATGCATTTAAGTTAAAAATTAGTCTTCTGTTACAGTGATGTTTCCTGCACAGCGGAGGAGAAACTTTGCTGAGACTTGGTTTTGCTTGGTTTTCTCTGGCTTGGGAAGTGACTCAAAGTTAACTGAGCTGGCTGCAGGTTTGCACCTCATCATGTCAGGATCTTCCTCCTCTTACAGTAAAAACCCTGAGTCTCCTTATCTGATGTGGCTTGTGCTACTAAGCTGCACTTTAGGGTTGCTATTCAACATCTTGCAACTCTAGTTTCATGCTCATAGCCTCACAGAAGCTGCGGGAAGCTGCGGGCTGCACCTGGTGTGTGTGCAACCTCAGGCACAAAAAGAAGAAGTGAGACAAACGAGCAGCAGACTACATATCTGCCTGCAGAGCCGAGTTAACTGTGTCAGAAACAGTGTGGTTTTGTCTGTGTGTGTGTGTGTGTGTGTTGGTGTGTGCTTTACAATGAAATGTGCTTGAATTTTTGGTTGGCTTGGATTTATCTTTAACCCCAAAAAGAGGAAGAGAGATCATTTTTATGACGCTGAGAAATTCAGACAAATTATGCCAAATACCTGCACGCACGTGTGTGTGTGTGTGTGTGTGTGTGTGTGTTTGGCTTATTTGATAACTGAACTACATCAAAATAAGATGATAAATGATCAGCTTCAGGCTTTCTTGTGTTTCTCGTGTCTGAACGTTGAGCTTGCTGCCATACTGGAAGAAAAAGAGGATATTTTCAGGAGACTGAAATATTGCAATAGTCCTTTCTGACGTAATCTGGAGGCATCATTTTATTCTGAAAAAGACTTAGAAATGCATATTCCCCCACAATGACTCACAGCATCTGCAGTGAGTCACGGAACAAAGTTCAAAATGCCGCTGCTTGTCTAGAAGAACCAAAATACACTTTAAGTGCTTCTCGTCTTTTTACACTCATGAACTGATGGATGCATCAGGGACGGTGTGTTGGCCAACATGCAGACTGGAGGATCAGGGGATCGAACCATAGACCATCTGATGAGTAGAGAACATGATCTACCTTAAATTAGACCAAATCTCCACATTCCGTATACTCCAAACACACCTTTATCCCGTACCTGGACACATTATACAAAAACTGGGAAAACCCCTATGCAAATGATTTGTTTCCCTTAAGTTCTTCTACTGCAGCAGTGTTGATTTTATAGTCTGTGTCCATAACTCTACAAAAGAACAATTATTTAAGATATTGTCTACATCATACACATGTCACCAGTAATCCTTTTTAAAACATCACAGTATATACCAGTGGTATATCCCAGTACTGCTAGTCCTAAAATTTCTTGATGCATTCTCAATCATCCAGGAAAGTAAATCTCCAAAAGTTGAATGTAGCGCTACATCCAGATGAACAGATTCAACTTTTGGAGGTAGTCCTAAAATTCTCTCTGATACGTCTGTATGGGGTTAAACTTATTCAGATTACAGAACTTCACCAATCAGACTATCAAAATGTTTAGGTTGAGGCATCAATAACCACGAGGTTACGCTAAATTTGAAAAAAATCATCAAAAGGGACTAAAGTAGCTCAAATATTCAAGTCTCAAGACTGAGCTTGAGCTCCGACCGTACACACAGGTTTGAGTTTTAGCTCGCGTGCTTTTTGACTGCCCTCGTTTCTGGCTGGTGTTTACTTTTCAGCTCCGTCCCTCCACCCTTCCTTTTTCCATCCCTCGCAATGATCTGTGTGACGTTTTGCGTCGAGGAGCCGGTAGTCGGTGTATGCCCTGCTGAGAGAAAGTGAGAGGGAGGAGGCCGCCTACGCTCAATGCGCGTCTTTGGCATGTGCACCAACGCACTACGGACGCTGCGGCGTTGGTCCTGCCTCGTGTGGAATAAGAGAGATCCGCCATCAGCCATGTTTGCTCTATTATCGCTGCCCAAAATCGACCGTTAGCTCAACACAGCGGGTCAAAATGATTCGCAGGCTACTGAGAAATGTCCTGCCCCCCGATGGTAGCACAAAAATCCAGAGTTTAGCTTTAGCATCTTATTTGACCGCTTCTCAGAACTACCAGGTGTGTTTTTTAGTTTTAAGAATGAGATGGGGGACACATTCATCTGGTCTGTGTGCACTAAACACACCAGAGAGGAAGCACGGAGAGATGAGACTGACAGAGATTTCTTATCTTTAGCCGTGAGTAAGACAGAGTATGACTAATAATATGTTTAATAACCAGTGTAGGTGTTTATGTCTTTATTTATGTGTGTGCTGGGTGTTATGGGGCTGCTCAAAGTTAGATATGTTTAAGTAAGATATGGTTAAGATTACAGCTGGCTTTATATCAGGCTGCTTTCAGGGACAACAGATTCATGTGAGGTGTAATCGGAGTTCTTGTTTCCCTTCACCTCGTTCCTTGTCTCGAGACTGTAGGAAAGCAGAGTATGAAGATGCTTAGAGTGTCATCATCACAGAGGTCAGCGAGAGGAAACACCCCTCTGCGGCACACACTTCAAAGTGGAAATGTTTCTGTGGAAGGTCCACAGCTTCCTCTGTGTGTTTGTTTGTTTGTTTACTGCACAGGGTGTCTTTCCTCTCAGTGACCTCTGCTGTGTGTCTCTCTCACACAGTGATTGAATGGAGTTTCCATTGTCGCTGTTGTTTTTCTTGCCTCAGCTTTCAGGCTCTGATTGCTTTTGTTTGACTGTACTGCTCGTGTAAGCTCGTCGTGCAACCAGACCTTTGCTTTTCTCAGAAGAGAGTTAGAAACTCCAAAGTGAAAGCTTTGTATTGCTCAGTTTTACCCAGAAATGCTGTGTAAGATAGTCCAAAAAGGTACCGCACAGGTACGTTTTTATCTCGTCCCTAACGATAAGAGTGACTAAACTTTCCGAGAAGCAACTCACAAATCATCATCAGACAGATACCGAAGCTCTGCACGGCCTCTTTAGGTACACAAGCGACGCAGTTTCAGTGCTGCCGTTTTGGACATCGGCCCTGTGATGCACAGTGAAGGGATTTTTATGACAGTTTCATGTTAGAGACCGCATTTGAAACAAAACATGACAAATATTGTGAAATGATCACAGAGAAGCCCAGCAGAGTAAACTGAGCGTCCGGCAAAAACGGCTATCCAGCTGGAGGATGGGCCAGATTTAAGCCTGTTCAAGTTGAACTAATCCATTTTATTTCTTTGAAAGTAACTCTCAAACTGGACTTCCTCTGATGGCAGCTTGAGGCTTGTTCCAAACCAGTCAATCCCACCTTAAAATATAAATCTTTACAGTAGAAATAAATGTGTCCAGGACCTGTCTGTGGTTAGTTTCCACCTTTATAGCAACTGAAGTTTTTTGTTAACCGTCCTGGAGTTAATCTGATAAGGCTTAGAGTGAGGAGCATGCAGATCTGCCAACATTACTAGCCTCCCATTGTCTGGTAGCTTCACCTGCACTAACTAGAGTCTCTGAACGGGACCTCTTGACTGTGTTTGCGCTCTTTTTGTCTTTTTAATTCAATTTTAATTCAGTTTTCTGGATGCTGGAGCGTTTCCCAGCTCTCATAGGTCTGGAGGGTGGAAACACCTTGGGCAGGTCTCCAGTCTTACTGTAGGATATGCTAACTTCTCTCAGCAATACTGTTTTTGTTTTCTTTTACATACTGGTCTGCTGTATCTGACCAGAGGCAAATGTGAACAGACCACAGGGTAACTTGTTACTCAGCTAAAGATCGGCTCAGCTGCCTGCTTTTAACCTGATGCAGGGTTTCCCAAATGTTTAGATTCATTTCGTGGCACATGTTCAATGAAGAAAGAAGCCAGTTTGCACACTTTCTCCTCCACCTTGTAAGACAGCAGCTCATCATGCTTTGTTTTCGGAGCAGGTGGTTGGTCATCCACCTCAAAGCTTAACTCGGGACCACCCGGTTTGCGTCACAAGGCTGTTGTTGTTGCATATCGCTGAATTTCATTGACATTCTGTGGTCTCTGGTTGCTGGTGTCTTCCTGTGTGTACACCACTTTAGTCTGCAGCTGGCGAAGAAGGTAGTGTTCTGCTCTGCAGCCCCAGCTAGCTCAGCCCAGGTTCACATGACTCCCCGGGGTCAGGCTGGACCTGTGCCTCTGATGGAACCACCAGGAGAACAAAAGGCCTAACCTCGCCAGCTGCAGTGAAAGCGGTGGAGCTTGATGATATCGAGGACCGCCACTGCACCAACCCGACAGAAACTCAACAGTCAGGGCTGAGGCTGGCTGGTTAGCAGAGATCGAGGAGATTAACTGTTCAGAGAAACATTCTCAAGATAGTCAAGTGACCATCAGAATCTATGTGTGAAAAAAACTGCAGCTGTCATCACATGTGGCTGTGCAGCAGAAAAATGTGGAGCAAAGGTGCTGAGAGGGAGTGCAGTAAAGAAAAAACTGGAGCATGAGCCAAGGTTAGCAGAGCTGCACGAGCATCTCACATTATCACAGTCTCTTAGAAATGAATAGACGAGCTTGCTCTCTTAGACAAAGCTGCGCCCATGAAAATAAAAGTCTATTTTTTATGCCATGAGGATGTAGGTGCTGCTCCTCAGAGCTTCACAGTTCTCCAATCGCGGCTCTGAGGAAACATTTTCCAAGCACCTGAAAACTACCTGTGCTCTAGTTTAACTCCAGTTTGAGTATTAAACGTTAGTTTGTGCTTCAGTGATCTCCTAAACCATTGTCAGTGTTTGGCCGTTGGAGGCGCGGGGGTGGGATAACAACGTCTCCACTGTGATGCAGTGTGTTAAATTCGCTGTACACAATTTAATCTCAGCAGGTAAACTCGACACAGCGATCGTTCTTTTACCTTTTGAGTTTGTGAAAGGATGGAGTGATAGGTCGGTCATGGCTAAAAAAAGGAAACCCCTTAATGCAAATGAAGTCGTCAGTTGTTTGTGACCACCCTCCCACTGCGACTACAACACCCAGACTTTCCACTGTGCCATTTCAGTATCAATCTCAGAGGCGCAGACCGCCTACCGCCAACGTTAAATTTACCTCCAACTGCTAAGTGTCGACTTCCATCGTTGTTTTTGCCGATGGCGTTAATTTTCCGACAAATTGAATTTTGCGCCTAGCAAGGCAGAGGTGGCCGCTGTTTTGGCTTCTTGCGTTCTTCTCATTTAATTAGCATCTTAAACATGCCTGCTCTTAAAATGCTAATGATGTTGTTCTAATGCCACAAACTGCTTTGTAAACAGTGGTTTTGTTATAACGACTCAGTAGCAAGATGAGTGTGAAGGACACGGATGACATAACGTGGCAGTTAGTGTGCTGCTAGTCTAGCTCTGTGCTCGCGGGCTGACGGAGGATGGTTGGAGGGGGTTAAACTGCCGTCATTTTGACATCACTTTGTGAACACTTTGTACCTCGGACAGAGGAGTGGTTGAAAAACCCATGTGTCATCGTGTCGTTGCTTTTTGAAACTCCCTCTCTGAGGCAGTGGAGTTTTCCGTGTCACACGTGTGCAGGCTGTCATGCCCTCGCTGACCGACTACACTTATGACTGTTTCTCTTCCTCTGAGTGCAGTGAGAGTGTGGGCAGCTGTTACATCTCAACTTTGATGTTCAATATGTGTAAAATCATCTCTGCGCCTGTAACCGCTGAAAAAAGGAAGTTACTCCTGAGTTATCTACCTGATCACTGTGTTTTCTCCATCTTTGCTCGCCGCCGCCGCTCGTCCAGGTGAGCGTGCGCCGTGGACTTGTTTCCTTTGTTTCCTGAATAATTAAGTCTAATTAAGAAGACGTCATTTGACACTCTGTACCCGTAATGATGAGTCTTCACACCTCAGTATAGATCAATAAAGACGTGGTTTGATAACTATATTAGCATAGTCTCCAGGTTTTCCGAAGGTGCACAGACAGAGACCACCCTCGCTAACCTCTGATGCAAACCAGGTCATTTTGTTCTATAAGTGGGCCTTAAATGTGACAGTCTTCATCGGTTACTCCTCGTCTGCTTTCAGATGTCTTTTCTGTCACAGTTTTATTATGTAATTCTTGGTTCTTGTTCATTCCGGTTAGTTTCCCTGCTGTTTTTCTATCACACCTGTTCCAGTCAGTTAATCACGCTCCCGTGATACACACTCACCTGTTTCCCTCATTTACCTGCCACATCACCTTATCTCTACACATTTCCTACTTCCTTTGCGTTACCCTTCATGGGTTTTTTGTTTCCTTGTGTATTACAGCCATCTGTTTGTGGATTTTTGCCTCTTGGTAAGCTCCCCCTCTGTAACTGATCTGCTGTAGGTGACTATTTTTGTGGTCCCTTTTCCTTTTTTGAAACCTTTACGGGAAAATATCTCACAGACAGGGTTAGAGGTTGTCTCTATGACAGCCAAAGTAGCACCTACAGGAACTGCAGTTTTCGGTGCCTTGCTTATGTACAACTTCCCTTCACACATATCGGGCTTGCAGCTCTGACTAGTGACATTTAGTCTCAACAGTTAATACAGCATAAATAACTGTGTGATGTTTCTAGTGCAGTTAATGCTAAAGCTTAACTGTTAACTAGTTGTGTAAATCTGTACTAAATACAAGGATTTATTTAAGCCTAAAATGTTTCTTAAAGTCTGTTAAAATGAATAGAATGATGATCAAAATAAAAACATCTTTCTAAAATTTGGTTACCATGGAGATGACCAACATGAACACCTAGTGTTGCTTTTGGTTAAATTCTCTAAAATTCCACCAAACGTAACAAAAACCTTTAAAACGTGGGACAGCTGTGAAACATTAATTCGTTGATGATTGCAGTGACGTCCTCGATGCCTCGTGTTCGTTATGGAGCGGTGTCTCTGTCTGGTATCTGGCAGGTCTGGGATGCTCAGATCAAAAATTACAGTGCTGCTGCTGAGAGACGGTTTGTTGGCCTTCATCTTTCCTCACCGTGTTTTTGCGTTTACCGTGTAACAGTTTTCGAGTTTATTTTTATCATCAAGTTATTGTGAGAATGGCGTGCCCCTCCTCGCCCATTTATTTTAACCTCATACTCCCACATGATCACTGAGGTCTGCTGATGCTGTGTGTACCGAGGTCCTGACACCGGCCTTCACAGAGGCTGCTTCTAAACTGTGGAGCAGCTTTGTCTTTGCTATCAGGTCCTCATCAGCACTGAAGACCTTTGAGACCTTTTCTTTTACTGCTTTTGTACGAATTTGTTGTGTTCCTTTTTGGTGATTTTATTTTAATCACCAAACTTCACATTCTTCACCAGTTTGTTGGTTTTAGATGTGCTTGTGAGTAAATTTCACTTGACTTTACTTGACTGTGTGAAGTCTGTGTGCATGTGTGACTGTGACGCACAACTCAAGCTGTAAAGCGATTAAACCTTACTCACTTTCTTTTTAGACTTCATCAGACTGACTTACAAGGCTACACTTTCTGAGTGGTGCTGTTTGTCTCATGTCACATGATGTGTGTGATCACCCTCGTGTAAGAGAGCTTTAATCGTCTCTGCCAGCCAAAGGAACAATGTGCCTAGATGCGATCGCAGCGGTTGGACAAAAATAATTGTGCCGTTTTTATTTCTGGGTACGGCTTTTACCGTGTGTAAGAATGTAGCGCATGAGCTTCAACTCGGAGGAAATGTTTGTGTGTGTGAGAGCATTTTTTTATAGTTCTTTTATAAATAAGTGCGCAAAGAGAAGTGACACCTTCTGGGATCACACTTTTAAAGGTCATCATATGTCTGTGTGTGTGTGTGTATGTGTGTGTGTGTGTGTGTGTGTGTGTCTGTGTCTGTGTGTCTGTGTGTGTGTGTGTGTGTGTGAGTGTTTAATGCCACAGCTTTGTGCAGTGGGCTGTATCTTGCACTCCACTGATCTGGACAGCAAAAATGCAAATTAAGCTTTTACTGGCACACAAGAAAACAACAAAAACAAAAGAAACCCACCAAAGTGCTGAGATCTAATAACTGACTGATGCACTACATTATAAAAAAGAAAAGTATCTGTCTTTTTTATGTTTTCAGGCACGGAACAAGCAGAATGGAGAGCTGACAGCTATCAAAGTTATCAAGATGGAGCCAGGTGAGAGATTTACCTGAATCTTCAAACTATTGCTTGATTTTTATCAGCTGATTTCATCTTTTAATTCTTGTGATTCTTCGTGTTCATGTTGAAGTGTGAAAGTTGAGACGACGTCGAGATGTTACCTCAGTGTTGGCTCGAGGTCCAGTGATAGTCTCCTGGACAGCTTTGTTAGGCGTTATAGAAAGAAAGAAAGGTGTAAATCTGCAGGGGGACTTAAACTTATGAACCCTTCCTTCGGCACGCTCTCCTACTGAGCTGCCCGAGTCCCACTCACACATCTGCATCACAAGGTTTTTAATACTGGCATCAGGTGCCGACACACACAGAGGCTCTAACAGTACAAATAGGTTGAGTTTGTCATGCAACAAATAAGACAGAATTGGGATGTTTCAGCAGTCATATGAAAAACTGAGTAGACTTGCTTCATGACATTGAAGCTTGCAGACATTCATTTATGCACGGCTCTCTGAAGGCCCCACCGCAGCATTTCAGTCGCTGAGGTCTGGACTTCGACCGGAGCATTCCAGCTAGGGCTGCCACAAACTATTATTTTGATAGTCGAGTAGTCACCGAATATTTTTGCGATTAGTCGACTAATCAGATCATGCGTCCATTGGACGTACAACGTACAGCTTATTGCACCAGCATGCATCTGCTCATATATAACTATCATTAGCTTACAGCTTTAAGTGTTTAAGGTATGTGCTAACTAAAAATAAAGACAAGATGATAGTTTATTAAATTTTAATGAAATTTGCAGATTGTCTCGGTGGAGTTTAATAAACTCAGCCGTCTGCTCCTTGCTATCTAAAATATAACAGGACACTGGAGTATATTCTCGAGCCTTGAACCCCGGCTAGCTATCGAGCTGGTGGGTAACAGACGTCTCCGAAAATGTCGGAGCGCTTTTGAAAATATGTGGTGTCTTGATAAACCGAGCAGATATTTCAAGTTTACACAGCTACATTCTCGCCTGAAAATATGTTAAACGTTTATTTTGTGACCCAGAAAGAATAATAAGAGTAATATTAAAACTAACTAGCTGCCGCCATTGTTGGAAACTGAGCTGGGCCGCGCTATGAATTCTGGGATAGGTTAGGCCACGAAGTATACACCCGACCCATCCTTCAAATCTGGGGAAATGAAGGGCGCATTTGTCGGCACAGGAGGATGCGGTTCCTGAATTTGGACACAGCTATGATACCGGACACTGCTTCTTCTTCTTCGGGGTTTAACGGCAGCTGGCATCCTTGTACATGCAGTGCTGCCATCTTCTGTTTCAGTCCGTTATTACACTCTTAAATCCTGCTACTTATTCCTGCGTCTTTTGGGATCTTACAAAGTTTCAAACGACGCGTCGACTATTAAATTAGTCGTCGACGATTTTGATAGTCGACGTAATCGTGACTAGTCGACTAATCGTGGCAGCCCTAATTCCAGCACTTTCATTCTTTTGATTTTCAGCCGTTCTGTTGTAGATTGAGGTCGCTCTCTTGTTGCATGACCCAATTTTGGCCGGGCTTTAGCTGTCAGACAGCTACCAGTACTTTGCTATAGAAAGGCGTTCACGGTTCACTGCAAGGTGACCAAGTCATGTGGGTGTAAACAAGCCCAAATCATCAGCTCTCCACCCCCGTGTTGACAGCATGAGGTGTTTGTGCTGATGTGCTGTGGTTGGTGTTCCAAACGAAATTGTTCCACAATCGTTTTGTGGTTTGTTCAGATGCCTTTTTTTAAGACTTTCTCTTGCATTTCATATAAACAAGCTGTAATTGTTGTACGGTTGTACTGTAACACGCTAACAGAGGCCTGTAGAGTCCGAGATGAAGATGGTCTTGTTGTTGTTTTTTTGAGGTTCTCTGAACATTGCATGACTGACTTTGGGGTGAATTTGCTGGGATGTTCTCTCCTAGAGAGGCCATGGTGTGGCTGTCTGTTCACAACCATTTAATAACCAAAAAATTTCATTTAATTCCTGATTTTAATTATCTGATCACTTTGTGTAAGAGACCTTCTGTCTAGACCTGGTACGTTTCAGTTTTTGCAGTTGCACTATGGCCAGTTTGGACCACAGAGATGACATCAGCGTTTTAGCCATCTTTGCTGGGCTGTAGATGTTTTATCTCAACTATGGACAAAGATAATAAATATTATTTCAGCTTTGTTGCAGCTTTGCGTGGTCAAAGATCTTGAATTTGTTTTTAATGCAGTGCAATCACTGCGTCCAATCATCATTGTATTTTGATTAGGGAGGTTTAATTTTACAAAATCGTTGGAGCAACAGTTGGAGCAAACACATAAATCACACATACAGAGGCAGGAAACTGCCAGCGACCAAAGAAGGCAGCAGTATGATTATACTCATTATTTTCCAAAATCATGCCTGATTAGTCTGACCTGCAAAAATGAGAGACTGATTATTTAAGTGTATCAGCTTAAAAATTTAAATTTAAATGAAAAATATTAAAAGAAAAACAGAAGGAAATGATTTGCAAGAGGTTTAAAACACACAGGCAAATGAAAACAGTACAAAAAGCAACATAACACATGAAAACTAATAGCACAACTTATAAACCAAAATGTGCTATTAGGGCTGTGCAAATACATGAAACGTGCCCTCCGACTGCACGTCTGTTTGCATCTGATGCGGTGGTGATGATAATAAAGACGTGTCTTCTGTGTCTTACCCCACAGAGGACGATTTTTCTATCATCCAGCAGGAAATCATCATTGTAAAGAGCTGCAAGCATCGCAACATCGTGGCATATTATGGCAGCTACATTCGGTGAGATCCCTGTTTCTCGTTCCTTCCTCCCTCCTGTTTTCTTAACCTTGGAGTTAACACACAGGTCTCCCTTTTCTGTCTGCAGAGCTAACAAACTGTGGATCTGTATGGAGTTCTGCGGCGGAGGCTCCCTCCAGGATATCTACCATGGTGAGTCATGTGACACAAGGTCGGGCTAAAGATGGAAACCAGAGTGTGATAAGATGCAAAAGTGTCTCCGACTGTCAGATAACTGATATAATCGCTGCCTGAGCGAGTGGATTTATACGGACCCAATAATCCTTTCTGTGTGGAAAAAGAGAGAGAACAGGATCTTTTTTTCCCACACCCACACTTTCATGCTTTACAAAAAAAGAATAAAAACTGTGCCAGCGTGAGAGTCTCGTTCACATGTGTCAGTGATTTTCCCTTTCAGTAAACGGACAGATACCAGCCGAACAGTGTTTAACCAGCAGAGAGGAAAAAAATTAAATGTCTCTGCAAACACAGCCACATTAACCTTTAGTTTAAAATCAAAACAACGTGCAGAGACTCTGTCCTTCTGGGGGGTTTTTCTCAGCTGATGATGGAAAATTGACTGGTGCTTAGAGAACCCAGCTTTACTGGCACGTTGGACCAGCAGTAGCTGGGTTTGACATTAAAAAAGATTTCATGTAAGACGTGGGAACAGAGTGCAACATGTAGGGACAACAATATTTAAATCAAAGGAACTCACATTTACTAAGATTTATTTCTAATCGCGATATTTGATGCAAAAAAAGCATTTCTCAGTTCTTTTGCACTTCATATGGAAATGAACTGACTACACCTCTATTTAGTAATATTTTGTAATTAACTCTTAATGCTAAGAAGTGCCTTACTACTCCGAGCACCCAACGCACCTTTTAGAAAACAACTAAAGGGTCCAGTGTCTGACCCAAAGACATTTCAGCATGTGGACTAGATAAGCTCCGCCTCCTGAGCCACACCCATGGCTCATTCATCACAGAGGGCAGAGCAGAGCTGCAAGCACGAACATGATGCTTGTCTTTGTATTCTGATTACATTTATTATAAATCTGAAATACTGATAGTATTTATTTGTAATGAGCAGTTGTGGCTCAGGAGCTAGAGGGCATTTCATGCTACTTTAAAAATCACAGGTTCAATTTCCTGAATTGTCTTTGGGCACGATATTGAACCCCCAATTTTGTGTGTGTGCAGTCAGTACAAAGCTTTTTATGGCAGAGAATAAAGAGAAATATGAATGGGGAAAGGTGGCTTGGCTTAAAGTGAGAGTAGAAAAGTGTTAAATATTAAATATTAGTCTGTTTCATGCATTTATGGAGAAATCGAGCTAGAAATCAGATTAATGGAAAGCTATTCACAATCAGTCTGACCATTATCAATGTCAGAGATACACAGACATGTACAATACTTTACATAGCATGTGAATATTTAACCAGTTATACCCAAAATATTCAACTGAAGAATACACGAAGGTTTAGAAAACCTGTAGACATCTTGAAAGTCGCCTTACTAGCACTTTTAAAAAGATTAAAGAGGGCAGTTTTTTATAAATATGAGTGTGAGGCCGCCTTAACAATACCACAATTTATAACGGGGTTATAGCTGATTTACAACAAAAGATACACGAGCGTGAAAGTTTGAGGCTTTCAGACATCCTGCACATGCAGCTGGGTTTCTTCTGCTTCTTAACGAGGACAAATTTCTGCACGAAAGGCCAAAACAGTCCTGAATACAGAAGCACTGCGACAGCTACAGATCCACAGGTATTAACAGCGCACTGAAGTCTTTGTGCAAGCATTAAAAATCTTAAAAGGAAATATCAGTTCAGATCGTTTCCCTACACTGAGCATCGTGATATCTTTTTTTAAGATGTGTCTTTGTGCTTGTTTGTAGTGAAGCTGGTCAGAAATGTTCTGAAAACCAGAAATATCTTTTTTAAATCTGCAGTCTGAATTTAATTCAATTGAATTTAATCATTTGAATCAAAAATTATTGCTAAATTAACCCTTTTCAGCTCTGCGTTGTTCTGTGACTGCTTTGAATCTGTATGTTAAAAACTGCATCATGTTCCACAGTGACCGGTCCTCTGTCCGAGCCACAGATAGCCTACATCTGCAGGGAGATGCTACAGGTAATCACATTTTTTAAAATTTACTGTTTCCTGTTAGTGAACTAAAAGCACAGTTTGTTCCTCTTTAGTGTTGACGTGCATTTACTAAATAAAAATATTAAGTAGTCATACCTGTAAATATTTGTGTTTACTGGATTTTCTGACCATCTCCCAGCAGCCTCGTATTTTCTGTTTCTCTGAGGAAAATATATGCATTGTCTGGTACGGGAGACAGCTTAGTTTGTATATGCCTGAAGCTGGCAAACCTGGCAACCCACAACATGCATAGAGAGCTTCTCCTGTTTTAATGGCAGGAGAAGCTGGAGCTCCAGGAGAAAGCTGAAAAAGTCCAGGCTGAGTTTGAACTGCTGTGAGGCAACGTGTTATTGTGTAAAGGTCATCGCCCAGCGGCAGTGATGCTGATTAAAGAATTAAAGAGTTGTTTGGAAAGGAAAAAAAGGGTAGTTCCAGTACTTGGATGTTCATCTAACTGTTGCAGCGAAAAAGACAAGCTGAATGAAGCCTTGTGTAAAAAAACAAAACAAAATAAAATAAACGATGGGAAGTCGAGCGATATCCCAGCCGACGTGGATTACACATTGACGTCATTTGTTCAGTCAAACCCGGTCGCGGTATGACTGCAAAAACTGCATCGCAAACGTAGAGATGCTGATGGAGCTCTCTCGCTGCATGAGTCTTTCAGTCACACCAAATACAGGAAGCAAATAACTGTCAACTAATCGGGTTATGAAATGACTGTGAGTCGACCACCACATGACATCCAACCCACATACACAGAGCAGTATGACCTCTGTTTTCACTGAGACATCAGCTGTTCAGGCCTCCCTCACAGCAACTTTTATTTTCATGAGTTTCTTGTTGTTCTAAATGTTGAGAAGAGACATCAAAATGTTTGCTGGCATCGGGTAAATTATACAGATATCCACAGTTTTCACCCTTGCGGGGCCTTTGAATCATATGTTAAAGCACAAACGATGCCTCTTTGCAACCGTTGCGAGGTAGACAACGAGCTACAAAATAACTGATATAAAACAAATCGTCCCCTAAACCAGACAAACGTCACAGGTGTGTGAAATGAGTGCACAGGCTGTCTCCAAAATGCAACACTGAAAAAGGAAACTACACTTCAGTAACTTCAGTCCTACTGTACAGAGTGTGTCACCAGTCTCATTTTACACAGCAGTGGTTTCCTGATGGTTAAACTAGAGCATTTAGAGGAATTTTTAATCCCGTCAGATCAGAGTCTATCAAGTGTAAATGTTATCAGGTTCAATTAAAGGCTTTTATTTTGTTGTGTGTGTGTGTGTGCGCAGGGCCTGGAGTACCTGCATGCAGAGAGGAAAATCCACAGAGATATTAAGGTGAGCGAAATGTGACGTGAGATTTTTATTCTTTGTTTTTTGTTCCCCCCATGTTGCTTATTTTGTGGGAGAGCACATTAGACCTCAGCAGATGAAGCTTGCAGATTGGAAAAACTGGGTCAGTGCGGTGGCAGAGAAGAAGATGTAAACAAGGCGAACGTTGTCCTCAAGATTTGGGTTCATGGTAGTCCTAAAAAATATTATTATTATTTTAATTGTAGCAGCTCAGTGATGTATTTTGAAAGAAAGCGAAAGTTCTTCATGTTAAAAAAACACAGCACAAAAAACTAACAGTTATAGTTCCTAACTTCATAAAGTTAGGAACTGTAATCTATATTAGTCAGAACAGACTGTATAAAAATACATTCTTAAATGAAGCTGAATGAATTTTGTGCATGTTTTTTTTTATTTCCATCCTGTGTGGGTTCAGTTAAAGATCACTGAGTGGGTAAAGAAGACTTTTATAAATATATATGTAAGAAGATGTTTGTGTGTTGATGTTTTATCTCGCCCTCTTTTCCTTTCAGGGTGCCAACATCCTCCTCAACGATCAGGGCGAGGTCAAGTTGGGTAGGTGGAAGTTTGCACTGTCTGCTTTGCACTGTACCGGCATGGTTAGCATGACTCATTCACCGCAAAAAGAGACGTTCTCACAACGATATCTCCCCTGTCGTGTTTACTGAAGAACGAGATCGATTAGATCTCTGAATTTTCACCTGATTTGCTGAAAGCACAAACATGTCAGAGATTGCGCTCTTAGTTTTTAAAGCGTTTTGCAGCAACTCTGAAATAAATAACTTGGTCTCATTTTGAACGACAACAACAGAAGGAAATTTAGTCACTGAAATATACGAACGCGTGTTTAATTTGTGGTTATTTTGGCGTTTGTTGATGTTTTCTTTCCTCTGTTGTGCAGCTGATTTTGGGATCTCAGCT
This sequence comes from Pelmatolapia mariae, assembly GCF_036321145.2. Lineage (NCBI taxonomy): Eukaryota > Metazoa > Chordata > Actinopteri > Cichliformes > Cichlidae > Pelmatolapia > Pelmatolapia mariae. The sequence goes on along the minus strand of NC_086239.1, from coordinate 35,531,142 downwards.
CAGATCACGGCCACGCTCGCTCGCAGGATGTCCTTCATCGGGACGCCGTATTGGTAAGATCAAAACTTAGACGTCGCTCAGCTTTTATCCCTTTCCACTACAAAACTGATCATTTAGACCACCCACCACTTTATTAGGTACACTTTGCTAGACCTGAGTCAGAGCTGCCTTAGTTCTTCATGTCATAGATTCAACAAAGTGCTGCAAACATTCCTGAGAGTTTAATCCATGTTGACATCACGTGACGCCACATAGTATCATAGCATCGCATAGTTGCAGATTGGTTGGCTGCACATCAGTGATGATCTGGTGACTCATGAGATCAGGTGAGTGTGGAGGCCATCTGAGTACAGTGACCTAATTGTCATGTTCGAAAAACCAGTTTACCATCAGAAGTTGGTACACTGTCATCGTTAAGAGAAATACTCAGGTAGACTGTGGTGTTTAAACGATGCTCAGATGCTACTAAGAGGTCCACAGCATGACCAGCAGCACCCTGGCAGGACAGGTCCCTGCGTTCACGGCGCTTATGCTAAACCCTGACCCTACCATCTGAAGTTTACAACAGAAACTGAGACTCATCAGTCCAGGCAACGTTTTCTGATCTTCTGATGTTCAGTTTTGGTGAGCCAGTGTGAACTGTAGCTAACAACAGGAAATTCACACCTGGTGGTTGTGGTCTTCTGCTGCAGCCTATCTGCTTCTGCATATCTTAGTTGTACTTTTGTCTTCCTTCATCTCGAAGCAGCCTGGCCATTCTCTTCTGACTTCTGGCATTTTTACCCAGAGAGCTGATGCCACTGGAAATGCTCTCATTTTTAGACCCTTCCTCTGTAAACTCTGCAGATAGTTGTGCAGCAAAATCCCTGAAAATCATCAGTTTGTGAAACACTCAGAGCAGCCCGTGTGGTACAAACAGCTGTGGCACATCCAGAGTTACTTAAATCAGCGGTCCCCAACCTTTTTTGCACCACGGACCGGTTTATGTCCGACAATATTTTCACGGTGTTGCGTGAAAATATATAAGGTGTCGCAGATAAATACAACAAAATAAAACCAGTACCAGTACCAAAAAAAAGAAGATTTATTCATAACGCATGGGAAAAGATCCAGGGAAACCGAGTTAACGATAAAAAATAACGATAAAAACCCTGAAAACCAATAATTTCACACCCGAGCTTCAACTCTCGCAGCCAGGTACCAAACGACTCTGTCCGTGGCCCAAAGGTTCGGGACTACTGACTTAAATCACCTTGAACTTCAACAGGTCGTTGTTAATCGTGTCTACATGCCTCAGTGCACTGAGTTGGCAAGCTGGACAGCGTGGAGTGCTAAGACTTTAGCTAGAGCTATTAAGCTTGGTTAGCAAGCTGCATTTATAAACTGTATGAGTACAACAGCACAGGTATTTGCTAATTACATGATATACAAACATCATCAAGGACAGCTTCCATCCTGGTTTTGACCAGGGAAGCACTACAGGTACATCAGCACAAAGCACCCTGAACTCACACATGCACTGACAACACAGCTCCACCCCCCAACCCAAGGTCTTCCCTCTATACACAGACTACACAACCACCACCACCACTGTGCAATACTTAATTTACATGCAGTAACCCAGACTGTAAATATTTAACACAATTTTTTCTTCACAATTTGTATATTTGTACATTTTCTATTTTTTGAATACTGTTCATATGTATATAGTGCTGCAGAACTTTGCACCTCACCCCCTTTCTTTCCCCACATGTCTGCACTGAGTAGGAGATGCTCTGTATCTCATTGTGCATGTGTATAATGACAATAAAAGGCATTCTATTCTGTTCTATTCTATTCTATTCTAATTAGTGCTGATTAACGGGCTAATAAAGTACTAGAGTTTCATTTGCTAAAACTAAAGCACAAACCTCTTGGATGGTCTGTATAACACAGCAAGTTATATTATTATTCAGGTCACTGCATTAGAAAAGCAACAACACAAGATCCAGTTCAGTGACCAATTAGGTGAGGTGAAGCCTGGCCAACAGTGACTGGCTACAGGTGACTCATTTGGGACACCTGTCAAGCAGCCAAGGAGCCACACTGATCACACCGCTGCCTGTAAAGCAAAATGCAGATGTGTTTCTGTCTGCAGAGGCACAGCTTTTTGTACCGGGTTGTGAACATGTTTGTCAATGAGGACCGACTCGCTTTTGGAACCAGCCTTCAGTGGCCGTTAGAGGAACTGCATGGCCGTGCACACGCTTTATTTCTCAGCCGCTTCTTGAGTCCGATCGAGAATGTAAACCAGTGACGATTAATTGTTAATTGAATTACTGATTTTTGAGCTAGTCTCGCGTTTCCGCTCCTCTCTGCTTTCCGACCGCTCTGAGCTCTCGGTCTAACGTTCCATTAAAAGGCGCTACAGCTTGTGGCTGGCCACACTGAGTCACTGCACAGCGTACGGCATATATCGCTGACATTTCTTCATGCTGCTTTAGCCAAGAATCTTTTATACCGTTTGCCCTTTATAACGCTGCAGTCTTCTTGGATGATTTAATGTTGTTTTTATGCCGTGTGGGTGTTCTGACCTCGTGGTAATGGCAGTTACTAATTACATAGGCAACATCTAACAACCGCAAACACCCACCTGTGTACCCATGTGGTTCGCTCGACCCCCACGTCAAACGTCTGGAGCCGCAAGACACTGCATTAATTATTTTGGTAGATATTCTCATTAAGTGTGCAGCGTAAACCTGACACAGTGACAGTCTGTCTGTATCACCGTAACTGCCCCGCCTTCTTTCCTCTCTTTGTTTGTCTTTTGTATTTGTGTTAAAAACACTTGCTGCTGTATCCCTCCTGTCCTCAGGATGGCCCCAGAGGTCGCTGCTGTGGAGATTAAAGGCGGGTACAATGAACTTTGCGACATCTGGTCTGTGGGCATCACAGCCATCGAGCTGGCAGAGCTGCAGCCTCCAATGTTTGATGTCCACCCACTGAGGTAAACGCACACCGAAAGACACGACTCACATGCCCGAGCACGTGTACACTGCTGTACCCACACACAGACCCACTATGAGGCCTTGCAGCCTCCATCTCTAATTTATTTAACCACATCAAGGATGTTTCCTGTTGCTACCATAACAATATTTCAGGTCAGTGCTGGAGATGTTTATATGCAGTCACACAGGAAGTCCCTTTCCTGACTCCCTGATCTGTGAGCAGTAATAGGAATTTGAGACGTTATTCCGATTATTCCATCACGGGTCCGACTGATTCCGCTGACTCTGTCCCTCTCCTTTATTTAATTTAAGGGCAATGCAATTTTCATCACACTATTGCTTCTTTAATACTCTTTATTTTATTTTCCTATAACTAACCTCGGTTTTCACCTGATGCACAGGTTTGTATGTAAAGGTCAGTTCATGCAAATTATGCTCTTCTGCACTTACAGCTGAGGCCTTAAAACGTTGCAGTCATCTTGCCTGCTTAACCAGATCTTTGAAGAGACGCTTCTGCAGAGGCAATATTTTTTCCATTTGCTATCGTCAGCGTTAGATATCTGATCTTATTTCATCCTGAAGGCTGAACCCTCGTTCTGCTGGCACACTCGAGATACCAGCATCGTTTCAGCCTGACTTTGAGAGAATATTTCTAACAGGGAAAAGTTGTGAAGTCACCAGAAGTCTCTGAATTTCGAACCTTCTGATCCTGCAAGCACCGAGGTTATCATAGTGTACTAAAGCCACGTGTAAAAAACCTTTAGCAGATGTCCACATCGATAACTCAAATTAAAACAAAAGCTAGAGTTTTAAAAAAAAATCAGACCACAATATTACTGAAAATAAACTCGAATTAAATTAAATATAGAAATAATGTCCTCAGTTTTGGTCACATTTAACAGCCCGCCCGGCCTGACGAGGCTTCGGTGTTTGCTGAGACTTAAATGTCACAGAGAGTCTGCTGCCTTTGCGAGGTGCCGTGTTTCTGCTGTGATGCTTCTTCTGAATTTCTCAGATTTCACCTTTGTGTTATTATAATGTGTGTTGTGTATTTTACAAATACACAACACACATTATAATAAGAAAAAGATTTAAACTAGCAACAAAAACTAACACAACAAAGTGAAACTAACTGAAACTAAATGAATTCATAAAAATTTCAAAACTAAATGGAAATAAATATTAATCACGCTCATTTGACGGAGAGGAAATCTTTCACTATGAGCTGCTTCTGCACCTCAAACTCAGTAGAGCTCACACAAACAGTCCAACACCGCAGTAAAAGTGTATGTTTAATGTCACGTTTCGAAACAGACGGATCACAGACGCCTTCAGATGTTTCTCTTTGTTCCTAAAAATTAAGTCCAAATATCTCTTGTCATTGTGGGTAAGAAACAGTTTTCAGAGAACAGTTTCATCGGTGAGAACTTCACCAGAAGCAATATTGTCGCAGGCTTAAAAAAAAAGAGGAGGCTGTCTGCATCTCTGCTGCAGGTTCCTGCAAAGCAGAGGAAGCTGAAAAAGTCCAAGTTGAAAGGAAGTCGCTGGTGTTAAAGATAAAGGCATGGTGCTTTTTCTTTGTTAAGGCGAGTGAGAGATGTGAAGTCATCGAGTCGAATCACTAGACCGGTTCACTTCTCATCATCGTGGGTTTGTAGTCGTATCATCACGCAGTCGTATCAGTCGCATCTTACAGGTTTCTCACAGAGCTCACCGCTTACCTGCAGTCAGAGCGTATCGACTGACTGCAGGAGGAAAAATATTCCATAAAAGATGCAGCGAGGATTTCACGCATTGAGCTGTTATCTTGTTGCAATCACACGCATGCGCGTGCGTGTGCAATAAAAATGCTCTGCAGATCTTTCTCAAGATGTCTGGAAACATGCGTGCACGTGACACACGTCGCCACTCACCTCAAATGTTTCCCCTCGGTACATCGGCATGCATGTGGACACACAGCCGAGCGTGCGCACACTGACATTCATAGAAAACATCGAGTGTTTCCACCACCCACATGTACCTGGTTACTCACACACCCTCAGCTGACTCAAACAAACACACCATAAGTCATTCTGTGTGTTTTCATGCTGTGCTCTGTTTCTTCCTGTAGAGTGCTGTTTCTCATGTCCAAGAGCGGCTACCAGCCTCCTAAACTGAAGGACAAGTCAAAATGGTAACTAAAAGCCTGCAGCACTACTGAAGCATGTATTATATGTAATCAGCTCGTCATCATCAGGTGCAGCCTTGAATCGTTGTATGCTTAAACATTATATTAACATAACGTAAGCTCTGCTCGTCAGATAACATTATAAATACTGCGTGTGCAGCGAGTGTTGTATTTTCTTGACCTTGCACATGTCTCCCGTCTTCAGGTCATCCAATTTTTATAACTTTGTGAAGGCCATGCTGGTGAGGAACCCCAAGAAGAGACCGAGCGCCACCAAGATGCTCACAGTCAGTAGCGCTCACTCTCGCGTGATTGTCTTTGGGTTCATTTTGTGTTATTTCTGCATCAGGCTGATCACACGATGTCTACGGCTCCTTAAAAAGTCTCAAACATACAATGTGTTGTGGAAGATGCCACGTCGCGCTAAATTTCTGATGTGTTGTAAAGCTCAATATTGCCCTTTACACCCTTTACACATGCAAATGAGCCCCTCCCTCTTGATTTTTCCATCACACAACCATGATTACTTCCTGTGTCACACGCGGTTAGACCTGGTGCAGGTTTCAAACCATAAAGAATCGCCTGCTTTCTTACTTTTTCTGCTAGCTTGTCCTGATGTCTGTCTCTCTGCTCTCTGCAGCACACCTTTCTGACCCATCAGTGCCTGAACCAGGAGCTGACCCTGGACCTGCTGGAGAAGTACCGACACCCTGAGAAACTGAAGAGCTGCCTGGTCACAGACGATGAAGAGATGGAGGTCAGACTGATGAAGCTCTCTGTCTGTGTGGCGATCCCAGCCTTGGATGTTTCGTGTTTTGGGGTTAATCGTATATTTTGCTGTGATTTAAGGTGATTGTTCCTGGATCGTTAAGGAGAATCCAGTCCATCAACAAACACAACAGAGCGGGAAGAACCAACTCTGACATAAGCTGTAAGAAAACAAATATATTTCACTTTGAAATATTTTATTTTATCGTTTGTTCCCAAGTATTCCCTTCCAGGAATCATTTCCTCTTTGGTAAACAAAGAAACACATGTGCACATTTACAACTCACAAGAAGTACATTGCTGGGTACATTATACTGTGCATAGAAAAGCAAGAGCAGTCCAAGACTCAGTACCTCCACCAAGGCTGAAAATTCCCCCCACACTGCATTAACTGTGTCTCTGGATCCAGATTAGGTTTAAATTTCCCTGAGAATATCAAAATGAGGTGCCTGGATTCTTCCTAATCGTATCATTCTGTGTTTTTATGAAGATATGAAACCATATGTCCATTTTCCACAAATCTCACAAGAGTCAAGAATCCTTCCAAAAGTGTCATCATGCAGATTTGGATCAAAACTTAACCTCCTCTAAGTTGGACCTCTGATAAAATGTTCCCACAGATCCTGAAACACATCTTTGGCCGACGTGTGAATGTTTGTGCTTCTCATAGTTTCATTTTCTCGGCCTTTGCCTTGTTAGCTGTGGTCACAGAGTGTTTCACTAATCCTCTGTCTCAGTCCTGTTGCTTGAAGATGTTTAAGTTTCTTTGTGGGGAAAAAAAATTCTTGTGTTTTTGTTTTTGCCCAGTGAATCAGATCTACACTCAGAGGCCCACGAAGACCGACTCACCGACTGTAACGGTGAGTTTATATTAGAGGGCACACGTGCATTATATGTGCTGAATATGCATGCATACAAGTTCTACATCCATATGTACATTGTTAAAAACATTCTTTATATGTATTTATATAAAAATCTTTCAGTTACAAGGAGAACTGATCATTTACACCTGGAGAAGAGGCAGAATGTTGATCATATAATCTGTATTCATCCCAGTGAAATGAACACGTTTCCCATTTTAGCTCCTGGTTTTTGTACATCTGGACATTTGCACACTTTCTAATCCCATTTATGCTCGTTTTTTTTTTTTTTTTTTTACAGTTAAGGCCATCGATGGGATCGAGTGACAGCAGCAAGAGCCCACCAGGGTATGCAGATCACATATCAGTCAAACAGTCACATTAAAGCCAGTATGTTATTAAAATGTTGCACCTGTCTGCCCTTTTCCTGTTGCAGGGACCAGGACTCGGAATCAGACGACGACTATGATGATGTGGACATGTAAGAAACATCACACAGTTTCCTAAGTGAGAAAGAACAGACTGTTGTTTGTCTGCGTTTCCACTGCAGTGAAGACTGCAAAGAGCTTTTTACATTAGTCCTCTGAGGTAGAGACAGATGGACTTCAGTGGACAGATTATTGTCTGTGTGACGGCCGGTACAAACCTTCCTCCAGGTCATATGGGAAAAATTTGACTTTCAGCCTTTCTTCACCCAGTGTAGGTTGCAGGACTTTTAAAAGTTTGCTGTGGTTGTCTTCTCTCACTTTAACCAATTAGCACCAATAATCTCAGTACGTAATTCTATATATCTCAAAAACAACCGTATTTCAGCGGAGGTGGACCAAAAAGCCGTGTTTGTCTCTGTATGCAGTAATCAGTGATTTCGGTGAACTGCATTGACACTGTCTCTGTTTGTCTGTCCTCAGCCCTACGATACAGCCTCCTGGGTAAGCCCAGTAAACACACGCGTATTAATGTGAAATTTATTCCCATCATTAACGCAGCAGACTGAACCGACACTCTCTCTGCCGACAGGTTCATAATGCCACCTAATGAAACGCCGCCTCCTCTTCCTCCAAAGGTGATTATTAAGGATTGCTGTTTGTTGTTTATTTAACATGCGATTTCTGCTAAAGAGTTATTTTGTTTATTTATTCTTACATGTTAGAATAAATACTAGGTCGAAATGCTGATTATTAATACCAGCCTTTTATCTTTTCAAAATTAAAGGCATTACTTCGTTTTTATTTTGTAAATTTTATCTTAGGAGGAAATTTAAAAGCCTGACAGGATTAAAAAAACCCTGACAGATAGACAGCGCTGTGTGAAGATGTATGCAGTCAGAGTTTTGTTTCACGACTCAGTTCTCGGTTCTCTTTGGACCTCTTGCACAGTTTTAAGTTATTTAGTGGTCTGTTGAACTTGCTCTGAGGCGCTCTCTGGCTTTTCTGTCTCTTTGTGTAAACCCAGAGTGACATTTTAAAGTGGATCTATTATGCTTGTCCTTTTTCTGTCTAAACACATTGTTACAGGCATGGCTGTTCATATTAAACATGGCCAAAGTTTCTTATAATAAAAGTGAGCAACTTTACTAATAACAGGCTGTTTTAAACATTCTGTTTCAGACAGTTTTTTCTATCCTTGGCTCTGTTTGATGTCACAGAGTGGGAATGTCCTTGACATGATCATATTGGGCACAGACTCCACCCACCTACCCTTCAAATCATCTGTTTGCGAGCGGCAGCCAATCAAAAGAAAGTTATCATAAAGGGGGAGGGCCTAAAGCAGCTTGTTTCTGACAGAGGCTGAACTGATGCTGCACCAAGTGTCAGATAAATAAGGATTATTTTGATCATGCAAAGCTACTTTTATATAGCCAAAAAGTACAGACATGGAAGCTGGCATAAGATCTCCCTTTAAAATATTATGATTCAGAGATGAAAACTGCAGAAAACGCTCATCAGTTATTTTACCAAAAGTCTTTTGTGCCTGATTTTTTTTTTTCTTTTCTTTTCTTTTTTTTGTGCAGCCCAAACAACGAACCAGCTCAGAGGAAAGCATGGCGGCAGAAGACGATCGAACAAGAAAGCTGACCTCTCTGTGCGCCCCCACCCCGCTCATAAGGACGTCCAGCGGGACGCACGTCCGGCCCACACCACAACCACGAACTACACGACACTCAGGTGAGCGTCAAATGTGCTGCAGTGTTTCTGCACGAGTCACCTGCTCAGCCAACTGAGCTGTAGCAGCAAGACGTTAATATCGAAGCATATTTTATATGACGTGCAAATTATCAGTCCATTTTCTTATTATTCTGTGTGTGTGTTCCAGACCCTGCATCCTTACCTCTCCAGTTTAATGAGCCCCCACCTGACCTCCTTCCTCCTGAACTTCCCCCTAAAGGCATACGCAGACGGCAGCCAACAACAAAGGTAAGACAAGGGGAAGATGACATTTCTTAAAGGGGTTTTCTACACTTTTGCGCTTTCCAGCAGTGTAACATTGTGCCCGTCCACTTCTTAGAATAACTGTGTCCAGAACACACAGAAATAATGTCCAGATCAGAACAAACGACCCTTTTTGAGGAAGCAGAGACAAAGTTCAGTGACAGCCTGGCAGAAGATGATTTTTCTGACAGTCATGGAGGAAACTGAGCCGCACATCTTCCCATTTCCCTATTCCCAGTTATCCACATCTTCTCTGCTCCCTCACAGCACGACTGCATCCTGACACAGTTATCGTCATCATCATCATATTTTTCTTTCTGTTTGCAGGATCATCCTGAGTGTGCCAGCCCCGTCCTGAAGAAACCTCCTGTGAGTTTCTCCTCCCTGTACATCAGCTCTTTGCTGAGCATCTCAGATTTTTGATGTTTTAAGTTTATTTTTCAAGCGAAGCGATGAACAGCATAAATTCATCGGTAGAATTTTAATCTTGCAATTTTATAGACGAGTGTTAAAAATCAAAGGGGACCTTTTATGTTTTTCCTGTTCCTGTCATATATACATACATGTTACTTTGGCAGATGTTTCTATTAAATATGGCCAAAGTTGTAAAAAACGAATTTGGCTTACTTGCAGGTATGTCCCTGTGAGGCAAACGCTCAGGTTTCAGACTGCTTTAAACACTCAGATTCAGATAGTTCTCGCTGCTCCTGCTCTGTATGACATCAGAGACACACAAAAGGTATCCGAGCCTTCTGTTTAACTAAATGCAGCCAATCAGAAATCAGAATAAAGACACAGAAACTCTTCAGCTGAAGGGGATGCCACCTCCTTGTGGCTTGAATAGTTATGCACACTTGGGACACCATATTGTGAGAATGCAGTGATGTGTGCAGCACCCCACCCAGCCCTTTCGGTTCTTTGCCTTTTATTGTTTATTCCTCACTGTTTAAGGCAAAGTGAGAAAAGGAGAGGCAGAAAGCAGGGAGGTCACTCCCAGCAAGCCTGAATATTTTTTTGAAATCAGCATCGATTTTCAAATGGTGCAGAACTCCTGGGCCTAAAAGGCTGCATCAAAGCCACCAGGATATGCTAAATAAGGGTTATTTTGAGCTGTGAATCATGCAAAGCGACTCTAGAGAAAGCCCAAGAATAAAATACAAATAAGCAAAATAGAAAAGAATTTACTAAAAAATAATATATGAAACAAATAGCAAGCATGGTGCAAAATAAAACTGTTCAAAATGTGTGCAAGTAACACATCATCACATCCATGTAAAGTCCACATAAACTAAAGTTTACTTTAGAGATGAAATGTTTAGAGTAATAACATTTAAAGGTGAAGTAAAACTCAGACTTCGTGGTACATTTGGGTCTTATTCCACAGTTGCTTTTGCTTTCCTTCTCTAAATGTCACTCCTCTGTGATCCTGTGGTCTCTTCGACCTTTAGCGCTGAAGGAGTAACCATTCAGTGGGCGTGTTGTAGGTGTTTGTTTTGTAAGATTCTTTCAGTGGTTTGAAATCATGTCTACTGCAGAGAGGATAGCGTGAATAATTTAATACCTTTCCCTCCCTCTCTCTCTTTTTCTGCAGGTCTACTTTAAAAAGATCTTTCATGGCTGTCCTCTTAAAATAAACTGCTCCACGACCTGGGAGAACCCCACCTCTAAAGGTTGTATGACAGAAAGACGAGCACAGAAAATTCTCCACTTTGCCACCTTAACAAACTTCTGTCTGACCTGCCTGTGCTTGCTGTCCCTCTCTCAGACCAGCATCTGATCCTGGGGGCAGAGGAAGGGATCTACACCCTGAACCTCAACGGCTCTGAGGCCACGATGGAGCTGGTAGGCCATTTATCTACTTTAACAAAGTTTTCAAAAAAGGCAAAAAAGACTCAAGTGACCCTAAAAGAGACTGTTGGGTTTGATTTAGTTGCTATTGTCGATTCAGCCTGATTGTCCTCCTTGAGTAGTCGTGCAGGGCCTGCGCTACAGAGCAGGCTTTGGGGCTCAGCAGGTTAACCTCAGGGCTTTATGAGGTTTTTATGAGGTTTTATCTATAGTGGTTCACTTCTTACTCAGGTAATTCCCCACGGTAACTTGTGCTGCATACCTGACCAGTGCAGGAGATCAACAGATATAAAATGTACCAGCCAGTTCTCTGGTAATCAGTGTCTGGTGCAAAGATAGTAAAAGGTCTAAGGTTTTAAAATTTTTCCTTCCCAAACAAGCTCCATATAGATTCTTAATAACTTTATTCTTTGCGCTTTTGCTTTCTGGCTTTCAATTTTCAGTTTAAGTTCTCTTGCTGTGAACATTAATAATAAACTCCTAAGCCTTCAAAGTATTCAGATACAGTGTCTGTGACTAAAGAAGGACAAATATTGCTGAATGGGCAAAAAGCAGAACCTGGTTTAAATCACTGCATCATGTGTGTGTATGTGTGTTACCATTATTATCCTCATTAATGTGGTATTTCAGTTAGTTCCTTCCTTCTTCTCTCCGAGTTAAGTGCAGTTTACGTCACCCGATGATCTCCACCAGAGTTGTGAAGTCGTGGGGAATCTGTTTAGAGCTGCATGTTTCAATAAAAATATCAGTATTTGGAAACAGTGTACCGATAATTTTTTATTTTCTATCGCATCTCGTCCCTGCATTGAGTTAAATGAATCACACTTTATCAAAAAGGCTTTTCCGTAAGTGGCCTGAATATAAAAAAGCTGACAAGCTATGACATTAATGAATGAATGAATGATTGGTTCTTCTTTTTCTTCCAGTTGTATCCTGGGAAGTGTACCTGGGTGTACACCAGTAACAACGTCCTCATGTCTGTATCAGGTAAAGCAGATCCTCATTCAGCTGGTTGTCTGTAATAAGACTCAGACTTGTTGCTGGAAGTGGACCTCATTGCTCATTTCTAAGATTTTCAGGGCCACATACAATAACCTCAGTTTTATCCGAATTAAGAAGCAGAAAGTTAGCGGCCATCCAGGTTTTTATGTCTTTAAGACATTCCTGCAGTTTAACTAATTGGTGTGTGTTATCTGGCTTCATGGATAGATAAACCTGGGTGTCATCTGCATAGCAGTGAAAATATATGCTATGCCTTCTAATGATACTGCCTAAAGGAAGCATGCATAATGTAAAAAGAACTGGTCCTAACAAGGAACCCTGTGGAACTCCATAATTTAGTCTATTAGATAGAGATGATACAAACCACTGCAGCGTAGTAACTATAATACCTACAGCGTGCTCTAATCACTGTAAACGCTTAAAATAAACCAATTCTCTGCAGATGATCTGTTAGCTGTTTTACAACTACTCTTTCAATAATTTTGAGATAAAAGGAAGGTTTGTGATTGGCCTGTGATTACCTAAGACAGCTGGGTCAAGTGATGGCTTTTTAAGTAACGTTTTAACTACCACCAGCTTGAAGGCCTGCGGTACATAGCCGATTAATAGAGATAGGTTTATCATATTTAAGATTGAAGCATTAATTAATGGTAGGACTTCTTTGAGCAGTCTTGTAGGAATGGGATCTAAAAGATGAGGATAAATGACTCCTCAGCTGTGGGTCTCCAGCTGTATGTGTGCACAACAGAGTACAGTCAAGGCTTTATGCTTCAGTCACACAGGCCTAGAGACCAGTTTGTAACGACTGTGGGGATTACCAGTCACTAGGAAAAAATGCATATTCCTCCACTGTTTGGCCAGTGGTGGCTGGAGCGTGCTGGCAGTTGCTAGAGTGCTACACCAAAACATCCTCCAACAGCTTGCTGCTGTCACCCGCAGTTTGCATGGAAGATGCCAACCTGTCTGCAAACATTTGCTAACTGTTCACCTGCTGGTTGTTAAACTTGAGAAAAACTGCAAAGCAAACATTTGTTTTCAATACATTTTGAAAAGTATTTGAGATGTCAGCCATGTTTAACATGAATATCTGATATTGTAACAGCATACATGTCAGAAAATAAGGAAAAGGTGTAATAGGTCCACTTTAAAGAACACATTAGGAAGCTGCTGGTAGACCCGCAGACATGCTTTAATTAAATGGGTCAAAGGACCTTTGATTACATTAAAACCTCTGAATGTTTTCATTAATTGCTTTTACCTTCTCTCTTTGCCTCTTTGTTCAGTGTTATTAGAACTGGTTTGATCTGTCTAGTTAAACATGTCCAGTCTAAAACTGTTAAAATCTGATTTAAAATACGATTTTTTATTCTTTTTTCTCCACCGACTGTCTTGTCAGACTCAATTTTATCTCTTTATTTTTGAATATTACACTTTTACCTGATGGTTTGTCCTTTTGATGTCTCATGTAAACATTTAATGTGATTGTTGGTAAAAGTTACCAGACAAATAAGTGAGTATTGCTGTGACTTTGTGCATTTAGTGGATTTGATCTCAGGTCTGGTGATGTCGGAGTCTGTAAACAGTTTGCAGATCAGTTCGTGAACTGCGTCTGATTTTGTGTTTGCAGGTAAATCGTCGCAGCTTCACTCCCACATGCTGAAGGAGCTGCACGAACAGGCGCGCAAAGACCAGAGGATGAGCGCCTTACCAACTCACAGACTGTTGCCTAGGTAACAACCACACTAAGTTTCTCTGCAGTTAATTTTCAGTCGTGATTGAAAGATCCACTCGTCCCATTCAAACGCTGATTTTCTGCATTTTTGTGTTTAGAAAATGTGTGGTGACGTCTAAAATACCCGACACCAAAGGCTGCAGGACCTGCTCAGTCGGTGAGAACAGATTCTGTTCAGGCGTAGTTCGATACTTGGTTTTGTGTGAGAGTTTCTATTTCACTTCTCTACATCCCTAAAGGGGAAACACCACAGGGGAAGAGTGTAAAACATGAAACTACACCAGCTAAATTATTAAATTAGAGAAATCGTGATAGGTTTTCTTAAAGTCTGTCTAAATGTAAAACTGGAAAATACTGCTGATGTGAAGATTTCAGTCTTAAAACGTCTTTTAAAGCTCTTTTCATTAAAACTCTTTACATCAAACCTCTGCAGGTGATTACTTAGAAAATAAACTTTTGTTTTTTGAAGTGTTTTACTAAGTGTTTTAACATTTTCAGTTTGGAAATGAGCTGTTAGCTCATTAAAAATGCTAATCTGAACTCTTCGGTCACTGTGTTAGGTAGGCCTGTTCAACTTCTGGTTCATGAAACTGTCCATTCAGTCACAATTCATTGCATTGAGGCATGTAGACATGGTCAAGAAAACCAGCTGAAGTTCAAACTGAGCATCACAAGGGGAAAGAAAGGTGGTTTAAGTGACTTTAAAGGCGGCATGGTTGCTGGTGACAGACAGATTGGTCTGAGTGTTTCAGAAACCGCCGATCTGATGGGATTTTCCCACACAGCCATCTCTAAAGTTCACAGAGTACAGTCCAAAACAACAGAAGATATGTTGGCAGCAGTTCTATGGGAGAAAATGCCACGTTGATGCCAGAGATCAGAGGAGAATGATTATACTTGTGACAGTCAGGGCATGCAGGAGAGCATCTCTGAAGCAGCAGAAGACCACACTGTTGCTAATCCTGTCAGCTAAGAACAGGAAACTGAGGCTAAAATTCACACAGGACATGTTGCGTGACCTGATAAGTTTTGTTTTTTTGCTAAAATAATCTGACTTGGTGTTACCGACGTGAAAGCATGGATCCATCTTGTCTTGTATAAACAGTTCAGGGTGGAAGTGTAATGGTGTGGATATCGTCTTGGTGTACTTTGGGCGCCTACATGAGTGTTGTTGCTGACCATAATTATAAAACTGACCAGTGCATGAGATAAAAACATGTTTTCCCTGTAATGTCTCATCTTAACTGTTTGACGAGGTTTAAAATATTAATAATAAAAATAAAGAATGCAGATTCCTGTGCATGTTTATGGTGATCAGTTCTGAGTGAAAACCAGCTGAAATCTGTTGCTTGTTTCTGCGTCTCGCAGCAGGGAACATGCAGCGAGGCTGTGCCTTCCTGTGCTGTGCTTTGGAGTCCAGTGTGGTGCTGCTGCAGTGGTACGAGCCCATGCACAAGTTCATGCTGATTAAGGTACGTGTGTCAAACATGTGAATTACTAAGGAAAGCATTCTGCCCTTTCTGTGTTTTCACTTCTCAGAAGAGCAAAATCAGTGACAGAAATACTTGCTGTGTAACATATTATAGACTTAGTAAACTGTGAGTGCTGATGATTTCACTCACCAGAATTAGAGACTTTTACAGGGTTGGCATCCAGCACAAAGTTAAACAAGCCTGCTACTGCATTATACTTTTTTCCCCATCCTGGATAGATGCTATTGGTGCTGAAATTTTAATGCTTGATGCACAAATTGTAAGCATTAGGACCCTTAAACACCTCCTGATGTAGCTTCTAGTTGGTTTTATTTGATTTATTTATTGTCTCCAGTTATGTTCAGTTAGTGTAGCATCCACAGGATGTAAAGAAACATTTTAATATGAAATAATTCAAGCAGTGCCACAGAAAAGTAGGTTTCAGCCACATAAATTCCCCTTCCCCAAACCTGCAGTGAATAAACTGTAAACCTGCTGAGATGGGAAAACCCGTTAACGCTGAAATCTATTGACACGAAGAAAACACAAGAAAGATTATGTGATTATCTGAGATGTACCTGAGGTGGTGCCACGGTCGTGCCGCTTTTATTTAACGTGTTTCTGTTTTGAATTTATTTTTTTAGTGGGCTGTTAACATTGACAGCAGCTTATAAAATGACTGCCGGCGGTCACACAAAGCTTTTTTATTGTCTCCATTAAATTTATGAGTTAGAGCTGAGACGTCTAACCATAAAATGGTTATGGTT
Organism: Pelmatolapia mariae; assembly: GCF_036321145.2. Classification (NCBI taxonomy): domain Eukaryota; kingdom Metazoa; phylum Chordata; class Actinopteri; order Cichliformes; family Cichlidae; genus Pelmatolapia; species Pelmatolapia mariae. The sequence continues at coordinate 35,515,110 of NC_086239.1, read as the reverse complement.
TGGAGAACAGACTCAGGTGTCCTCGGTTACTCCTTCTGTGTGGCTGAAAGGCTGCAGGTTATAAGTCCTCGAACAAAACACCGTAACGATCTGCTTTGTTAGCCGCTCCTTCAGCCGAGGAGCGAAACAGACGTTAAACTCCTGCTTTTTTTTTCTCTTTCGTGCTTGTAGCATTTCGACTTCCCTCTGCCCAGCCCTCTGCGGGTGTTTGAGATGGTGGTGGTGCCCCAGCAGGAGTACCCGATGGTGTGTATCGGTGTTTCTCGAGGCTCCAGCCCCAACCATCCGGTCTATGTAGAATACATTAACCTCAACTCCAACACGTCCTGGTTCACCAACACGGGTCTGGGTAAGCTGACACCTCGTTATCAGAAACACATTAGTGTTTACCGTGAAGTCTGAATCCCTGCTGCAGCTGCAGCTGCTGCTGCTGTTGTTGTTGTTGTTGTTGTTGTTAATGGTGGTGGTGTCTGCGTGCTCTTACAGAGAGGCCATGTCCAGAAGTAGTCCAAGTAAACCAGCTGGACAATAACTCGCTGCTCGTCCTCTTGGAAAGTAAGTATCACACTAAACTTTGTTGTCTTCAGAAAGAGGCGTGTTTGTTGAATTTGAACTCACACTCACATTGTTACAGTTCTGACTGCTGCCATGTGGGTGTTTATTAACCAAAACCAGCACGACCAAAATTACTGTGCTTGTGTGTAGTGCACGTGTAATCTTGTCGGGTTTGAAATGTTTACTTGGAGTCGGGTACCATCACTGTGACTACTCCCTGTATTCAAAGTGACTTCGGTGCATCAAGATGCCAATGAAAGGGCAAATAACCAGCAAACAGTCTGTGATTGGTTTGTGATTGAATGGGATCAGGTTGCCATTTAAATCACATCTGTAATATGGAATAATTAACTGTAATAAAGCAGCATTAATCAAATCAAACAAAATCACAAATCTGTTGTAAATCAGATACAGAAACTCTTAACTGCAGAATGACGAAGGCTCTCTGCAACCTTCATTTCAAATGGGATTATAACCAGATACAGCACGTTGAATAAAGATGCTCCCATCTGTGCAAACTGACACAGCTGGATTGCAAATTGTTCATTTTGTTAAAGTGACCAACATGGCAGATAATTCGCCTTTGGATCCAGTTTTGAGTGGTTGTCTTGGTTTTGGCATTCATATTAACCTGTCCGCTCTCTTAAGGAGAGCACTGCTATAATGATGTTATGGTGCCGTGTTGATTCTGACATACTGATAATTTATTTGTCTTAAAAGCTCAGATACAAAGAAATTTTGAGCCTTTCTCAGTTACTTTCAGTCTGACTAACCTGAAAACAGCTCCAGATATTTATTATGTTCCCTAAGGACTATTTTAACTCATTATGATTTGAGCACCATAATGCTGTCTACCGTCATATTTCCACAGAGTTATTCTAACACAAACACTGCCCCTCTCTCCTCCACAGGGTCGGTACAAATAGTTGGTCTTGATGGGGAGTTTAAGAGCGGCAGAACGCAGCACTCTGAGACCATCTTCTCTCAAGATGTTGAATCTATAGGTGAGAGGAAGGAGTGAGACCCTGGTTATGGTGAATATCAGAGACGCTGAAGGCTCAGCACTGACTCTTGTTTGTCTGTACAGTGTATTTTGATGACACGCTGTTGGCAGTGTGGCGTCACGGCTGGTTGAGGAAAGGAAAAGGTTTCACGGAGATGCTGGAGGAAATCACTGACCACAGGAAGATCCACAGACTCGTGCAGTCCGACAGGTACAGCATGTCCTCGCTTTGAATTTTCTGTGGATAAAAAAATCACCTGCAGTCTAGACTGTATATAAAGGATGGATGCACCCTAAAGGCACAGCTCAGGACAGACTGGATTCTGCACTGACTCACAGGCGCCATCATGTGGTACAAATGAGCATAACAAGAAAGTGCTGCCTGGGCCTAATTTAACTGAACTTTAGTTGACGTGTGCGTACATGGATGTTTTGGAGTTAAAGTCCTGTTCATTTAATTTGCTTTCATTCAGTTTGGAAGGTTTTAAAGTATTTTAAACGCAGTTACCTACAACAATTACTTTATAAATTAAAGCATGCATTCTGCTTATTGGCCAGCAGGGGGTGAGTCTGAGTGTGTTGAAGCTGCTGCTAATTTAATTTGTGACCTCAGCAAACACTTTCCTGATGTTTATCTTCTCAAATGGTAGTTTCAGGTCTTATTTAATAGAACTTATGGTTTTTTTGTGCTGATCAGTGTTTGACACGTGACCTTTTCACTGCAGGATGGTCCTTTTAGAAACGCATCAGAACGAGGACCCGTCGGGGCTTTCCAACCTCTACGTCCTGGAGATCGCCGAGAACTACGTCATGCTGGCCTGACTCTCCCACACCCTGCTTCTACTGGGACTTAATACAAGAGAGAAAAGACACGTTGGGCTTCGACATTTGGATCTGTCATCGTTAAGTTCGATGCGTATAGACGCCTCACTGCCCCAGTATTTTAATTTCTAACCAAAGGAGAGGTAATCTGTCAGAAACAGGTGATGCCATGATGCTGAAAGTTCATTCTGTCCTAAGAGGATTTCTGTGTTGTAGCCTTTATCCCTCAACTTCGGGGAGTTTGCTCTTATTTATGCCATTTTCAACTTTGGTTTGTGCGATCCAGAACAAACCAGAGCATCCAGACAGCTGAGAAAACCCTGAAGGAAGGAAGGACCTCCTCTAACACTAAAGAGGAGGGGGGCATCCTTTGTTCTGCCACAGTATTGTTGATCAGAGCAGCAGCAGCTGCCTGAGGGGACTGACACACGTGGCCTCCTGAAGACGCCACATACAAGCTGAAAGCACTGCTGCTGTTCGCGCTGTGTGTTTAGTGACTTGAGCCTGTATGTCACACTTTTTACTGCCGTTACAGTGTAATAAAATGAGTTAACACAACATGGAAAGCTTTGTTGATTTTGGAGGGGGGTGTTGGGGCAGATGTGTCAACGGAGGGCGACGGCATCATTAACTGCAGTGATTTCTGTTCTGTGTATCACCGTCATTTTTGCCTGTGATTCTAAGGCAGAATCATGGGTTTGTTTCAGCACTGACGAGACGCTTTTGCTTCATTTCCAGCATCTATCACTACCTTTTCTCTCAGTTTATGGTAGAAACGTCTGGAAAGTAATGCAGTTAGGCTCCCAGGCATTCGATATTGCTTTCAAATAATTATCCTTCCATCCACTTCCTTAACCTCTTATCTATCGAGGTGCCTCAGGGGGCCGAAGCCTATCCCAGCTATCATAGGGTGAGAGGTGAGCGTATCACCTGAACATTTCTCATCCTGTTCCTGCTGAGTCGGCACACACATGCAGGTCCAGATGTTTCTTCTGGAGAACATTTTTCTGGGCTTACTGACTGCAGCAGGAGTCTTCACATAAACACCGGGAAGCTGTGGATGCATCAGTGTAATTTATCCTCTTTAAGAAAATTCCCTTTTATCACCCTCGTAAGTCTATTCTGTCCCAGCCACGTTGTATTTCTGCCAAGACACAATATCCCCGGATGCCCCCAAACTTTTAAAACACGATCTTATATGAAACTACAGCATAAAACACTCAAAGCATATGAGTAAATATAAGCTGTTAATTAAGAAGTACTCGACTACACTGCTCCTGGCTTCAGATCGTTTAGGGAGCCTTCTCCTGTGTGCACACAGAGCCAGAGGAGGAGGTGCTGACTGAGAGCACAAATCCATGGTGCTCAGGCAAGATAAAGTTTTAGTTTGAACTCATAATTCTGATTCAGAATTTAGGAGTTATAAACAGACGCCGAGTGATGTTACAGCAGTTTTCCTTCATAATTCCTCCTTTTTATTGGAGGGAACAAATACATCCTCTACATGCTGAGATGTCTCTGGTGTCCCTGCTTCATGTGGAATATTTCAAAGCCCTACAGCTGTAAATTATTTCAATTTGTTCCTCGCTGCCTTATGAAGAAGCTCAAGCCATTAGTGCCGGCACAGATTATATTTATTTTTCAGAAATCTATCAAACTGAGTCCAGTTAAGCGTGGATGGAGAACACAGTGGTGTTGGTAATGAATTTATATTTATAGATTTACAGCAAACACACTGTCACTTCTATTAGCATCTTCATTTCAGGCCACGGAATTTGTGCATAAAAAATCCTTCATTTTAATTAATTTATTCTGATCGGTAATTTTCTTTGTGATTTCAGCAGCTCAGTGTGAGCAGCGTCAGGTTTCGGCACTTCTAATGAAGCCTCTCTGCTGGCACTAATCTTTTCCTAAAAAAGACGCCTGAGTTATTCTCTGCTGAATTTAAAGGCGCTTCAGAAAAACTCTTGAGGTCCTTTATTCACTGAGGAGGGAGCGTCACACGTCACCGTCAAATATTTGGCTCATTCCAGGAAAACACTTCAGATACTTGATCACAGCCAAACATGGAATTTTGTATTTCATGGCATAAATTTGTTCAGTCTGCAGTGAAATATGAGTTACAAGATCATGCGCAAATTACATGTTATGATGTGAATTTCTTAGATATCTGGGCAGGCTTGTCCCACCCTGTCACAGGAGCTCAGGTAAAATTAATGCCTGTCATGTAACATGGCTGAAAATCCGTGTGTAGTCAAAGCTAAACAACACAAAAGCATCGTTATTTTATACAAAAATTGCAGTTAAAGTTGAAGAGTGACAGGGTAGGAATGGGCTTAACATGCTTGGTTTTGAAAAAAAAAAAAAGTTATCTGAAGCCACCAAAGAGTGTTTCTAACAATAAAAACATTAGAATAAAGGAATTATTCAGAGTAAATGCTGGAATTATACTACACAACGAATGCCTTTCTTTCTTCATTACTAGCAACAAGCAATATTTTGTGGTGAAACCAATCATCTCCACCTCACACAGCCATGATTCTGCATAATGACTACTTTTATTCTGGGTGCTCTCAGTATGCTTGTGCTGAAACCTTTGTACGGTTACTTCAGCAGGATTATGATTTTCATATGAAAGTGCTGATACATCTTTCACCCATTCTTACAAACGTCTGGCCACAAACGATTGATGGGCCCGAGCCAACTTGATTTGATGGTCAGGCTCTTTTGGAATAACTAAAGGAAGCATGCGGGACATACTTTATTTGCTAAACCATCTTGTGCTTGTTTCATTCACGTTGGAAATACTGAGCTGAGTTTGGTGGACAGCTTCAGCAGCATATCGGAGAAACGGCAGGTGTAACACAGAGATGTTTACTGTATTGTATGTGTGGTTTAAAGGGCAAGAATTTAAAATATGTAATTAAATTAAATGATTTTCCCTCTTTTGCTTGTGTCTTGGATGGGCACTCAGCCGTGCACTGGCCTCCTACCCAGAAGACCCAGTGGATAATCCGATCCATGTTTCACCACTTTTAAATAAAAAAAAAAACAAGGCTTAAGCTCTTAGCAGTGCTACTTTTCATGTAACACACCTGTCAGCACATCATAAATCTGAATTTATTTCTGATCAAATACTCAGATTTCCCGTGCGCCCCCTTATTCTCGCCCCCTCTGCCCACAAAAAACTTGGAAACGCCCGTGGTCCTGGCCGGTCCACTGGTTGTTAAGTGTTGGGGGTGGGGTGGTTGAATGAGGCTGACGGGGGCTGGATGTCCTCTCTTTGCCCCCCGACCACAGTGGGAGTGCGCAGTGCCAGGCCGGGCCAGCAGCAGCAGCTGACGCACCGTCACACGTACTTTACGCACGCTGGATGAAGGCAGGCAAAGACCCGGCGGAGGAGGATGCTAACACCGGCTCGGTGGGGCTGTCTCCGGGGGTTTATTTAGCAGGCAGTGGGGGTGCCGGTGTAAAATGCAGCGGGGCGGACGGGCTGTGCGGGTCGGCCTTGCTGAGCTCGGCTGCTGCGCCTCATGCTCGCCTCTCACGCATCTCTCCTAGGACTTGTGATTAGCGCGTTTTTGTTTCCAGGTCAGAATCTCCGTTTCCTGTGCGGCGTGTTTGTACTAAAATGGCCGGAGATGGCGGCGCTCTGAAGGATATCAATGAGATTAAGTCCCAGTTCCGGACCAGAGAGGGCTTCTACAAGCTGCTCACCCTCTCAGACTCGCTGCAGCGGGGCGGGCTGCCGCGGGGGCCGTCCGCCGGAGCCACGCTGGGCCCCGGGGCCGGACCGGGTCCGATACCCGGCGGAGGGGTCGGGCTGCTGCAGGGGCCCGGGGCTGCAGCCGCCGCCGCTGCCGCCTCTTCCTCCTCCAATGCCGCAGCCAACTCCTCCCCGGCTGGCTTCCTGCCGCCGGTCCGGGTCTCCATGGTGAAGCTGCAGCCCGAAGACCCGAGCGAGGAGTCGGAGCGGGTGTGCTTCAACATCGGCAGGGAGCTGTATTTCTACACGTACACCAACATCAAGAAGGTGAGGCTGGGGGCGAGTTTAGCCTCGCGTGCTAAGCTGCTAGTGTGATGCTGCTGCTTCGCATTTCGTCATCTTTTCAGGCTCACCGAGCGGCGGCTGCTGCACCACCACCACAGCTTTCTGCTTGTTATGCAATGCAAAATGGAGCTGCTGCTCATTTGGCTGAATAGGTGGTGAGTGGTGCATCGTGCAGACGGATGCACAGTGTCAGAAGGAGCTAAAGGAGCAGGAAACGGCGAGAAGAAAGGCTCTGACGGCTCTCCATTCACTGCAGCCTTACTGGGAGCTGAAGCCTGGTCCTTGACTGGGGCTGCCTGCCAGCGCTCACAGCTGAAGGCTTGTGATTTGGAGGCACACTGCGAGATCATTTACTTTCTGCAAAATGTTGATTTTTAACAACAAAACAATCCAGATGAACTGTCACTGCATCACAGGCTCTGCAGCCTCCCTGTCCCCTTATTGACAAGGCCATGTGTCAAAAATAGACTCCATTATTCCCAGAGTGGGTTGAATTTGACTATTTTAATCATATTTTCTAAAGGGAGCCTGCTGTGCTTCATATTTTTTGTTACTAGAGCAGCTATGCATGAATCATTGTTATTTATGTTATACTAGGCCTTACTCCAGCCCCTCCTCTCTTCCTTTAAACCAGCTTTCTTATGATTGGTTGCCCCTCACAAACAGAAGGTTTGTGACTGCAGGTGGGCGGGGCTTCTGTGCATATAGGGAGCATGTTTAAAGTAGACCTTTTAGTTTTTCTTGTTTAGCATCATATTTTTATTCTTCAGCACTGCTAGGAGCGCTTTGCATGATTCCTATAATCCTTAGTTGTCTTATTCCTGGTCTTGGTACAGCTCTTCTGTTTGTCCTGTGTCGGAAATAAGAGGCTTTAGCTCCCCTCTTTACACCATCAAAGCCTGCTAGGAGTGACCCTTGACACTATTGTCTAAACTGAGTGGTTTCTGCCATAGAACAGAATGACTGGGTTTGCATCAGAGGTCAGTGAGGGTGTTCTCTGCCTGTGCAGCCACCCGGACATCGTTCTAGTGGTGATCAAACACGTCTTTATAGATGTGTATACCAAGGTGTCAAAGCTTGTCATCAAGGGGACAGGAGAGGTTGGTCAGATGTCGTCTTTATTGGGGAAAGTGTTAAACGCTTTCTTCTGATTGGCTGCCCCTCTCAAACAGAAGATTTAAACAGCAGGTGGGTGGAGCTGCTGTGTGCCTGATATGACCTTCTAGAAACGAGACCTGCCACTCAGAAGCCGCCTCCCTCACAGCACCTACTTAGGCAGGTATTTTGAAGGTTCGATATCAGTGGTCACTGATACACACGAAGCTCTGCATGTTTTGATCAAATAAGTTTTAAAAACAGGACAGGTTCAGCTTTTGGGATTTATTTTCTGCATCATTTAAGTTTTTTAAGTAAAGAAACGCAAACATCTGGCATCAATAATTAAAAGTATGAAGTAATATAATGCAGTGAGGCCCTTGGACACTCGCTATTGCTTCCAAATAATTATTCTCGACTTTTCCCATTTAGTGTTATCTCTGCCGAATCAAAACAGTTACAGAGCTGATTTTGTCCTCTGTCCTCTTTTGTGTTTGCCTTCCATACACGAGAGGCTGAGGGCACCGAGGTGGTGGTTCTGGTTCACATCAGGACGAGGTTACGTCTTTTGTTTGAGGATGTAATCTCATTAAATTCTCATGCAGCAGCTGTTCACCACTGAAACGTAATCATTTTGACCCTCAAGTGACTAAAATGTCCACGTGGGGTCATTTATAACCCTGTTATTCTTTTTTTTTTTAATGTCTGTATTTGTGATGATCACAGCTACACAGTTTCCTGTATCTAAGATGCATGTTTTTAACTGTTATGTCTGTAAGTTTGGTTTTCAGTCATTTTTATGCAAACAAACATTGCCAACAAAATTACTTTTATTTCCACAAAACATATTTTTCTTAGTTTTAATAATGCCGTGATAAAGTCATGTATTGCAGTATGCTCATATCATTTTAATATCAACATTTAAATAACACTGGCGGTGACTCCATAATACTTTGAGCAACAACAAATTCCAATGAAGTCATCATAGTCGGGCGGATTTTAATCACTTGTTACTCCCATTTTGTACTCGGACTGAACAAACATCTGGTTTGCACATGTAGAATATTTCAAATATTTTGTACAGAAAGATCAAAATTTCTGCTGAAGGAAAAGTTGCTACTCTGAGCCTGTTATGTGTGGTTCACTGCAGAATGTCACAATGTAGCGATTCATGTTAGAAAACACATATTTGTACAAAGGTTTCTGTTATCTTTGACACACAAATGGACCAGTTCCTGAAAAAAGTTGTAGAAGTAGATGAATAAATTCATGATAGGAAACATTTATACAAATACAAATATCACAACACACATAAATGTATAAATGGCTCCTCAGGTTAACTTATATACCGATCAGGCCTAACTTTGACCACTGACAGGGGATTTTTCTCTTCATCATGACATCCTGTTAGTGGGAGGGAAAAATCAGGGAGAAAGGAAAAATGGGTGAGATTAAGGATTTGAGTGACAAAAGACCACATTGTGATGGCTAAACAGCCGGGTCAGAGCATCTCCAAAACCGCAGCCCTTGTGGGATGTTCCTGGTCCGCAGTGGTGAACCAGTGACAGAGTCACGGGCGGCCAAGGCTCACTGAAGCACGTGGGGAATGAAGGCTGGCCCGTGTGGACGACATACCCACAGACCAGTCAGGGGCCCATGCTGGCCCCCGTCCAGTGCCGAAAGCACAGAGAAGAGGCACGCAGGAACCAAACCGAAGCAATGGAAGAAGGCGGGCCGATCTAATGGATCATGTTTTCTTTTACATCACGTGGACGGATGTGTTTTGCTTACCTGGGGAACACCTGGCAGCAGGATGCACTGTGAGAAGAAGGCGAGCCAGCAGAGGCTTGTGATGTGGATGTTACTTTGACACGTACCACCTACCTTAGCATTGTTACAGATCAGGGGTGGGAAGCTCCAAGTCTCAGGGCCGTTGTCCTGCAAGTTTTAGATCTCACCCTGGGTCAACACACCTGAATCAAATGATTAGTTCATTACCAGGCCTCTGAAGAACTTCAAGACATGTTGAGGAGGTCATTTAGCCATTTAAATCAGCTGTGCGGATCAAGGACACATCTAAAACCTGCAGGACACCGGCCCTTAAGGCCTGGAGTTCTCCACCCCTGTTATCAATCATAGAAACTGTACTCCCTGATGGCTGTGGCCTCTTTCAGCAGTATAATCCACCCAGTCACAAAGCAAGCATGATTCAGGAATGGTTTGAGGAGCACAACAATGAGCTTGAGGTGTTGAGTTGGCCTCCAGATCTCAATCTAATCGATCATCTATGGGATGTGTTGGACCAACAAGTCCGATCCACGGAGGTCCGCTTCAGAAGTACAGGACTTGCGTCCCTCGACAGATCAGGGTCTGCTGGTAGCAAAAGGGGGGACCAATGCAATATTAGGCAGGTGATCATAATGTTGTGCCTGATCTGTGTATATCCTGGACTTTACTGGTGTTACTGATTCTCTAAAAACGTCACACACGCTCATATTTTAGGATGACTTCTAGAAATCATGTGTATCTTACTGTGTTCATCTCCTCCTGCTTTTCACTTCTCCTTTCATGCTTATGAAGCTGCCTGCATGCACACATCAGCAGGAGAGACGCACCGTGGCACCGTGAATGCATAAGTTATATTTCAGAACCCATTGAAGGAAAAAACTGTTTTTGGCATGACAGAAAAAAAGAAAAGTATCATCGCTGAGGGTTTTCCCCGGAGCTGGATCTGCTTCCAGCCTGCAGGACCTCGTGCTTCTTAATGAGAAACGCTAATAACCTGTTTAAAGAAACTACAGGACGCATGTAAACAGCTTCCACTTCCCCAGCGCGACACGTGTAGCTGCATTTATAAAGCATCCTTCATTCATCACTCCACATGTACAGTGACTCCTGCAGTTGGTTTATCGGGAGTTTTTGTAAAGAACAAACATGAAAACTAGTTTGCAGGCTTACTTTCAAGTTTTATGTAACTAGAACAAAGATCAGACGGCCTGTTTAAAGATGTTGTTGTTCATCTGAGGTTTTTTCTTTACTATGAGCTGACCTTAGAACGGAAGGAGGTGTACTTACTTTCATATATGCGGTATGTAGTGTGGATTGTAGTTTCATGAAACAGTGTTACTGTTGCTGGTAATAAAGTCTTCGGGTCAAATTGTGAGAGGGAGGAAGAATAAAGTGGGAGGCTGCAGGGAGACGGTCTTAAAATATGGGAGAACCTGAGAGAAAGAGCAGTGTTGGCAGGTTTGCTTTACACACAAAAGAATTAATACTCCACTGAGTGAGGAATGCAGGTAATACCTTTTTCCAGGATTTGCAGCTATCGATGCTACTCCCTCAGTCTCTTAAAACTGCTGACCTTCCTAGCAGCTCGCTGATCTCCACTGGAGCAGCAGTTTAGTGCATGATGATGACGATGATGATGATCTCTCAAACACAACCTCCTCCAGAGCATTTTAGGTCTGCAGCGTAAGTTTTCACATCCACATAGAAAGGGAGTCACCTCCATAACCCTGAAAACCTTTAGTTACCTCTCTAAGCTGTAGATCTTTGCAGCCCTGCCCTCTGTTTAATGGGTTCTCTCTGTGGTTGGTGATTGTCGGTGCACACAGCGGCCCTGCACAGAAACTTTGCTCCTTCGCTGAGATGGCAAACCCTGATGTGAAAAACGTTCAAATCAAACTCCACTGCAGCTGCCATGGAAACACCTCAACGTGTGATGATTGGATTGTCAAAAAAAAAAGAAAGAAGGAAAGAAACATAAGAATGGGCACAGAAATGTGATGTTTGTTGTTTTGGTTCTCTGAATGTCCCTGAAACTTTGTGTCTCCTCGCTGTTGTCTGCAGGCTGTGGACCTCAGTAAGCCCATAGACAAGAGGATCTACAAGGGGACGCAGCCCACGTGTCACGACTTCAATCAGTACTCAGCCACAGCAGAGAGCGTAGCTCTCATCGTGGGTTTCTCAGCCGGGCAGGTCCAGTATCTCGACCCCATCAAGAAGGAAACCAGTAAACTCTTTAACGAGGAGGTAATAAATCTGTGTCTCGGCTTTAATCTGGGTTTGTTGCAGAGAGCCGAATTTGGCAAGCAGGGCTTGTGGTGTGTGCACATTATGTGGCAGATATAAACAAAACAATATGTTCATTAGATCTCAGGGATATAATGAAGGGTGGAGGGCTGAGGCTGGTGTAGCTCTTAATTTTGCAGGACAAAATAATTTTTTTGAATCAAGTTCAATTTTTTTATTTTTTTTAAATCACATGCAAATAAACAAATCTGACCAATCAGACCACTGCATTTGAGCCAAATCTCAGACATGCAGCTAAACGTTCTCTGGGTAAGCTGGCTCTCTGAAATGATTTCTCTGCATTCACAGATGTGGTCCCAACCCAGCTCACAACAGCTCAAACTGAGATCCTGAAATATGTAGGAAAAGCTGTCATAATGTAGCTTCAGCTCCGGGATGAAACCACGAAATTGTCCCTGCTGCTGTGTTCTAGTGAGAACTGGATGAGCCCAGAGTCCCTGTCTTTTCCTTTTCCTGTTTAGAAACATCAGAATCAGCTCATCATCGCTTGATCTCGACTTAATTTTTTTTCTAACGTGCATATTTTTGAGGACACTTTCAGGGTGTATATACTTTACACAACAAATTTGCATCTGAAAATTCATAATTTCATATTGGGTTTGTTTGTTTGTTTGTTTGTTTTTGCAATGTGCTTGGTATGTAAAGGCTTTTATGCTGAAAGACTACTGGCTGGGTGTATTTCCACCTTGGCCCATTCCCTGTATGTCTTCCTGCCTCTACCGTCAAAAAAATAAAAACTGGGGCGCCTCTGTCAGTGCGCCCAGGGCAGCTGTGGCTACAATGTAGCTTGCCATCACCAGTGTGTGAATGTGTGTGTGTGTGAATGGGTGGATAACTGAATGTAGTGTAAAGCGCTTTGGGGTCCATAGGGACTAAGTAAAGCGCTACACAAATACAGGCCATTTACCATTGAGTTATAAACCTTACAGCAGCGTTTTGGACAGATTGGAGGTAATTAGATTTAGATAAGAAAACCATGTGTTCCAGTAATGCCACTTAGTTTTAAATGAGAGGTGTTGAATGTCATCGGTATACAGATGATAAAAAATGGCTTTAAAACTATTAAAGCCATTTAAAACTATTAAATTCCACATTCTCTAATGGGAGAATGTGGAATGAACAAAAAACAAGGTACTTAAGCCAGATCCTTGCAGAACGCCTCATATAACCATATCTGATCAAAAAATGCCTTCTTTTATCAGCTTCATTACCTTTACTTTTGTTCTGCATTCAGATGTTTGAATAAACTCAACAAAACCTAAAACTCATACTTTTTTTAATGTCTTTCTTCACCCTTCCTTTCCTCTCACCTTCTCCTTCCGTCCCCACCTCCTTCCTGTTTCACAGAGGTTGATAGACAAATCCAAGGTAACGTGTCTAAAATGGCTTCCCAAGTCGGAGAACCTGTTCCTGGCCTCCCATGCCAGCGGTCACCTCTACCTCTACAACGTGGACCACCCATGTGGCACCACGGCACCACAGTACTCTCTGTTGCGGCAAGGCGAAGGCTTCGCCGTTTATGCCTGCAAAACCAAGACGCCACGCAACCCTCTGCTGCGGTGGGCCGTCGGGGAGGGAGGCCTCAACGAGTTTGCGTTCTCCCCAGACGGCGTGCACGTGGCGTGCGTGGGCCAGGACGGATGCCTGCGTGTCTTCCACTTTGATTCGATGGAGCTTCAGGGCGTGATGAAGAGCTACTTTGGTGGGCTGCTCTGTGTGTCGTGGAGCCCAGACGGGAAATATCTCGCCACGGGAGGGGAGGATGATCTGGTTACTGTGTGGTCATTTGCAGAAAGCCGAGTGGTAGCGAGGGGGCACGGCCACAAGTCTTGGGTCAACGTGGTAGCATTCGATCCCTTCACAACTTCCCTGGAAGATGAGGAGCCTATGGAGCTCAGTGGCAGCGAGGAGGACCTCCACCAGGGGGCGCAAAATAACTCCATGCACTTTGGGCGGGTTCGAACGAGCAGCACGTTATCCCGTCTTTCTCGGCACAGCTCGAAAGGCGGCGGCTCGCCATCGGTCACTTACCGATTTGGCTCGGTGGGGCAGGACACCCAGTTCTGTCTGTGGGACCTGACGGATGACGTGCTGTACCCGCGCCTGCCGCTGTCCCGCGCCTTTACTAACACTTTTGGGCCTTCGCTGTCCAACTCTGGCAGCGGGGGGGTCAACAGCACCTCAGGTGGGGGAGGAAGTGGAGGTGTGGAGGGACATCATCACCCCCCGAACACTAACACCGGCGCCTCCAACCCACCCACGCTCCCTTTACCGCTTCCTCGCTCCCTTTCGCGCTCCAACTCTTTACCCCACCCCGCTGTGGCGAACGCCTCCAAAGGCCAGGGCGCCTCAGAGGGCAGTGGGGGAGGAGGAGGAGGGGGAGGGAGCAGCGGCGGAGGAAACAGCACCCCCTTCAGCATCGGCCGCTTCGCCACTCTTTCCCTACAGGAGCGCAAGTCAGATAAGTCCGGCAGCAGCGGGGGCGTGGAGAAGGAGCACAAGCGGTACCACAGCCTGGGCAACATCAGCAAAAGCAACGACAAGATCAATGTGGCGCCGAGGAGCAACCGGCTGGACGCCGCCAAGGTGCTGGGCACCACGCTGTGCCCACGCATGCATGAAGTGCCGCTGCTGGAGCCGCTGGTCTGTAAGAAGATTGCACACGAGAGGCTGACGGTCCTGGTGTTCATGGATGACTGCATCATCACGGCCTGCCAAGAGGGCCTCATCTGTACCTGGGCACGGCCGGGGAAGGCGGTACGTCTCCTGTTAACCTTTTTAAGTCATAGTTTTTCTCTCTAGTTGGTTAGTCTTGCAGTCGGTTAGATCTTAGAGAATAACTCGCTTCACATGTCTTCGTAACTCCAGTCCAACATGGTTTTAATTTACAGTGCAGGGCAAAAACAGAGACTGTTCACAAAGATGGAACCATCTTCACATCATCTTCCATTTTATAGGGTATCATTTTGAAGCCTTTAATCTGGTGTTTTAAAGCCAAATGGGACCATGTTTGGGTGAGACATCGAAGCTGCTGAGCTCCTGAAAAACAGGCTTAAAACAAAAGATACCTGCTGCAAAGAGTGAACAGCCCAGTTCATGCAGGCATTTCAGCCTCACTCTTGTCCTCATGAATTATGGCACATGCCACCAGGGACATGAAAAACTCGGAACAACGGAAGGCTCAATCAAGGACAGTGCACGCATTGATTTCCCAGTTACAGATTTTCTACACCTGAAAGCAAACCCTACTTTATCATCTAATTTATTCTAAAACAGGATTTAACCTCTTCAGAAGGTTGGAGCAAAGTGTCTTGAACCAATTTGTTAGACCTAAAAGAGGACAGAGAAACACAGAGTGCTGGTGTATATTTCAAGAAAAGTTGTGATGCATTTCTGAGTAGCCCAATCATGCTCAATCATCCAGGTAAGTAAATCCCAGAAGTTGAATCTGTTCATCTGGACGTAGCGTTTTGTGGGAGAAACGTTTCATCACTCATCCAAGTGACTTCTTCAGTCTCAGCTGACTGCAGGTTTCCCCAATCTTATAAACAGTACATTTGCATAATGACTGAAACCAGCCCACTGAGGGAACAATGGGCTGTGAGGTCAGTTCCTTGATCATTAATATGCAAATTGTCATGATCATTGATCAAGACCCACTGATCAATGGCCATGAGTACCATTCACAGAGAGTTGGTGAATGGCTGCAATCACAGCATTGTAAGATGGTGACAGATGTACCCTTAGGCCCCCTCCTCGATTCAGAGATGGTCTTTCCCTTTTCACGTAAATGGCCTCCTTGACTCCGCCCTCAAACCAGCGTTCCTCCCTGTCCAGGATGTGTACATCCTCATCATTGAAAGAGTGTCCACTGGCCTGTAGGTGTAAATAGACTGCAGAGTCCTGGCCTGACGAGGTAGCTCTTCTGTGTTGTGCCATCCGCTTCGCCAGAGGTTGTTTGGTTTCCCCGATGTATAAATCCTGGCAATCCTCTGTTTATGCCAGGGGACCTGATCCTTAGGGTAGACCAATTATTTATTTTTATTTTTTGTTCTGAAAAACTGAAGAAGTCACCTGGATGAGCACCACTCCCACTGAAACTGCTGCGTCCAGACGAACAGAATCAAGTTTTTGGGTAGCCCAAGTAGTGTTTAAATAAAAGCATAAAATAAGTGCAACACACTTTAACAGTAGTATTTATGTATTTATTTATTTAGTAGTGAAACAACCATTTTCTTGCATATTTTTCAGAGTTCAGTGGTTTGTTGGAGGTTGTTGAGGTAGCTCATTTTTAGGTAATAATTCATCATTGGAGGCTGACTCCCGCCTCTCAGACATGCTTGTCTCATTATTATGTATACGAGGAAACCTAGCATGGTGTTGCTATAGCAGTGGTGCCCAAAAATGTTCCAGAACACACTAGCCCCGAGGAGCCTTATGAATTAGTGGAGGTTAGGCCGAACAGACACCTGGAGACTAAATCTGTCTGTTCTCTGAACTTTAAGGAGCAGGTGTGTTATTAAAAAAGTTGAATGCTAAGAAGTGTGTACATTTGCTACTGAGATCAAAGATTTGGCAAAGGCAAAAATTAAAAGGACAGTTTGAAAGCACATCAGCTCTCATCGGAAAAAATTAATCATGCTGGATAGGTGCACTGATATGGGCTGGGTGTGTGGTAGAATAGAATAGCTCTTCATTGTCATTGTAAATACATCAGTAATAGTAAAGACATCAGGAATAAATGGCAAACAGAACAGATATATACTATAATATATTCAAAGCAAGAGAAAGAGAAGCAGTGCAAAAGGACTCGGTCTGAGTATTGAGTCCATGTGTGAGTGGCCTGAATGAAGAGGGTTACTCAGACCGTGGCTCAGATTGGTGAGGTGGGTGGGCAGGTGTGGGGCGGGTGGTGTTTTTTAACAGTCCGAATGGCTCAGTGGAAGAAGCTGTTAGTGAGTCTGGAGGTG
The DNA here is from genome assembly GCF_036321145.2 of Pelmatolapia mariae. Classification (NCBI taxonomy): domain Eukaryota; kingdom Metazoa; phylum Chordata; class Actinopteri; order Cichliformes; family Cichlidae; genus Pelmatolapia; species Pelmatolapia mariae. The sequence goes on along the minus strand of NC_086239.1, from coordinate 35,498,522 downwards.
TGGGACCTGATTGACCTGACCCCGCAGAGGGCAGCAGGTCAAACAGGTGGTGGGGGTCACCTGTGAAGGCCCTGGTTTTCTGAGACAGGATCTGGAAGTGAAAATGATCAACCTACAGAGAGCCGAAACCTAAAGGCAGTCAGGGTGCTGCTGCCTGTCCTGTAGAGGTCTATGCAGGTCTCCATGGATACGTCTCTCCAGACCATCACTGACCCACCACTAAACCAGTCATGCTGAGCGATGTAACAGGCAGCATAAGGTTCTCCACAGCTTCTGCAGACCCTTTGACGTCTATCATGTGTACTCAGGGTGAACCTGCTCTCATCTGTATAAAGCACAACCTCTTTCTGGTATTCTATGGCAAATGCCAGTTTGGGCTACAAGGTGCTGGGCAGTGAGCACAGGGCCCACTAGAGGGCGTCGGGGCCTCAGGTCACCCTCATGAAGTCTGTTTCTGATTGCTTGGTCAGAGACATTTACAGTGGCCTGCTGGAGGTCATTTTGTAGCTCTGGCACTGCTCATGCTGTTCCTCCTTTCACTGAGGAGCAGAGACCGGTCCTGCTGATGGCTTAAGGACCTTCTATTTTTTTTCCACTACAAATTCAGTACTACCTAATGTGCGTGGTTGTCGTCATATCATATCATATTTCATCATATCAACGTGTCTAAGTGTCCCTCGATGTCCTTAAAATGTGACACGAATGCTAAAAAGAAGTTGAACAAGAATATACTTGCTGCTCAGTCTGTGGCTTCGTCAAACTCGGGGGAACACGGTGTTGTTTTTTGGTAGCCATTTTAAAAATGGCGGTTTTAATTTTTGTGAACAACAGACTCTCGAGTGATGCTACTGACCAGCCAATTGGTGGCATGCAGTCTGACGATGACGCAGTTTAGTACCTGCTTGGATCGCGTGGAAACCCGGCGAGCAGGTACTAAAAAAAGTACCTGGTACTATGACCTAAACCCTGAAAACTGTGCCGAGTTGATCCAAGTACATTCTAATGGAAAAGGGGTTATAGAGTAGTTCATATAAGAAACTGGGACTGATGTGGAGGACCACATCAATAATCTAATAAAGAGATAAAATTGATATTGAACAGAATCGAGTTCAGCGTATTGATACGACCCTTTAAACAGACACTGGGTCTGGTGTTGCCCACTTGGGAAAATTAGTATCAGTGTAGTTTTATTTAAGGGCATTCATTATGAAGTGATAATTATCCCACTTACTGTTTGTTTTATCAGTATAATTATGAACCAGGGTAAGTTTAAAAGTTCGGTTTGAGTGCAGACAGGAGAGGATTTTCAGTGTGTCTAACTTTGTGTTCTTCTTCTCCCGTTCAGAACCTGACAGCACAGAACGGGAACTCTCCGAGCGG